>NC_057801.1:376275275-376575275 GCF_018294505.1 Triticum aestivum
AGCCCCTCAGGAAGCTCTGCATCGCCTCCACGCCATCGTCTTCATCCTCGGCCACCGCCGATGGTCGCCGCCGATTCGCCGTCACCCGTGCGCCCCCGAGCTCGTCGATGACCCCACCCGATGCGCTGTGAGATCCTCCGTCTTTCCCCCTTCTCCCCGAGCTCGTTCCTATCCTCTAGCTATGCCAGCCGCCGTACCCGAGCGCCGCCGTTCGCCATGGTCGTTGCTCTCGCAGCCACCGTGCGTCTCCGCTCGAGCTTGAGCCTTCGGCATGCTCCTGGAGCAACGGCGAGTCCAACGCAACCCCTAGCTAGCTCCCTCATGCACTGGAACCACGCGGCCCCCCATGCCCGAACTCCGGCGGCCGCAACCGAGCTCCCCGCCGTCGCCTCCGTCCGCCCCAGGCCCGGCTGGCTCCACCACTCGACGCGCGCTGGTCTGGGCTCTCGAATGAGCCCAACCCCGCTGCGAACGGGGCACCACAGCCCGTTCCCGAGTGCCCCGCCACGTCTGCTGCCGCCGGCGGCTAAACGCCGGTGGGTTTGACCCACTTTGACCACGGCGGGACCCCCCTGTGTCCATGACATGTGGGGCCGGCCTTTGACTGGATTAGTGTAGGATTTTAATTAGTGCAAATTGCCCTGTTAGTTTAGGTGTTAGATTAGTTAACACTAATTAATTTAGTTAATTAATTAAGCCACTAACATGTGGGCCCAGCCCTGCTGACATTTTCGTTAGTATTAGTTTAACCCTAATCAACCCAGTTAACCAACTGAGTCACTGACCAGTGGGCCTCACTGGTCAGGTTTGACCTGAACCAGCCCTGTTGACCTGATGACGTCAGGGTGATGTCATGCTGACGCAGTAAAAGTTTTCTGGAGTTTTAAATAAATCAGAAATGATTTATTTATTCCAGAAAATGCCCTAAACTTCTAAAAATCATATAAAATCAACCGTAACTCCAAATCAAATAATTTATATATGAAAAATTATCAGAACAATTCAAGGAATCCATTTGTACCGTTTTCATGCATGTTTGAACAATGTTTGTCCTCTGTTTTGGACAAAACAAATAAAGGGCATTTAAATAATCATATATGGAGTTGGAATTTGAATCATGTATTCAAACCAACTTCATTTAAATCATAGCTAGGTGCATTAGCCCAAAACACATTCATATTGCCATGTTATAGCATGCATCATATCGTGCCTTGCATTGATCGTGTTTCTTCTGTGTTTGCCGGTGTTGTTCCCCCTCGGTAGACGTTATTCTGACGTTGTGATTGTTGACACTGATGAAGACTCAATGCTATCTTCAGAAGTGCCAGGCAAGCAAAACCCCCTTGTTCATTCCGATACAATCCTACTCTCTCGCTCCTGCTCTCTTTTACTGCATTAGGACAACACCGATTCATCTGTTACTTGCTGCGGTAGCTGAACCCCTTTATCCTTTGCATGACCTGTCGTTGCCACAGTAAATAGATGAAACCCACTAGCATGAGTAGGAGTTGTTTGAGCCCTGTTGTGCTTACTCATTCATGCTTGTTTGTCATGCCTGCTACTGCTTAGAGTTGAGTCAGGTCTGATTCATCGGGGATGAATCAGAGGTGTGTGAACATGTCCTACTATTGAGAGTTAAGTTTGTGAACACGATTTGGTAAAGGTAGCGGTGAGAGGCCATGTAGGAGTACATGGTGGGTTGTCTCATTGCAGCCGTCTTCAGGAACTGAGTTCTGTGTTTGTGATCCATGACCAGTTACTACCACACATTGGGTTCCGGTAACTCGATCCCTCTCGACTTATTAATCAACATGATCTCTGTCCAGGAGTTGCAACTAGTTTCTGGTGTTTGTAGGTAGTGTTAGTAGTCTACCAAGTGGCACCTGGTACAGGTGGGCTTGGGACAGACTAGGCACAGTGGCACGGTGTACCAAGTGGCACCCGGATGGTGGGCTTGGGAACCCTGCTCACATCGTTTGGGGCCGTGAGCGACACCCCGGCCGGATCTCCTTGCGGATGGAACCCGAATAGGCGATAAACCTGGACGAGAGACTTGTTTGGTTAGTCAGGTCGTGGCCGACTCCCTCGCCCGGCTTCCGCTTGAAGGTTGCCGAGGTACATGACGTGTACAGGGCGATAAGTGGCGGGAGCGTGTGTGAAGAAGTACACCCCTGTAGGGTTATCATTATCTATTCGAATAGCCGGATTCCTCGGATATGGAAACTTGGACCCCTTGCATAGTTCATAGACAAGTGAAAGTGGATACTCTAAAATACGCAAGATAAGCGTGAGTGCTATGGATGGCGTTCTCGTAGGAGACAGAGCGGATCCATAGTAGTGTATTGCTATGGTGAATATGTGGACTCGTGTGCGCCACCTCAAAAGAGTTACTTGAAGTCGTAGTTTAGGATAGCCACTGAGTCAATGCTGGCTTGCTGCAGTTAAACCCCACCATCCCCTTGTTGATAATGATGCATATGTAGTTAGGTCTGATGTAAGTCTTGCTGGGTACATTTGTACTCACGTTTGCCTATTTTATGTTTTTGCAGAGAGACTTCAGTCTCACTAGCAATTCCGCGTGGACTTCGACGTTTAGCTTGTTACCTCAGCTACGATCTTGTGCCCTCGGCAGGATCTGGTAGATAGTCAGGCTTTCAGCCTTTTTCATTTATAGATGTCTGTACTCAGACATGATAGCTTCCGCTTGTGTTTTGACTTGTATGCTCTGAATGTTGGGTCATGAGACCTATGTTTGTAATATCTTGCTCCTCGGAGTCTAATGAATAAATACTTGAGTCATAGAGTCATGTTGTGATGCCATGTTGTATTTGCACATATCGGGCATACTGTGTGTATGTTATTGAAATGCTTGGTATGTGTGGGATCTGACTATCTAGTTGTTTATCCTTAGTAGCCCCTCTTACCGGGAAATGTCTCCTAGTGTTTCCACCGAGCCATGGTAGCTTGCTACTGCTCTGGAACACTTAGGCTGGCCGGCATGTGTCCTTCTTTGTTCCTGTATCTGTCCCCTCGGGGAAATGTCATGCGATGAATACCGGAGTCCTGTTAGCCCGCTACAGCCCGGTTCACCGGAGTCCTGCTAGCCCAGTGCTACAGCCTGGATTCACTCGCTGATGACCGACACGTACGATGTTGGGTCATGGATGCCTGTCCCTGTAAGTTTGTGCCACTTTGGGTTTACGACTAGCCATGTCAGCCCGGGGTCCTTATCATATGGATGCTAGCGACACTAT
The DNA here is from genome assembly GCF_018294505.1 of Triticum aestivum. Classification (NCBI taxonomy): domain Eukaryota; kingdom Viridiplantae; phylum Streptophyta; class Magnoliopsida; order Poales; family Poaceae; genus Triticum; species Triticum aestivum. The sequence continues at coordinate 376,278,530 of NC_057801.1, forward strand.
CATATACGTGTGCCAAAAGGCGCAAACGGTCCCGGGCAAAGGTAAGGCGACACCCGTGGGGATACCGTGCGTGAGGCCGCAAAGTGATATGAGGTGTTACATGCTAGGTCGATGTGGCATTGAGTCGGGGTCCTGACAATTCTCAAGCAAAGTAGATAAAGGCATATCATTGGGATCAAGAGGAGTATTTTTAGGAGCAAACATATTCATAAGTTCATCCACCTTTTCACTCAAAACATTGAATTCTTCTATAGCATGCACTTTTTTACTAGAAGATCTTTCGGTGTGCCATTGAGAATAATTAGCCATAATATTATCAAGAAATTTGGTAGCATCCCCTAACGTAATTTCCATAAAAGTGCCTCCCGCGGCCGAATCTAAAAGATTTCTAGAAGCAAAATTCAATCCGGCATAAATTTTTTGTATGATCATCCATAAATTCAAACCATGAGTAGGGCAATTGCGAAGCATTAATTTCATTCTTTCCCAAGATTGGGCAACATGCTCATGATCAAGTTGTTTAAAATTCATGATATCGTTCCTAAGAGTGACAATCTTAGCGGGAGGAAAATATTTAGAGATAAAAGCATCTTTGCACTTGTTCCAAGAATCAATACTATTTTTAGGCAAAGATGAAAACCAAACTTTAGCGTGATCTCTAAGTGAAAACGGAAATAACTTCAATTTGTCAATATTGTTATCCGTATCTTTCTTCTTTTGCATATCACACAAATCAACAAAATTGTTTAGATGAGTAGCGCAATCTTCACTAGGAAGGCCGGCGAATTGATCTTTCATAACAAGATTCAACAAAGCGGTATTGATTTCACAAGACTCATCATTATTAAGAGGAGCAATCGGAGTACTAAGGAAATCATTATTATTGGTATTCAAGAAATCACACAATTTGGTATTATGTTGCGCCATGGCAACAAGTAATCCAACACACAAGCAAACAGAAAGGCAAAGGGAAAAAGGGAAACGGGAAAGAGAGGAGGAGATTGGGAAAGAGAGGGCAAATGAAACGACAAAAGGTGAAGTGGGGCGGGAGGAAAACGAGAGGCAACTATCAAATAATGTAATGCAAGAGATAGGGATTGCGATGGGTACTTGGTATTGTTGACTTGCTTGCGTGAGCCTCCCCGGCAACGGCGCCAAAAATTCTTCTTGCTACCTCTTGAGCACTGCGTTGGATTTACCCGAAGAGGAGAGGATGATGTAGCAAAGTAGCATAAGTATTTCCCTCAATTTTGAGAACCAAGGTATCAATCCAGTAGGAGACCACGCACAAGTCCCTCGTACCTACACAAAACAATAGCAACTCGCAACCAACGCTTAGGGGTTGTCAATCCCTTCATGGTCACTTACGAGAGTGAGATCTGATAGAGATAATATTTTTGGTATTTTTGATAGATAGATGCAAAGTAAAAGTAAAAGGAAAAGTAAAACAAAGCAAGTAAATAAAGTGATAGAGATTGATATGATGAGAATAGACCTGGGGGGCATAGGTTTCACTAGTGGCTTCTCTCAAGAGCATAAGTATTCTACGGTGGGTGAACAAATTACTGTTGAGTAATTGACAGAATTGAGCATAGTTATGAGTATATCTAGGCAATGATCATGTATATAGGCATCACGTCCAAAATAAGTAGATCGAAACGATTCTGCATCTACTACTATTACTCCACTCATCGACCGCTATCCAGCATGTATCTAGAGTACTAAGTAAAAACAGAGTAACGCCTTAAGCAAGATGACATGATGTAGAGGGATAAATTCATGCAATATGATAAAAACCCCATCTTGTTATCCTCAATGGCAACAATACAATACGTGCCTTGCAACTCTTTCTGTCACTGAGTAAGGACACCGCAAGATTGAACCCAAAGCTAAGCACTTCTCCCATTGCAAGAACTACCAATCTAGTTGGCCAAACCAAAAAGGATAATTCGAAGAGACTTGCAAATATAACTCAATCATACATAAAAGAATTCAGAGAAGAATCAAATATTTTCCATAGATAATACTGGATCATAAACCCACAATTCATCGGTCTCAACAAACACATCGCAAAAAGAAGATTACATCGAATAGATATCCACGAGAGAGGGGGAGAACATTGTATTGAGATCCAAAAAGAGAGAAGAAGCCATCTAGCTACTAGCTATGGACCCGAAGGTCTGAAGTAAACTACTCACACTTCATCGGAGGGGCTATGGTGATGATGTAGAAGCCCTCTGTGGTGGATGCCCCCTCCAGCGGAGCTCCAGAACAGGCCCCAAGATGGGATCTCGTGGATACAGAAGGTTGCGGCAGTGGAATTAGGTTTTTGGCTCCTGTTCTGATCGTACGGGGATACGTAGGTATATATAGGAGGAACGAGCACGTCGGTGGAGCGTCAGGGGGCCCACGAGGTAGGGGGGCGCGCCCTCCACCCTCGTGACCCCCTCTGGCACTTCTTGGAGTAGGGTCCAAGTCTCCTGGATCACGTTCGGTTGGAAAATCATGTTCCCGAAGGTTTCATTCCATTTGGACTCTGTTTGATATTCCGTTTCTTCGAAACACTGAAATAGGCAAAAAAACAGCAATTCTGGGCTGGGCCTCCGGTTAATAGGTTAGTCCCAAAAATAATATAAAAGTGGAAAATAAAGCCCAATATAGTCCAAAATAGTAGATAAAGTAGCATGGAGCAATCAAAAATTATAGATACATTGGAGACGTATCAGTGGGGCAGATAAGCTTCTGGGGCCACCGCCCCATGGGCCTCGCCATCGTGCCCAATGCGCCATGAAGTCCGGCTCGGAGCGCTGTCTTGGGGGTGGTGGTGTGGTGGCCCGGCCGGGTCAAAGGCCGCGGCGCGCACTCCTTCGCCGGCCGGAGATGGGGCCGACGCGACTTGTCACCCAGTGCTGACGGCGGGGTTGGCATTGAGTAGGCCCTGGAGTCCGCTCGGAGTTGCGTGCGCACGTATGGGGCCGCCATATGGCCCGCCCTGGATCTGGGGTGGCAGCTGGATGCAGAAAGGAGGTGCTCCCGAGGCGGCAGCATCCAGGAGCTCGGCTACTCGCTCTAACAACACGTCGCGGCCGCCCTCCAGCAGTCGGCATGGTAGCAGCTCTCGAGCCACCGTGAGCGCGACCATGGAGTTCACCTGCTCCCGTTGGGTGTGCGGCGCTGTGGCCGCGGCGTGGCTTGAGGCTCTTGCTGCTGACCGCACCTGCCGCGGTGTGAGGGCGGGCGGCGTTTGGCCGTGTTGCCCGCACCCTGCAGCGCCCTGCAGAGCACGAGCTACCTGAGACGCAAGGTTGAGGTCGCCCTGGGCCGGCGGCAGGTGTGGGCAGGCCACGCCGCCCAGCTGTCGGCGTTGGTAGTCGGGTCGTTTGACATCAGAACGGCGAGGCGACGGAACGCAAGGCGGCGGAAGAAGGATTCCGGCGCACCCCTACCTGGCGCGCCAAATGTCGGATTTCGGGTTCCGGCAGACCCTTGAGGTTCAAACTCTAGGGTGCACACGAAGATCTTTCCCCTACCAACTCACGTCTCGAAGCCTCGCAAGGAATCTAGGCTAGAAAGAAGAACACACAAGGGACACGAGGTTTATACTGGTTCAGGCCACCATTGTGGTGTAATACCCTACTCCGGTGTGTGATGTGGTGGATTGCCTCAGGGGCTGATGATGAACAATACAAAGGGAGAACAGCCTCGCGAGGGGCTATTCTTGAGCTAGTGCGATGAACTGCTTGGGTGAGTTCAGTTGCCTCTCTCTAGTCTGTGCGCAATATGGATCCCCCCTCTTCTACTGTGGTGGCTAGTCCTATTTATAGAGGGAGGCCCTGGGCCTCTTCCCAAATAATGAGGGGGAAGGGCGCCAACGATTGGCCATTTTGAAGGAAAACATCTAGTACAGTTATCCTGACTAAAGTTGGTCTTCGACTGCCAAAGACTCTTGCGGGGACGTCGTGCTTGGCTCCACGATGACTCCCATCCTGCCGTTCTACTAGTCTTGGTCTTGTTGCATCGAAACGGTAACCTTTGCCTGATGCCTTCGCATGTGCTTTCCCCCCTTGCACCAAAGGGGAAACAAGGACACTGCACAGGCCGGCGCCCGCCTGGCGCCCGCCTGGTCTCGATCGTCATGGCTTGCGTCACGGGCTCCTCGTGAGGTGCCCTACCTTGATCTCTCCGCCTCCTCGCTAGCCTGCCTGATGAGGCTGCTCCTGAGGAAGCTTCCTGTCATCCGCCCCGCGAGGGTTGGCCCCTCGCGAGGGTCTTGAGCTTGAGCTGATGAAGTTGGGCTGCACTGGGCTCCCGCTTGAGCCACGCCGCAGGCCGCAGGCAGGCAAGTCTGGGGACCCCCATTCCCAGAAGGCCGACAGGCTCCAACGCCGATGAGTGCGCGTCCTCCATGGCGGGGTCCATCCACCCGTCCATGGAGGGCACGATCTGCTCCGGATTGATTCCCAGCGCTGCCGCGGGCGCGATCTCTCGAATAGTGTCCGATGGCAGATCAAAGTCATGCCCGTCGTGACCGTCCGGCGCGCCTGACATGGGCTCGAATCCTTCGAAGATCAAGTCTCCGCGGATGTCGGCAGTATAGTTCAAGCTTCCAAACCTGACCTGATGGTCGGGAGCGTAGCTATCGATCTGCTCCAGATGGACAAGCGACTTGGCCCCTAGTACGAAGCCGCCGAATACGAGGATCTGTCCAGGAAGGAAAACCTTCCCCTGGACCGCATCGTTGAAGATGATTGATGGCGCCATCAAGCCTTACCGTGACGACACAGTGGAAATCTCAATGAAAGCACGAATGTCGGTGTCAAAACCGGCGGATCTCGAGTAGGGGGTCCCGAACTATGCGTCTAAGGCTAATGGTAACAGTAGGCAGGCGACACAATGTTTTACCCAGGTTCAGGCCCTCTTGATGGAGGTAATACCCTACTTCCTGCTCGATTGATCTTGATGATATGAGTATTACAAGAGTTGATCTACCACCAGATCGTAGAGGCTAAACCCTAGAAGCTAGCCTATGATTATGATTGTTCTTGTCCTACGGAGTAAACCCTCCGGTTTATATAGACATCAGAGGGGGCTAGTGTTACACATAGTCGGTTACAGAGAAGGAGATCTACATATCCGAATTGCCAAGCTTGCATTCCACGCAAAGGAGAGTCCCATCCAGACACAGGACGAAGTCTTCAATCTTGTATCTTCATAGTCAAACAGTGCGGCCAAAGTATATAGTCCGGCTGTTCGAGGACCCCCTAATCCAGGACTCACTCAATGGTCAAGGTTCAAAACTCTATCAAATATTGCGGTAGGGCATGATGTCAAAATCAAACTTTCTTGGCAAGGGGAGCCGGTCCTAATGAACTTTGAAATTCTTCAATAGCAGGACGCAACTGCCGAACTGATCTATCCTCCGAGAGCTTTTGATGTAATAATATGGCATGGTGAAACAATTGTCCTGTGTGTATAAGTAGTATGACAATATTATTTATCACATAGGAAATCATGAAAGAATTGCAACTCTGATAGCTGGTTATTAACTGTCATTCGTTTTCATTCTAACAACTTTCGTGCTTTATTTCATTTCCTGTATTCGCCTTGCGATAGCATCTAAGACCAGTGTTGTACCGATCGCTTGCAATATGAAATGCTCAGAGTTAGAACACATAGGCCCCCAAACATGTAGGCCCACCGGCCTGTGGCCCAATGTCCAGAACCGTCAGCCTATCTGAGTATTATATTCTCATCCGAACCCCCATATTATGTTATATATATTCCCCTTCATTTTCTTATGTATAAAGTTGCGATATAAAAGATTTTTATATTTCTTTACAGAGGGAGTGTCTATGTATCAAAAATAAATTTTTGTGTAACTAGTTACTCCCGACTTTCTACTTTGTTTCGCTGATATGAGGGGCATCCGGCAACGGGGTCCACATGCCATGCACCAAATTAGAGTGCCAACTGCACGGTAGACTAACCCCGGTCGTAGCGTCGCAGTAATGCCCAATGAGTCGGCAAATCACAAATCCCCCCACCTTTCCGGCAGTAGCAGTAAGCTGGATGGACGAAGCAACAATATTTCACTGGGCCTAAATCCCACTTTTGCCACGTCTGCATGTTTAGAGAAAACCTCCTCTCGGCCATTGTGTAGGATTTTCTCAGGGAGGACCAGGTACGAATTCTTCATCCATCCCCGTTAAATCATAGTCCCTTGGTCGCGGGTAATCATAGGATGGTAGCCGCCGCCGTTGATGCATTTTTCTTCCTACTGAATCTAGTGTGTTTCATTTGCAGTGCCCAAAGTGAGAGGACCCTATAGGTTTCTGCGCCCTCGGCGAGACGCCATACTTGTTCCTTCTCATCCTAACACGGGATTTTAAAACACGCACAATATGTTCCTAGAATCCTCTTTTCTATCCGGGGGGTGGTTTTTTTTTGAACATGATGTCGACTAATTTGGAAATCTGGATTTCTATATTTGGATAAAAGGTACTAGTACCATGGTCAACACTAACGTGAAACAGGAAATTATTTCTAGATCTGGGTAGCAAATACATTGTGTTCTCGTATTATTTTTCCTGCAGTGCATTCCTTGCTCTGCCAGAACACATGTACTCAAGATGGTCGACCTTGCCATAACTGATTACACCAGTTTAATGGTCACATTGAATACAAGCCATGGATATAAGTTCCAAGTTGGGTTCATGAACCAAGAAGAAAGCTGCTTTTTTATGGCTGAACATGGATAAACTTTCTCAAGTGTTACGGACTGAAAGTTAGCCCAAGAATGTTGACGGAAATAGAAGAACCCGGTCTCATCTTACAATGTTGTTCCAGTAGTTCATCCATGTTAGTCTTGTATCTGGTTCTTGCATGTTGCCTTGCTTACTTCTTAATCCACCTATTCTGTCTAACTAATCACAATTTGACTTTACAAGTAGCAACAATTTGTGATTCCTTTCTCTCATGAAGATGCAACTTAAAACTAATATTTCTTATAATTGGTGGCACGTGTAGGTTATTTCAAAGTTTAGCACACTACTCGTTTGTTATTCTATAAGAACTCAACTTCTACTGAGGGCACTGAAGTTGACTAGGACGACATCCACCAGTTCCTACACTTTATTGATCATCTTGAGGTCCTTGTGGGGCGTTTCAATGGTGTAAGGCCACGTGGGATTTGTGTCCCACTGGTGCACATGTTGAACAGGTCCAATTGTGTCAAAAAACTTATGGTATGAGTTGTTCTCTGCTATATATGTTGTTCATAAAATCTTGCTTATACATAGTTTAAAAGTTGTGACCTTAAAATAGAAACTGCCCAGTTCTACTGTTCCTATATAGATGCCTCACTATGGTCAGGTCAGACTTGCGCTTGGTCACAACATGATGTTTATGTCGACCTACTCCATTTCCCTTGGAGGTGAAAAGATACTTATTCATTGGTGGCCTCAAATAATGAAGGCCCGTCCATCTTGGAGAATAGGACAAAAGGTTATGCTCATGCTTTTCAATGGCTCTAAAGCGAATATGATGTTTATTGACCACATTGCGAGATGATGCCGCTTTCAGATGGTTGTGGATGCGCGGGATGGCGCCTGGGCCTTGTCCTGGGGCTTGGTGGCCTCACCCTTGATTAACTGAAGGCAAAGTAGCACTGTTCGAGGCGTGCTTTCTACGGTTGAACCTGTATAAGTACTCAAACTACTTTCAACTATGGTTGTCAAATGCCCATGCTGGTTTCAGTTAAGGTTGTTAAGTACTCCTGTCGCTTTTACAGTCCGTCATGTTTCATCAGTCTTGTCTTCCTCTAGCCGCCAAAACCAAACTAGCACCGATGGGGCCGCCTGCTTCCGCTTCACATGGCTGGCTGCGCCTCAGCGCACACATCGCCACTCCACCGTCTCCTAAATTGATAACGCCGATGTTCGAGGCCTTGCTGTCGTCCTCCACGCGCTTTGGTGCGCTCGCAGCGGCGCCGCCCTCTCGCATTGTCAGCATGGTCAACAAACAAGAGGAATCGGGAGAGGACTGTACCTGGAGAGGATGACAGTAGGAACCCACCATGTCCATGTCAGTATGCAAGAAAGTTCCTCATTTATTGTTTTATACTCCATTGTCAGCATATAGAAAAAGAAAATGCTTCCTCCTAGTGGTTTGCTGACATCTGGGACCCACGCCATTGTCAACGTATAGTCAATAGACAAGAGAACAACACAAGACCGGCTGACATGTGGGACGTAGCTGCTCGAGCAGTATTTTTTTGTTATCGTTGAGATGGAGCAGGATTTCAACTGGGTTGTGGCCCGTCTATCCCAGGCTTCTATTTTACGTTCACCACATGACTAGCCCAGCTATTTTTTCTTTGTGAAAATGGCTAGCGCAGTTTATTTTTTCTGAAGAATACCCAATCCAAGCCTCCTTATTTTTTATCCGCCCCGCTGGGCTGCAACTCTTTCAAGACGGCTCCAAATCATAAAAGTAATATGAAATGTGCTGTAAATATAAAAAACACACGACAAATTGGCAATTACTTTCACATTCATGATTTTTTTCACATTTTCAGATTCCAATTTCACTAGGCTTTAACCTAATTTAAATATATCTTCAAAGTACTTTAAATCTGGCTTGACATTTCGGTATTAAAAATAGTTTGGATCCCACCAAAATATGTGAAATTTCGTTCAAATTTTTAACCCTGGACCTGGCCAAACAAAAAAAGGACTGCAATAAATTGCATAAGAAGTTGCAATGAGCTGTAAATTATTAAAAATAGGGAATGGGCTGACTTATGGGCCTATTAAGTTGACGTGTATGCAAGATTTTTTCTTTTCTTATTATCTACGTCAACAAATGATTCTAGTAGAAGTGACCGCTGGATGTCAATCCAACGGCCGTCATGCTTCTTCAATCTCTGATCTTCTTGCGCCAGCCGCCAAATCCAGCGCCGGCGGGACTGCCTGCTCCCGCCTCCCGTGGCCGGCTGTGCTGTCGTGCAGGTCTCACCACCCCCTACTACTCCCACTGCTGGCAAGGCCATCCCTGTACTCACCCACATCCCTCCACTGTTGTGTCTTCGCTGCCTCCGGGTCATTCCCTTCCCAGGTCTCGCCGTCGAACATCGCGTGTTCTTGGCACGGTGTGGTCAATGTTGTCAACAAATGACAACATCAGAAGTGGGATGTAAATGAAGAGGCTGACAGTAGGGACCCACATGGTCCATGGCCGCACGCAAGCAAGTCCCTACATATTACGACAAAAAGAATGAATCCTCCCCATGACAGCTGGGACCCACCATCTATATCTTGGCACGGAAGGAAGTGCCTCCTTACTAAGAGAAAAATAACGAGTGCTCCCCATGACATCTGGGTCCCACTAGATTTTGAGGATGACTTGTGGCCCTACTAAGTTGATGCATATGCAAGACTTTGTCAACTTAGTCAACAGACGATTCTATCACCAGTGAGTGTTGGATTATTAATATCCAACTGTCATCCTACTTCTTTAACATCTAATTTTCTTGCTCCAGCCGTCCAAACCACCACATGCTCCTGCCTCCCGTGGCCGGCTATGCTGTCGTGCAGGCCTCACCGCCCCTACTACTCCCACCGCTGGCCAAGCCATCCCTCTGCTCACGCACACCCCCTGTTTTTTCTGCAGCGATGCGAGCCTCACACCGTAGTCGAACCAGTGAAACCTCATACAACCCTCCCTGTGTTCGCAGGCTCCGCGTTATTCCCTTCGTCACCGTCGTCCATCGCCTAGGTGTTGTTCGTGCGGCATAGTCAACGTGGTCAACGAACAACAGCCATGGGAAGAGGATTGTACGCGGTGAGGCTGACTGATGGACCCACTAGCTACATCTTCGCACGCAAGGAAGTGCCTCCATATTACGCGCAAAAAAAGAGTCCCCCCTTGTTAGCTCGGACCCACCACCAATATTTTTGCACACAAGGAAGTGCCTCCTTATCCTCCATGATAGTCAGGACCACCCAGTCAAAGCATACGTAGTGTTGTCATTCTGGTCGCAAACTTGTACGTACATACTGGTCCATCGGTCTTTCTATCACGAACCATGGCGTAGTAAGGAGCGGTAGATGTTCATTCAGTCCTGTCTATATCGTGTACATGTACATACAACCATGCTGCAAGAAATTAAATACGGCTACATATGTACATACGGGTTGGGTCTCGAACGCGTACAACGACGACGTCCTGTTCATCGACAGCCAACCAGCTGGGTCGGAACGGGAGAAACAACGTCGTGTTCATAGGGAGGCAACAGACTAGGTCGGAATGCATCGTGTTCATCGAGATCAAATCGGCTTGGACGGAATAGCCGAAATGGGGTCTGACGTACCGCAGTACGGAGGAAACGGGCTTGTGTTCGAGCTCCTACGGTCGAAACGGGGTGTTGTTGATCGGGAGAGGTGTGACGTATAGTAAAACAGAGGAAACAGAATTGTCTTTGAGCGCCTACGGTCAAAACGGGGTCCTGTTCTTCAGGACGGGTGTGGCGTACCACAAAACGAGACTCCAAAGGTACTGTTCATCCACCATCTACTGCCACGCTCCAGCCTCCACGGGATACTGTTCATCCACCGTGGACTTCCTATAGCCTCCACCTGCTATGTTCATCCACCATCGACTTCCTCCTGCCTCCACAGGCTACTGTTCATCCATGGGATACTGTTCATGCAGCCTCCACTGGCTACTGTTCAACCAGCCCTCCGCGGGGTCCTATTCAACCAGCACTCCACGGGGTCCTGTTCATCCAGCCTCCATGGGCTACTATTCAACCAGCCCTCCACGGGGTCCTGTTCATCCACCCCCAACCGGCTCGGGTGTGGCGGCCTCCTCCATCAAGGTCCTGTTCATCGAGCGGCAACACGTCTACTACTACGGGTTCCTGTTCATCCGACCCCCACAAGGAACTGTTCATCCAACCCCCAACAATGGTTACTATTCATCAAGAGGCACCAGGTTCGATCGGCTTCAGTTAGCAGCATTAGCAAAGGAATCACTCAGGTTCAGTTAACAACCAGGGATCGATCGCTCAGGTTCAGTAACATAGCTAGTGCAATTGCTCGGGTTCAGTAAGCGAACGCCTCGCTCGGGTTCAGTTAGAGTCCAAGGCCTAGCACACACGCGCGTACGTGTACGAGAGAAACGCGCAAACCTCCTTGCATCGCTCGGCCCCAACCACCCAATTTAACCATGAACTCCCTGATATTTTCCTCTCTCTCGCTTCTACCATGATTTTTTCCGTCATGGAAGGCCCAAAGAATGTCATGCAGGTGCGTCCCCAGCCCACCCACGATGAAAAGCCCATTTTTTGTCATGATTTTTTGTCATAGAAGTAGGTGTCGGCGTTCTGGGATTGGGGTACCCAGACTTGCCTGCCTGTGGCCTGCGGCGTGGCTCAAGGAGTGGCCCAGTACGGCCCATCTTCATCAACACATGCTCAAGACCCTCGCGAGGGGCCAAGCCTTGCGGGGCGGACGACAGGAGGCTTCCTCGGGCACGGCCTCGTCAGGCTGGCTTGCGAGGAGGTGGAGAGATCAAGGCAGGGTACCTCGCGAGGTGCTCATGACGGAAGCCATGACGACCAAGGCCAGGCGGGCGCCAGGTGGGCGCAGGCCCGCGCAGAGTCCTTGTTTCCTCTTTGGTGCAAAGTGGGCAAGCGCAGGCAAGAGTATCAAGCAAAGGCAACCATTTCGGTGCAACAAGACCAAGACCAGCAGGACGGTAGGATGGAGGTCATCGTGGAGCCCAAGCCGGCGTCATCGTCACGGCCTTTGGCAGGCGAGGACCAACTTTAGTCAGGATAAGTGTACTAGATGTTCCCCTTCAAAATGGCCAATTGTTGGAGCCCTTCCCTCTCAATATTTGGGGAGAGGCCCAGGGCCTGCGCCTATAAATAGGACTAGCCGCCCACAAGGTAGTGGGATCGATCGATCGATCGAAGAAACAAGGATAGAAAGATAGAGAGAGAGAGAGAGTGAAGCGACTGAAATCCCCCTAGCAGTTCATCGCACCAGCCAAGAACAGACCCTCGCGAGGCTATTCTTCCCTTGTACTGTTCCCCGTCAGCCCCAGAGGCAATCCACCACACCACAAACTGGAGTAGGGTATTACACCACAATGGTGGCCCGAACCAGTATAAATGTCGTGTCCGTTGTGTTGTTCTTCGTGTAGTTTTAGATCCTGGCGAGGCGGTGAGACATGGGTAGGCAGGGGGTGTGATCTCCGCGTGCACCCCAGAGTTCGAACCTTGGGAGTCTACCGGAACCCGAAATCTGACATTTGGCGCGCCTTGTAGGGGTGCACCGGAGCTTTCCCTTCCACCAACCTGCGCTCCGCCAACACCGCTATTCTCCCTCATGGTGGGCAACGCGCCGCCCGCTCCGGTCGCCGGCGCCAGCATGGGGGTTAGGGGGCTCCGAGCGTTGGCCCCCACCTTGCGACAGGTGCAATGGCCGAACAAATTCAATCCGGAGATGCCACCGCGCTACGACGGGACGGCCGATCCGCTGGCTTTCCTGCTTCCATACGAGGAGGCCGTCCTCGAGGCTGGGGGCGATGAAAGGGTCATGGCCAACTGGTTTCCCATGGCCCTCACTAGCATCCCATGCATGTGGCTGCTCCACCTGCCGACGGCTTCCGTGGCCTCCTCGGGGGAGCTGCGCGGCCTCTTCCTCGCCCAGTACGCTGCACCGGTGCACCCGGTCGTCACAGCTCTCAAGGGCGGCTCGCAGGCACCACCTTCAGGCCGCCACATCAAGTGATTCGTCCGCCAGATCGGCGCCGCTTCCGCGCCGCGTGGGGCGCCTCCGGGTTGGGCAGCGCCTAAAGCCGATCTGGCCTTCATCTCAGATGATCACCCCTCCAACTCGGCCTACTCGGGCACGCTCCCAATGCTATGCACCCCCACCATCTGTCAGGTGGCCGTCACCAGGACCCTCATTGACGGCGGTGTTGGCCTCAGTGTGCTCTCAGTGGAGGCCTTCAGCCTTCTCCACGTACCGCTGGAGCGGCTGCAGCCCAGTAGTCCCTTCTTGGGCGTCGGAGGCGGCTCCACCGGATCCCTTGGACAGATCCGCCTTCCGGTGTCCTTCGGCACCTACGACAACTTCCGCACGGAGCCAATTGACTTCGACATCGCCCCCATCGGCCTCCCATACAACACCATCCTTGGTTACCCGGAACTAGCCCGGTTCATGGCCGCAACTCACCCAGCGTACAACCTCATGAAGATTCCCGGGAGTGGCGGCGTTCTCACCGTGTCTGGAGACATCGGGGATGCATTACAAGCGCTCAAGCTCGCCTTCAAGGCCGCGGCGGTGGCACAACCCGTCGACTCAGACACCCCCGAACCCAAGGGGGCTGCCCCGGCCAAGAAGAAGAAGCTATTCACTCAGGACAAGGCGGAAACCAAGAAGGTATTGGTCGACAATGATGGATCTACCAGCGCCACCTTCACCATAGGCGCCAACCTCGAGCACGAACAGGAGGAAGCCTTGGTGAAGTTCCTACGCGCGAACAAGAAGGTATTCGCGTGAGAACCTGATCAGCTGGCAGGGGTCCCGAGGGGCGTAATTGAGCATCACCTCAGCGTGTGCCCCGTGAAGCAGAAGGCGAGGCGGCAGTCCACTGAGAAGCAAGCTTTCATCGTCCAAGAGACCCGCAAGTTGGAGGCGGCAGGGGTCATTCGCGAGGTCCGTTACCCAGATTGGTTGGCTAACCCGGTTGTCGTGCCGAAGAAGGGGGGAAATGAATGCATGTGTGTCGACTTCACCAACCTCAACAAGGCCTACCCCCAGGATCCGTTCCCGCTCCCACGCATCAACCAGATCGTCGGCTCCACCGCTGAGTGCGACTTGTTGTGCTTCCTGGATGCCTTCTCCGGCTACCACCAGATCAAGATGGTAGTAGAAGATGTAGAAAAGACGGCCTTCCTGACCCCGTGTGGAGTGTACTGCTATACATGCATGCCGTTCGGGCTGTGCAATGCCGGTGCGACCTTTCAGCGGCTGATGCACATCGCCTTGGGTCGGCAACTCAGGAGGAATGCTGAGGCTTACGTTGATGACATTGTGGTGAAGTCTCGGGAGACAAAAACCCAGATACAGAACTTGGAGGAAACCTTCGCGAGCCTAAACGAAGTGGACCTGCGGCTCAACACGGAGAAGTGTGTGTTTGGAGTCCCCTTGGGAAAGCTCCTGGGTTTCCTCATATCCCACCGGGGCATCGAGGCCAACCCAGAAAAGGTAAAAGCAGTCGAGGACATGAGCCCGCCGAAGACCCTCAGGGAGATGCAGAAGCTCACCGGGCGCGTGACCGCACTAGGGCGTTTCATCTCCAAGCTGGGGGAATGAGCGTTGCCCTTCTTCAAGCTGATGAAGAAGAAGGGCCCCTTTGAATGGATTGAAGAGGCCGACAAGTTGTTCCAAGATCTCAAAAGGTACTTGACCAACCCCCCGGAGATGGTGGCTCCGCGTCCTCTGGAGCCCCTGGTGCTCTACCTTGCGACCACCCCCTACTCTGCCAGCGCAGCCCTGGTGGCTGTTAGGGAGGAGCGTAGGACCAGTGCCGCAACAACCGTCCAGGTTAAAGCAAAGCAGGGCCAAGAGGGCCTCACAGAGACCGCGGTTGCAGCCGAGAAGGACCAGCCACAGCAGGGAAGCACACCCGGAGCAGAGGAGGCCTCACCTCCAGGCGACCAGTCGCTGGGGGCCCCGTTGTCTCAGGAGGCACCCCGGCCTCCGGAGGACACTAGCGGCGCCAGCACTCCCAACCTCGTCGAGCACCCTGTATACTTCGTCAGCATGGTGTTACGGGACGCAAGGGCGCGGTACCCCATGCCTCAGAAACTCCTCCTCACGCTATTGGTGGCCTCGTGCAAGCTGCAACACTATTTCCAAGGCCATCCCATCAAGGTCGTCTCAGCATATCCCTTGGAAAGGGTGCTCAGGAGCCCCAACTCAGCTGGAAGAGTCGCTGAGTGGAACATCGAGATGCAAGCGTTTCAGATAGAGTTCAGCACAACTAGAGTCATCAAGGGGGACACGCTAGCGGACTTCATGGCGGAATGGGCAGAGGCGCCAGGCCTCGAGGCTGGCGAGGATCGATCACTCTCCCCAGGGAGCGAGGCACCGGACGGATGGGTCATGTACTTCGACGGGGAGTTCTCCCGACACGGCGCGGGGGATGGTGCGGTGCTCGTATCTCCCACTCAAGACAAGCTCTACTACACCATGCAACTCTGTTTCCAACACGGGGAAAAGGTCTGCAACTACATAGCAGAATACGAAGGCCTGATAGCAGGCCTGAAGGCTGCAGTAGCCCTGGGGGTGAAGCGCCTCACCATCAAGGGTGATTCGCAGCTCCTCGTCAACTTCTCCCCCAAAGTATACAAACCGAAGGACGAGCACATCGAAGCCTACGTCACGGAGGTCCGTAGGATGGAGAAGCAGTTTTGGGGGCTGGAGTTGCAGCATGTGCCTCGTGGCACCAATCAAGAGGCTAATGACATCGCCAAAAGGGCATCCAGGCGGCTACCTCAGGAGCCCGGCGTCTTCGAGGAGGGGCTATTCAAGCCCTCGGCAACGCCATCACTGTCAAGCACGACGCAGCCTCGGGGCGAGCTCCCCCAGCCGCCTGCCTTGGGAGCCCTGGTCTGCGGCCCGACCTCAGGAGCGCACCTGCTCCTGGCGCTGGAACCTCAGGAGGGATGCTGGATCACGGAGCTCAGGAGTTACCTAACACGAGACACATTGCCGGAAAAGGAGGAGGAAGCGGAGCGTGTGGCACGGCAGGCCACAGCATACTGCCTTAAGGATGGAGAGCTCTACCGAAGACTACCGAATGATGTGTCCCTACATTGCATTTCCAGGGTGCAAGGGAAGGAGCTACTGGCAGACATACACGGTGGAGACTGTGGGCATCACTCGTCGTCACGAACTCTCTTTGGCAAGGCGTTCCGCAGCGGGTTCTATTGGCCCACGGCACTCAATGACACTGTGGAATTGGTGAAAGCTTGTGAGGCCTGTCAGTTCCATGCCAAGCGGATCCACCAGTCGGCGGAAGATCTGCAGACTATACCCCTCTCGTGGCCCTTCGCAGTCTGGGGACTGGATATCCTGGGTCCGTTCCCTCGGGCATCAGGAGGCTACCGCTACCTCTACGTCGCAGTGGACAAGTTCACCAAGTGGGCTGAGGTGGAAGCCATCCGCACCATCCCTGCAGGCTCCGCGGTCAAATTCATCAAGGGCCTCGTGAGCCGATTCGGGGTGCCGAACCGCATCATCACCGACAACGGTTCGCCGTTCACCAGTAACCTCTTCAAAACATACTGTGCTAACCTTGGAACGCAGATATGCTACGCTTCGGTGGCGCACCCGCGAAGCAACGGTCAGGCCGAGCGAGACAACACAGAGGTCCTGAGGGGCCTCAAGACCAGGACCTTCAAGAAGAAGCTAGAGGCCTACGATAGGGGCTGGTACGACGAGCTCCAGTCCGTGTTATGGTCAATCCGCACGACCGCAACCAAGCCGACTGGAGAGACCCTGTTCTTTCTAGTTTACGGAGCCAAAGCCGTTCTCCCTCACGAGGTCAGACGTCATTCCGCGCGGGTCCTGGCGTTCGACGAGGCGCAGCAGGACGCCGCGCGGGGGACGAATCTCTTGCTGGGGGAGGAGCATCACCGAGAAGCCGTGCTGCGAGCAGCAAGGTACCAGCAAGCACTGCGGCGATACCACTGCCGCAACATCCGCCCCAGGACTCTTGAGGTAGGGGACCTCGTGCTCAGACGGGTTCTCTCCAGGGAGGGGCTACATAAGCTCTCTCCCATGTCGGAGAGCCCGTTTAAGGTTGTTCATGTTTCCAGGCCCGCCTCCGCACGCTTGGAGACCCAGGAGGGGGTGCCCATCCAGAACGCGTGGAACATCTGACATCTCCGAAGGTTTTACCCCTGAAAAAGGCCCGGTACCTGTGAAGAAGGTGAATGCCTGTGAAGTTGCAGCGTTTTGGAAAGGCCCAATGCCTGTGAAGAAGGCGAATGCCTGTGAAGTTGCAGCGTTTTTGAAAAGGCCCGGTGCCTGTGAAGAAGGCGAATGCCTGTGAAGTTGCAGCATTTTGGAAAAGGCCCGGTGCCTGGGAAGAAGGCGAATGCCTGTGAAGTAGCTATGTTTTGGAAAAGGCCTGGTGCCTGTGAAGAAGGCAAACGCATGTGAAGCTCGCCGCCCGTGACACTGTCACGTAATAATGAGTGGGGATGTACATGCCCCGGAGTCTCCGGAGTGCCGCCCTCGGGCCTCGGGGGCTCCCGCCCACGCCCAGTGGCAGCACTTAGCTCCGCGCTGGTGAGAAGACGTCGAAGACTAGATTAGGTGCGGGATGCGGCTTCTTTCATTTGCTTTCCGTAGTAGGCTTGTTTGTTACCGTTTCAAACTCGCGACCCCTTGTCCATTTCATTTGCTTGTTTTCGTTTTCTCTCGCGCGAAGTCTCACGAGGGAGGAACATGGGCACCCTCGCGAGTGTTTTCTGCCCCGGTGGTTTGGAACTTCCTTATCTGAGTCCACTGCGGGAGCACCTCTCCCATTCCGAGCCCCATAGGCATCGCGGCGCAGTCATGGGGCTTGGGTTAGTTGTCCTTGCTACCAAGGCTGGAGACTATCCCTACTGACTAAACCCTACAGGACACAAGGCGCACGACAAGGCCCTAGCCTCAGGAGACGAGGATCGCAACAAGCTTCCCCTCCAAGATAAGTGATTTCCATGCATAAACACGCGGAACAAAAGTATAGCGCAGAAACGGTAGAAACAACGCGCCAATTAAACAGTGACAGTTCAACACACCCCCATGGGGCACTAGACTACATTCCTTTTGCGCAGGAAAGAAAAGGAAAGCAAAAGGGGGCACGACTTGCCCGGCGCCAACTCTCAGCGAAGACTCGTACTGCCTCCGGAGCTCAGCTAGATTCCGCCTCCCGCTTCACCGAAGCGTGGCGTCGGACCGACCCGCTGCCCTCTCCCAGGCGAGCACGGCGACGAGGGGGCTGGTCGCGACCGCCACTGGAGGAGCTGCCGTCCGAAGAGGAGTCACCAGAGCTTGGCGGGCCTCGGGCACCGCTGCCCGCGCGCCCTCCGCCACCTTCACCCCGGCCAATGCCGGGGCTGGGCGCGCGGCCGCGGTCATCATCTTCGGGGCAGCATCCGGCACGGCGGCCGTCTTCCCCGAACACCCTCACGTAGAGGGTGGCATCACCGACAAACTTGAAGTGTAGAGTGCATCCTCGGCACAGGACGTGCGCGCGGGCAAATGTTTGCCAGCCGCGGGTCAAGGCTGCCTCCCCGGCGGTGGAGACCTCCAGAGTAGCCCAAGAGGCCCTGCTGCAGCAACCATCTTCCTGAAGCCCAAGGTCGCCCGGGGCACCAGCCGGAAGTTCACCAATGAAGAAGCGGGGGAGCTGGAGCCCGGTGCCGGTCGGGTCCGTCGACCACATGACGAACTCCGGCAGCACCTCCGCCGAGCGAAAGCGCGGCCTTGGGGGTCGCGCAGCCCCAGCGTACCTCTCGATGGCAGCCGGACGCCCACCGGTGTGCAGAGGGCTGTTTCCACGGCCACGTGAGGCCACAACAGGGGCCGCAGGGTGCTTGCAAGGGCGGCCCCGGCCACGCTTAGCTGGAGGAGAGCCGGGTCCTTCCTGGCGGGCCTTCCCTTTCTCCGCGGCTGAGAACCTCTTCAGCGGGGCCATGTGGATGGCGAGCGGCCAAGAATAAGAAGAAGAGTAGCAAGGAGGGATGAACTGAGAAAGGCCGCGCCGTTCCATACGTATAGCCGGGGGAGGCCAACCACCGGCCTCCCCGATCGCAGGTAATCATGACCCGTTTTGCATGCAGGGACTTGTCAATTCGTGCAGTTACCGAGGCATCGTGGGGGAGCCAAGACGCCCACGTCCAATCAACCGCCACGCGGCGCCCAAGGCCGCAGGCTGATGGGACCCGCGGCGCTTTGTACTTGCCCCCTCGCTTCGCTGCTAAGCCAAGTCCGGGCGTGCCTTGGGCCTGGGGGCTATTGTCGGCGTTCTGGAAACGGGGGTACCCAGACTTGCCTACCTGCGGCCTGCGGCGTGGCTCAAGGAGTGGCCCAGTACGGCCCATCTTCATCAACACATGCTCAAGACCCTCGCGCGGGGCCAAGCCTCGCGGGGCGGATGACAGGAGGCTTCCTCGGGCACGGCCTCGTCAGGCTGGCTCGCGAGGAGGCGGAGAGATCAAGGTAGGGTACCTTGCGAGGTGCTCAGGACGCAAGCCATGAAGACCAAGGCCAGGTGGGCGCCGTCCTGCGCAGAGTCCTTGTTTCCTCTTTGGTACAAAGGGGGCAAGCACAGGCAAGATTATCAAGCAAAGGCACCGTTTCGGTGCAACAAGACCAAGACCAGAAGGACGGTAGGATGGATGTCATCGTGGAGCTCAAGCGGCGTCATCGTCAAGGCCTTTGGCAGGCGAGGACCAACTTTAGTCAGGATAAGTGTACTAGATGTTCCCCTTCAAAATGGCTAATTGTTGGCGCCCTTCCTGCTCAATATTTGGGGAGAGGCCCAGGGCCTCCAACTATAAATAGGACTAGCCACCCACAAGGTAGGGGGATCGATCGATCGATCGAAGGAACAAGGATAGAAAGATAGAGAGAGAGTGAAGCGACTGAACTCCCCCTAGCAGTTCATCGCACTAGCCAAGAACAGACCCTCGCGAGGCTGTTCTTCCCTTGTACTATTCCCCGTCAGCCCCAGAGGCAATCCACCACACCACAAACTGAATTTGGCTATTACACCACAATGGTGGCCCGAACCAGTATAAATCTCGTGTCCCTTGTGTTGTTCTTCGTGTAGTTTTAGATCCTGGCGAGGCGGTGAGACATGGGTAGGCAGGGGGTGTGATCTCCGCGTGCACCCCAGAGTTCGAACCTTGAGGGTCTATCGGAACCCGAAATCCGACAATAGGATCCCACCACATCTATGATGATACGTGATTTTGTCACAATTATCATCATAAAAGTGTCATAAGGATGACAGTTTTTTTTGTTCAGGCGAAAATGTCATGGATGTGTCTTTTTTGTAGTGTATCAATACCTATTTGTGGCGCCATTGCCGGGGAGCATAGCTATATTTGTTGGGTCACTTGGGATTTATATCTATTTATCAATATGAAGAATCTGAATGATACCAAAACCAAGATCGTTCCCTCTAGGACGAGGGGGGGGGGTAAGGAATTGCCATCACACTCTGCACTTGATTCACCTTCTGTTTGAGTAAACTTGCAACACCACCACATGGTATTCGTCCTGATATGTTGCAAGTTATTGATGATACTACTTCTGCTATGGATGATGCGTATGATGATGCTATAGGTGAATTTCTTGAGGAACAACTTGCTAGAGATAAAAATATTGAGAATGCTAAAACTGATGAAATTAATGAAACTGAAGAAGTCTTTGAAAATGAAAATTATGAAACACCTATTAGACCTAGCACTCCTAGAATTGAAATGCCTCAGATACTTGAGGGTTATGTTATGGATGGAGAGGTAGCTAGAGAATTTCTTGCCTGAAGGATAGAGATGATCTTAACAAATTATTATGCAAGTTAAAATAAAAATCCTTGAATGCTAGAATGAAATGTGATCCTAAGTTTTCTAATTCACCTATCTTTGTTACTGATAAGGATTATGAATTCTCTGTCGACCCAGAGTTGATTACTTTGGTTGAATCTGATCCTTTCCATGGCTATGAAACTGGAATTGTTGTGGCACATCTTACTAAATTAAATGATATTGCCACCCTATTTGCTCATGATGAGAAAATTCTCTACTACTCTACTCTCAAGTTATTCCCATTCTCATTAAAGGGTGATGTTAAGACATGGTACAATACTCTTTATCCTAGTTGTGTGCGTAGTCCCCGAGATATGATTTATTACTTCTCTAGAAAAAAGATCCTACTCATAAGAAACAAGTTACGTTAGAGGAAGTATTTAACTTTGTGCAAATTGAAGAAGAGAGTCTCCCACAAGCTTGGAGGAGGCTTCTCCAATTACTTACTGCTTTGCCTGATCACCTCTTATTAAAAATGTAATATTTGATATCTTCTATAATGGACTAACCGATGCTTCTAGGGACTTGCTATATAGTTGTGCTAGTTGTGTTTTCAGGAACAAACTGTTAAACAAGCCGAGGAATTATTGAATAATATATTGAAGAATTATGATGATTCGACTCTTCCCGAACCACCGCCTAAATGCACTCCAAAGAAGTGGGGTATCTTATTTCTCGGTCCTAAAGATATGCAAGAGGCAAATAAATGTATGAAGGAAAAAGGTATTAAAGCTGAGGATGTTAAGAATTTTCCACCTATTTAAGAATTACATGGTCTTGACACATCTCCACCACAGGTGGTAGAGGTAAATTATTTATTAAAGTTTGAAGAAGGTGGCATCCCTTACAATAAACATCCTAGTCAATGTCTATATGAATTTGAGAATTGCGTTATGAAGCAAGATCACTTCAATGCAGATGTTATGGAACAATTGAAACAAAATTCTGATGTGATTACTTGCTTGAGTGACTTGTTATTTAGAATCACTAGTGATGTTAGAGGTGTAGGAAAACATGTCTCTATGGTTCAAACTCAATTAGAACAAGTTGCTAAATCTCATAGAGAATTTCTTAGTGAACTGAATAACAATATGAATGATTTTGCTATTAGAGTAGCAACTACAAAAGGCAAAATGACTCAGGAACCTCTTTGTCCTGAGGGACACTCTAACAGAATTGAACAAGACTCTCAAAGAATTAATATAGATGCACCTAGTCCATCTAAAAAGAAAAAGAAAAATGATAGGACTTTGCATACCTCTAATGAACCCGAGACAAGAAAACCTTCTGAAGATAACAATGATGTCTCTATCTCTGATGTTGAAACTCAAACTGGTAATGAACATTCACCTAATGATAATGAAAATGATAATGATGATGTTCATGAAGATACTCAACCAGACAATGATAAAGAACAGATAATTATGTTGAGATAGAACCTGCTATTGATCTTGATAACCCACAACCTGAAAATAAACATTAGGATAAGAGAGACTTTGTTGCTAGAAAACATGGTAAAGAAAGAGAGCAATGGGTTCAGAAACCCATGCCCTTTCCACCTAAACCATCTAAGAAAAAAGACGGTGAAGAATTTGAACGCTTTGCTGAAATGCTTAGGCCAGTCTTTTTCCGTACTCGCTTGACTGATATTTAAACATGGCCCTTATGCAAAATACATGAAAGAAATTGTCACTAATAAAAGAAAAATACCTAAAGCTGAAATCTCCACCATGCTTGCTAATTACTCTTTTAAAGATGGTGTACCTCAAAAACTTGGAGATCTAGGAATACCAACTATACCTTGCTCTATTAAAAGAAATTATTTCAAAACTACTTTGTGTGATTTAGGAGCTGGTGTTAGTGTTATGCCTTTTTCTTTATATAAAAGACTTGATTTGAATAAACTCAAACCTACTAAGATGTCATTGCAAATGGCTGTCAAATCAACTGACATACCTATCGGTATTTGTGAGGTTGTGCCCGTTGTTGTTGCCAATGTTACTATCTTAACAGACTTTGTTATATTTGAGATGCCCGAGGACGACAACATGTCAATTATCCTTAGTAAATCCTTTTTGAATACTACATGGGCTATTACTGATTGCAATAAAAGCAAAGTCACTTTTCAAATCAATGGTAATGAGCATACGGTGCACTTTCCAAAGAAACAGTTTTGAGTGAATGGTATTAATGTTATTGAAAAATCTACGACAATTACTGTTGGAAGTTTTCAACTCCCTTTACCTAATATGAAAAAGAAATGTGACATACTTATTGTTGAGGATATTCATATCCCCTTTGAGGTAACTTACTATTTTATGAAAGTTCCTTGGGTTAATATTAATCGAAAGTGATTGTTAATAAGACTTGATCAACCTTATTAATGGACTGTTGTCAAGAGACATGTGGTCGATGAACTTAGTAAGCACAACCTTTTGTCTCTACATTTTATTTTCTATTATTCTTAGTTAAATAAAATAAAATGCCATGTTTAGACTGTTTTCTGAATTTTCCGTGCAATAAAAAAGTGGTCAAAAATAATGGTGACCAGAATGACCTAAATTTTTTACATGATTTTTTCTGAATATTTGAGAATATCTGGCACAAATAATATCATGAGGGGGTGCCTCTCGTGTCCACAAGACCCCAGGGTGCACCAGGCACCCAAGTGGTAGGCCCCACGTGCCCCCTTCACTTATCCTTTCAGCCCATGCCATCTCTTACCTCCACAAAAAACCACCATTGCTCTCTCTCTCTCATGTTCTTGCTCTCAAACCGCGGATTTCGATCTCTTTGCTCGAAGCTCCGTTTCAGAAACTATTTTGGGGGATTGCTACTTGGTATGTGAGTCCTCCATTACTCCAATTAGTTTTTCTCTAGTGGTTTATATTTTGAATAATTAGCTACACTTGGGGCTACTCTAAATGAGCTTGCATGTTGAATTCCTAGAGTTCTATGTAGTTTGAATGCTTGATATAGCCTCTAGGCATCCATATGAGTAGTTCCTATCAATCTTGTGAATTTTTGTAGACAAAATTTTCTGATCCAAATTTTTTAGAAAATTGTTCGCGAATAAAATGCACCTCTTTTGGAGTTCTTCAAGGAGGAGATCATTGGAAGCAATATCGAGTGGTAGCTTGATACGACAGTCCTATATTGAGCCAAGTGCAAGCTCGACGTGGGACACCGACACCAAATCGTGCCTATGGTCGTGTAACGAGTTCATGGTTGATGAAGGTGTCAAGGAAGAATTTCATCAACATGTTCACAACACTAAGCTCGCTCCTTTCATCGCAGATGAGTGCATCCAACATCTCAACCTCATAGAGACATTCACTAAGAAATTTAAAAAAATTCATCGTGAGTCTAGAGTTTCATTTAGCCTTTTGTTTTGAATCTTATAGATCTGAATATTCATGCCACAATAAGAAGAATTACATTGATAAATATGTTAGGTCGCATTCCACATAAAAAATTCTGTTTTTATCATTTATCTACTCAAGGACGAGCAGGAATTAAACTTGGGGATGCTTGATACGTCTCCAACGTATCTATAATTTTTGATTGTTCCATGCTATTATATTATCTGTTTTGGATGTCTTATATGCATTAATATGCTATTTTATATTATTTTTGGGACTAACTTATTAACCTAGTGCCCAATACAAGTTGCTATTTTTCCTTGTTTTTGACTTCTACAAAAAATCAATACCAAACAGTCCAAACAGAATAAAACTTTACAATGATTTTTCTTGGACCAGAAGAAGCCTAGGAAGATTCGGGAGGAGGGCAGAAGACTTAGGTGGAGGCCACAACTCCTATGGTGCTCCCCAGGGGTGCACCCCCTAGGCTTGTGGGCCCTCGTAGACCATCCCTAACTCCAGCATGATAAATTCCCAAATATTCCCCCTACATCAGAGGGCACACCAAAAATACTTTTCCGCCACCACAAGCTTCTATTCTAGTGAGATCCCATCTTGGGGCCTTTTGCAGCACTCCGTCGGAGCGGGATTCGATAACGGAGGGCCTCTACATCAACCTTGTTGCCCGTCTGATCAAGCGTGAGTAGTTTACCACAGACCTACGGTCCATAGCTAGTAGCTAGATGGCTTCTTCTCTCTCTTTAATCTTCAATACAATGTTCTCCTTGATGTTCTTGGAGATCCATTCGATGTAATCTTCTTTTCCTGTGCATTTCTTGAGATCCAATGAATTGTGGATTTAAGATTAGATTATCTATGAATATTATTTGAGTCTTCTCTGAACTCTTTTATGCATGATTGAGATAGCTTTGTATTTCTCTGTGATCTATCGATCTGGTTTGGCCAACTAGATTGTTTTTTTTTCAATGGGAGAGGTGCTTTCTGATGGGTTCAATCTTCCGGTGTCCTCACCCAATGAAAGTGGGGGTAGCAAGGCACATATTGTATTGTTGTGATTAAGGATAAAAAGATGGGCTTTATATCATATTGCTTGAGTTTATCCCTCTACGTCATGTCATCTTGCTTAAGGCGTTACTCTGTTCTTATGAACTTAATAATCTAGTCGCAGGCAGGAGTCGGTCGATGTGTGGAGTAATAGTAGTAGACACGGAATCATTTTGGTCTACTTGTCACAGACGTGATGCCTATATTCATGATCATTACCTTAGATTTGTTACCCACCGTATGCTTTATTCAAGAGAGAAGCCTCTAGTGAAACCTATCACTAGTAGAAAAAGGCCCATTTGTCCCGGTCCATCAGGACCATTTGTCCCTGTTCTCCTACAAACCGGGACAGATGGGGCTCCATGTGGCCGCTGCGGTTTGCCCAAGCTGGAGGGCCTTTTGTCCCGGTTGGTGGCACCAACCGGGACCAAATGGCATCCATGCGTCAGCAGTTCAGGGCCTAGGGTTTTTGTTTTTTTAAAGGGGGGGGGGATTGGGGGTTTTGGGGTTTTTGTAGAGTTAATTTAGGGGTTTCATATATTGTGTTAGCTATCTAATAGAGAGAAGTGTCCTCTCTTATCTTCGTGCTTGGTCGATGCTATGTACTATGCGTATAGAGAGGACTTTACACGCTAGCTAGCTAGTAAGCAAAGGAAAGAAACCATTAAGTACAGAAGATCGTCATGAACATATGCAGAGAGCAGTGATCGACCTCTCCTTCTCCGAGAGATTGGTCGAACAACAAGTTTTCGTGTATCTATCCGACGCTACTAGCAACATATATAAAATATAAGATCTATTACAATCCTTAAAGTCTGAAGTCAAGTGCCACATGGTATTCTCCGGATTTCTTAATGACATGGTCAAGAAAGAATCCCGCCAATTCCTCTTGAATTGCTTCTATGCGATCATGTGGTAGGAGCTCATCCCGCAGCTGCCAGATCTAAATCAAAGAAGAGGGCCAATACATGTGTATGAATGAAACTCAACACAAATGATGGTAATAAAATACAATTTTGAATATTTTTGCTTACGCACTTGATATTGTTTTTCAGTGTACCCCGCTTATTCTTGGCCATCTCATTGTAGATGAACTCGCAAACGTAGTATCAACATAAATCATTTCCTTGTTACTGCCACAAGCACTTTACAAGAAATAGAGGTCAATCAAACTGATAAGCAAGCATGCTAAATGCTATTGATGAAACTAGCTACAATCAATGGGAGATGCGCAGAACTAGGTATAATACTTACTTTCAGTTGTTTAAATGTCAGCTCGGTCGGCAGTCCCGAAGAAAGTGCGGCGAACTTTTTCCAAACTCTGCCAGACAAAGAAAATAATTACTTGATATCAGGAAATGAACAAAGTTGCCGATATGGTGCGATAATGATCGATTGAACTTACTTCTGGAGCATTCGAGTCATGTCCGCATAGTCCTCGGGATCTTTTCGTCTCGTGTCTAAGACGATTACTTCTCCCTTCTCAATCTTAACCATTAGTTGAATAAAGTGGAAGTTGCACACGGATGCACAACTCATCAGTTACATGACTATAACCTCGAGTAATAAGGGAAACCGAATATGCACAAGACAGTGTAACACTCACTTGAAGTTGTAAGGAAAGATTATTTTATCTTTGGTTTGATTTTTGAGCAACGATTTGAGCAAGTTGTCCTCGATTTCTTCGGCTTTTTTACCGTGTATTCATGTATGACATTTGGGTTAATGAACACAATGTCATGATTTGTTCTTTTCTGCATTCGACGATCTTCAATCTGCATAATATAGTGAGGATAATTATATATACATGCAATGAAAGAGCTAAGCTATATATATATAGACTTAATTAAATAAAGTAGTACTTCCAAACAGTAGCAAGCCACAAGTGATTTGTCGAGGCCCCGTTGATTGTAGAACTGGAAAAACTCGTCAAAATCAACAGTTAACAGTTCTTGGCAAATGAAGTCATGGTCCTCTTTAATTAGCATCGACAAAGCATCCTTCCTAGACTTGCTGCAGGTTTTCATGTACCAGTCATGGAATCTTCTCATCATCGTTGTTAGAGCAAGAGTATCTTTGACGAGAGGCTTCCTATAATGGTATTTTAATTCGTCCACCTCCATTATTTCAAATTCTACATCATCGGGTAGGTAATCACCAATAGTGAAACCGGGCAACAACGACTTATTTGCGACCATATCTCTAGACACCTTGAGCAGGGGAAATGATCGGTTCTCCTATTCTCCGAGCTGGGGAATTTTCTTCCCACTTCTTCGTTCTTTTAACCTTTTGTCTGTTGAAGTACTTCCCGACTGGCGTGCTTCTTGCACTGTCTTTTTAAGACAGCGGAGATGGTTGTTATCCGGCGAACGCGGTGGTGCTCGCTTGAGGGTGTTGAGAGTGCGCTTCGCTTTCACCGTCGCTTTCTGATGGTTTCTTATATCTTTTCGTTTCAAAGAAGTCCTTCACTTGGGCTTGAATGATGTGCTTGTTTTCCTCCACGGTCATCTTGTATGGTAACTTTTCTACAGGCTTGGGAGATGGACCGAATCTGTATTGCCTTCCACCTCTGGCTATACTGCTAGATGTACGAGAGGTGGCAACTCTCTTCCGTTGCTGCTAACGAGTTGTAGAAGGAGGCGGAGTGGTCCGACGTGCCGAAGCAGCCAGAGCGGCGGCGTCTGTGTTCCGCCGTTGCCGATGAGGCGAAGGAGACGGGCTACTCGGGCGCACCGGAGCAGGTGGAGAAGGAGGCGGAGTACTGCCGCCCTCACGCACCGGGGTAGGAGGCGAAGCGCCCTGATCACTCGCCGGAGGAGGAGGAGGAGGCAGAGGAGGCGGAGTGCACAGCTGACTCGTCGGAGGAGGAGGAGGCGTAGGCTTGAAGTTCATAAGCTTGATGTGCTCCTTCCGCCATACACATGGAGTCTTCAGAGCAAGACCCATCTGAGTCTTCCCTTCACCTGTAGGGTGGTCAAGATGGAGCTCCTCAAATCCTTCTATTATTTTATCCACCATCACAATAGCATAGCCTTGTGGATTCGGAAGGTAGTGAAAAGTTGCGACGGATTCAGGAGGGAACAAAGAGCCGACAGCTGCCTTGACTTTGAGGTTCTGCCATTGCGTCATAAGCTAGCACTAGTGCAACTCCGTGATAGCATCCACAAGGTAGCTAGGAGCCATGAAGTCAGGCTGCTGAACGAGCTCATTGGAAGCCACACTGCTTCTTTGCTGAGATGGCGGGGTATCTTCTGGGGTAGCTTTGGCAGGATCTCGTTGATTCTCAATAGCTTGTCATTCCTCTAGCTTTCATACCCTTGCCTGAAGCTTCTTCAGTTTGCTCTGCTCCACTTTCCTCCTCCTCTCTTGGGTTTTGTAACCACTTGCGTTGGGAAACCCAACCTTCCACGCAACGGAGCCTGGTGTGCCTCATGTTCATCTAGGGTGCTTAGGATTCCTGAGGGTCTGTGTGAGCTCGTCATTCTCTTTGTTGGGAACGAACGTCCCTTCTTGCATTGCCTTGATTTCTGCCTAAAGCTTCTTTATGGGTGTTGCAAGTTTCTCGTTGATCCAACATCACTTCCCTGTTTGAGGGTCGAAAGTTGTCACACCCTAGCTAGTCATGCATTAGAGTGTTGCATCATGTTTATTTTTTCACCAGAAACCTGAAATGGGGATGACAGAACCCCCTGTCCCCTCTGAAACCAACTAGGGTTTACTAAAAACTTTTTCAATGAACCTGAAATGCCCTTCTAAAATGCCCATCATTTTTGTCTTGGTTCAGAACCTCTGCCAAAAGTGGTGCACATTTTCCTAGGCCATCTTAGGGTTTTTGAATTAAATCATAAATATTTGAATTTGGGCATTTAAAGTTATATAAAATATTTAAATGCTCAAATATCTCCAAACTAAAATGTTTCATGTTGGAAATAATCCAACTATGGACCAGGAGTAGTTTGGTGATTTTAGGAGTTGCCTAAGTATTTTATTTAATTCAACAAAGTTGCAGAAGTTTAAAAAAAAAGAGAAAACAGAAAGAAATGGAAAAACTTACCTGGCGCCTAGCACCCGGCCCACCTGCCGGCCCAGCCCAGCGCCGCTCCAGCGAGCTGCTTGCCGGCCAGGCAGGCAGGCAGGTGCCCGACGGCGACCGCAGCGCGCGCCACGCAACGCCCGAGTCCACCGCACCGACCTCGCCCGAGTCCGCCGTCGCCGGAGATCCCCTTCAACGCCGTCGTCGCTCCGGTTCATCTCCGGCCACACCAAGGGCTTCGTCGCACTCACTGTGAGATTAGCCATCTTCCCCTCCCTTCCGTTCTTGCTCCCGAGTCGTGTAGCGACCTCCCGGAGCTCAACCGCACCCACCGCCGTGGAGCTCGTCGCCGACGTGCTCCCGGTCACCCTCCGGCCACAAACTGGTGTCCATCATGCTCACCATGTCACTTAGCACCTAGCTAGCCACTCCCCGAGCCTCACCGACCCCTCTAGCGTCAAGTTCGTCTTCGGCCGAACCCCGGTGGCCGCCAAAGTCGTCGCCGGCGCCAACTCCGGCCACCCGACCCCAACGGACTCCACCAAGAGCTGCGGCTCGTCCTCAGCTCCATTCCGGTGGTCTCCGCGACCCATTTGGTGGCCGAAACGGCCAAAACCACTTCCGCCGCCGCGTCGGGCTCGCCGGCGGCTAAACGCCGGTGCAGCCGACCCGGGTTTGACCACGGGTGGGCCCTGGTTGACTCCCCTGAGTCAATGACAGGTGGGGCCCAGCCCTGTTAATTAAACAGGTTTAGTTTTAATTAAACTTTAATTAATCTAATTACACTGACATGCGGGACCCACTGTCAGGTTTGACCCGGACGTGTTCCGTTGACCTGCTGACGTCACACTAACGTCAGGCTGACGCAATAATTGATTTTCTGGAATTAATCTAATATAGGAAATTCCAGAATATAGTTTAAACTTCAAAAATTCATAACTTTTATTCTGTAACTCCAAATCAGACAAATTATACATGAAAAATGATCAGAAAAATCCAATCTATCCATCTGTACAATTTTCATGCATGATTAAACAAGTTAACCTGATGTTTAATGCAGAACAAGGAAAAGCACTTTAAAAGGCCATGTTTGAGTTTGAAATTTGAATCTTTGATTCAAATTGGTTCAAACCCTTCTGGTCTTAGTTGCATTAGCCCAACACACTCATATTGCTATGTTTCATGCATGCATCATATTGTTGCACATTGTTTGGTGATGGTTGTGTATCGGTGTTCTTTGCGGCAGGTTCTGCCCCCGAGGAGTACCGTGATTACCCTAACGAAGAACCGTATCAGTGCATCGAACCATCAGGCAAGCAACCAACCATTTGATCATATCGATACAATCCCATGTTCTAGCTCCTGCTCTCTTTTACTGCATTAAGACAACGCGTTTCAAACTGCTGTGTGCTACGGTAGTTGAACCCATTTCCTCTGCATGACCTGTCATTGCCATAGTAACTAGATGAAACCCACTAGCATGTGTAGGAGTTGATTGAGCCATATGTATGTGTTGTTCCTACCTTGCTATGACTGCTATGCTTAGAGTCGTGTCAGGTCTGGTTCATCTGGGTGATGGCTAGAGTGAAATGATTATGTCGGTAATGAGAGTGGTGTGGTGAACACGTTTTGGTAAAGGTATCGATGAGAGGCCATGTAGGAGTACATGGTGGATTGTTTCATTGAAGCCGACCTTAAGCACTGAGATCTGTATGTGTGATTTAAGATACAGCTACTACCATGCATTGGGCCCTGAAATATGACCCCGCTCGACTTCTTATTCACCCTAGCTCTCTGTCCAGGAGTTGCAAGTAGTTTCTGGTGTTTGTAGCCTACTGGAGGCCGTGGACAGCGCTGACCGTAGGGGTGGGCTGTGATGCGGTAGGTACGTGGCACGGTGTACCGACTACCCGTTAGGTATCTCGGGAACCCTGTTCACATCGTTCGGGGCCGTGTGGGAAACCTCGGCCGGACTCCCTGCGGATGGAACCTGGATAGGCGATAAACCTGGACTAGAGACTTAGGTGTTTAGGTAGGTCGTGGTCTACACCCACGTCGGCTTTCGCTTGAAGTCTGCCGAGCACATGTTGTGTGCAGACGCTAAGTGGTGGAAACATGTATGAAGAAGTACACCCCTGCAGGGTTATCATGATCTATTCGAATAGCCGCGTCCGCGGTAAAGGACTACTTGGTTGCCTATACAGTTCATAGAGAAGTAAATGGAAACTACTAAAAGCCTCAAGATAAGTGTGAGTAACGAGGATGGCTCTTCCGTAGGAAGACGGAGGTGGATCCTCGGTAGTGTATTGAATTGGTGAGTAGTGGACTTGTGTGCGCAAAACCATTTCAAGTTGGAGTCCCGTAGATTATCCTAGCCAAGAGTCAAAGCTGGCTTGCTGCAATAACTCCACCAACCCTTCTTGATAATATGCATGTATGTAGGATCTGATGTAAGTCTTGCTGAGTACCTTTGTACTCATGTTGCTATAATTTACATTTTTACAGAAGACGCTGCAACCCCTTCTGATGGGTTCTACGTAGACGTTGACATCAATGAGTAGGCTAAGGCCCAGGTGGTGATCCTGAGCTTGTGAAGGACCACGTAGTATAGCTAGGCTTTCCAAGCCTGTTTTATTTTACTAGTTGTCTGTACTCAGACAAGTTACTTCCGCTGCTGGTTTGTATGACTGTATGACTTGAATGCTTGGGTCGTGTGACCCGTACCTTTGTGTATGTTATGTATGGCTCTCTGAGCCTTAAATAAAGTACTTGTGTCATAGAGTCATGTTGTGATGCCTTGTTGTGTTTGCACATATCGAGCATATTGTGTGTATGATTGAAATGCTTGGTATGTGTGGGATCTGACTACCTAGTTGTTTATCCTTAGTAGCCTCTCTTACCGGGAAATGTCTCCTAGTGTTACACTGAGCCATGGTAGCTTGCTACTGCTCTGGAACACTTAGGCTGGCCGGCATGTGTCCTTCTTCGTTCCTGTGTCTGTCCCTTCGGGGAAATGTCACGCATTGAGTACCGGAGTCCTGTTAGCCCGCTACAGCCCGGTTTACCGGAGTCCTGCTAGCCCAGTGCTACAGCCCGGACCCACTTGCTGATGACCGACACGTTCGTTGCTGGGTCATGGATGCCTGTCCCTGTAAGCACTGTGCCACTTTGGGTTTACGACTAGTCATGTCAGCCCGGGCTCTTTATCATATGGATGCTAGCGACACTATCATATATGTGAGCCAAAAGACGCAAACGGCCCCGGGCAAAGGTAAGGCGACACCCGTGGGGATGCCGTGCGTGAGGCCGCAAAGTGATATGGGGTGTTACAAGCTAGATCGATGTGACATCGAGTCAGGGTCCTGACAGCGTTGGCATCAGAGCCGGACTGCCTGTAGGTTCTCCAAGCCAAACTGGTCGATGTTGAGTCTAGAAATTCCTTAGTTATATGTAGGGGAATTGTTTGTGGGTTGGAACGTAAGGTTCTTTTTACTCCTTATCTTATGACATTCTGATCTGAGTCAGTCTATTCTTCCACCGGGGGTTAAGGAATTAGGATCTTTTCTCTCTATCAGGATCACGTGTTACTAATCAGTAGTACCTTATAGGTTTGATGGATACAAGCCTAGTATAGTTCTACTACCACATCATGTTGTTAGGATGGACTCAGAACTTTGATATGATGATGTTGAGTGTGTATGAAATCCTTTGTCAAATGTCTCAAAATCCTTCTTCAGCATTTACAGCTGTTATGCTGCCGAAATTTTGCTAGAAATTCTAATGCCTTTGCATTATGGTTGTGCTTTCAGATGGCCACTCGCGACCTTAATCAAGTGGTTCGCCTGACTCGATGCCTAGATGTACCCGGCCATACCGCCATGTTGGTCAGGGTAATGACTGAGGCTGGATACCGTTGGTATCCTGAGTACACGGTCGAAGAGCAATTCCGAGACTTTAATCAAAGCCAGTATCTCTGCACTGTCAGGATATTTCCATCTTATCCTAGGTCCGCCGAGCCCCTTCACTGCTCCTATGGACTCGGGGTTACTATTGAGATGGTTGTGCAGGACGCCGCCTACTCTATGATGACCATCATGCGAGTCAGGTCTGGCCTATTTCGGGACTCTGACTTCCGGTATATGCCAGGATCACTTCCGGGAGCACAAGGGTATCTCCAGGCTATCTATGCTGACCCCACCCAGGAGGACTCACGGACCCGCACTACTGCTGAGATGCTCGAGGATAAGGACCGTGAAAATCGGGCCTTGAGGTTAGAGCTCTTCAATACCCGTGCTGACCATTGGGCCACATTGACTCGGTTTGCACCGGCGGTGCAAGCTGGATATTCGGATATGCGCGATCTCTATCTTGTGAGATCTGCTCTGCCAGACGTGATGGGTTGGCGTGATGTAGGAGGCATCACCCCACCTCGCGGTCCCCGCAGGCCACCGTCTGTTGGTCCCAGACCTCATCCTAGTCCCTATGGTCCACAAGCTCCGCAAGATCGTCTGTTTCCGGATGATCATGCTGAGCTTCCAGGCTATGGAGGTAATTTCTACGAGGACTACTACGGATCGGTCTGAGTTAGTGGTAGTATCACTAGTTTGTACTAGCTGTGTCGTCTATCGTCCTGCGTGACTCGTGGGATATGACCTAGTTTGTACCGCTTCCGGAGGTGTAGAAAAATAATGTATAGGAGCTTGGGATGCCTCCGATGTGATGTAATCTTCCTTTCACCGTAACAGTACCTTGTTTGGTTTTGTACTAAACCTTGTATGGTGTGTATGACGATGGAATAAAGAAGCAGTTTCTGTATCTACCATGTCATACGGATGATCATCTTGCATTCCGAGTTATTCCTTACACTCTGTATGCTATGTCGGAATCTTATCATTCTGACTAAATCATTGTCTTGTTTACCTAGGATGGTCAACACGCGCACTAACCCTGCTCCTCAAGAGCAGGCCGAAGGCAGTGAAGTCAGGAATGCAAATCTGCCTCATCCTCCTTCCCTAGCCGAGGTTATGATGGAAGCTGAGAGAAATAAACGGGAGACCAACCGTTTGTTGGAGCGTATTGAACAGAACACGGCACACCATCAGAGGACTAACGTGGTGTCACTCAGTGATTTCATCAAGTTACATCCACCCACGTTCCACCACTCTGTCGAGCCTCTCGACGCTGATGACTGGCTTCGTAGTATTTCTCACAAACTGCGTTCTGCGCTAGTAGCTGAGGCTGACAAGGTCACCTTTGCTGCATATCATCTTGAAGGCCCCGCCAGTCTATGGTGGGAGAATTATGGAGCTATGTGCCCAGCGGTCCATGTCACTACTTGGGCGGAATTCAGCGAGGCTTTCCGTGAACATCACATTCCGGAGGGTCTCATGGACCGTAAACGTGAGGAATTTTGCAGTTTCACTCAGGGCCGACTCTCTGTGGATGCCTACAGCAGGGAGTTTGGTAACCTCGCTCGATATGCTACTGAGGAAGTTTCTACCGATGCCAAGAAGCAAGCAAGGTTCCGTAAGGGGCTTAGTCCTGAGCTTCGCCGCGACCTCCGTCTGCATGAGTGCACATCCTTTCAGAAACTTGTTAACAAGGCCATCAGTGCTGAGACTGGTCATACTGATTATGACGCAACACGCAAGCATGGCCGTGATGTGGGTTCCTCATCCAGTGCTGGTCCTCAGAAGCGCCGCGTGTGGGTGCCCAACACTGCCCTGCCACCCAGGTTCACACCGAGGCCATCCTTCCAGGCGCCTCGCCCCGTTCAACAGTCTGCACCAGCCAAGCCCTATGGTGGTCCAACCAACAACGCTCCTCCACGTACTAGTTTTGTGACTTGCTTTAAGTGTGGGGAATCTGGCCACTATATGCGCGAGTGTCCCCAGACCAACCCCAACCAATCTGCTAAAACTATTGGCCGTGGCAAGCCGACAGGAAAAGTGTTCCACGCCAAGCCGGCCACCGCCACACGTGGCCATGTCAACTGTATCTCTGCCGAGGAAGCTCAAGAGGATCCCAACGTCGTTCTTGGTACGCTTCTTGTTAATTGCCACCCGGCATCTGTTCTTTTCGATATAGGAGCCTCTCATTCTTTTATATCCGAAAATTATGCTCGTTTGCATAACATCACATTCTGTGACATGCCAACCTCTACGGTAATTCAAACTCCGGGATCCAAATGGCAAACTTCTAGAGTAAGCCATGGAAATGAAATCCAAGTCGACAGACTTGTTTTCCTCGCATCTTTGATAGCCCTTAAATCTTCAGATATTAATATCATTCTGGGTATGGACTGGATGTCAGTTCATCATGCCCAAATTGATTGCTTCTCTAGGACTGTTCAACTTACCCATCCTTCGGGGAAGATAGTCAATGTCTTGACCCGAATAGCCAAGCGACAGTTATATTCTCTTAACGCCAGCCCTTTGCCAGACCTTGAGGACGTCCCGGTAGTCCGTGACTTTCCGGATGTTTTCCCAGAGGAATTGCCAGGTGTTCCACCTGACAGGGATGTTGAGCTCGTAATAGACCTCATTCCAGGAACCGTTCCGATTGCTAGAAGACCCTATAAGATGGCACCACTAGAACTAGCCGAGCTTAAGAAACAACTCGATGAGTCCTTGAAAAAGGGTTTCATCCGACCTAGTTCATCTCCGTGGGCTTGCCCCGTCCTCTTCGTTAAGAAGAAGGATGGTACGGACCGGATGGTTGTAGATTACTGACCTGTCAATTTGGTCACAATCAAGAACAAATATCCGCTCCCTAGGATCAACGACCTGTATGATCAGCTCGCTGGATCCTCAGTCTTCTCCAAAATGGATTTGAGGTTGGGCTACCATCAAATCAAAATCAGAAACGGGGACATTCCTAAAACGGCCTTTGTTACTCGTTATGGCCAATACGAGTACACCGTCATGTCCTTCGGTTTAACCAACGCTCCAGCCACCTTTTCTCGGTTAATGAACTCAATCTTCATGGAGTATTTGGATAAATTCATCGTGGTTTACCTAGATGATATACTCATCTACTCCAAGAACGAGGAAGAACATGCCGAACATCTAAGGCTAGTGTTGAAGAAACTTCGAGAGCACCGCCTTTATGCCAAGTTTTCCAAATGTGAATTTTGGTTGTCAGAAGTGACCTATCTGGGTCATGTAATATCTGGTAAAGGTATTGCTGTTAACCCTGAGCGAGTTCAAGCCGTTCTTAATTGGACTCCACCTGAATCGGTCAAGCAAGTTCGTAGTTTTTTGGGCTTAGCGAGCTATTGCCGTCGCTTTGTCGAAAATTTCTCCAAAGTTGCTAAACCTCTAACCGAACTCCTCAAGAAAGATAAAAAGTTCGAGTGGACTCCACAATGTGAGCACAGCTTTCAGGAACTGAAAAGACGCCTGACTTCTGCTCCCGTTCTGGTACCGCCAGACTTCTCTAAGGACTTTGTTATCTACTGCGACGCCTCGCGACAAGGACTAGGTTGCATCCTCATGCAAGATCGACACGTAATTGCTTACGCTTCACGGCAATTGCACCCACATGAGGAGAATTATCCTACTCATGATCTAGAGCTCGCAGCCGTAGTCTATGCACTTAAGACCTGGCGACATTACCTCCTCGGTAACCGTTGCGAAATATTCACTGATCACCAAAGTCTGAAGTACATTTTCACCCAACCGGATTTGAATCTCAGGCAAAGACGTTGGGTTGAGTTGATCACAGATTTCGAATTAGGAATAACTTACAACCCAGGGAAAGCCAACGTCATGGCTGATGCGCTAAGTCGTAAATCTTATTGTAACAACCTGATGTTACAACAAAGTCAACCGCTTCTCCATGAGGAATTTCGGAAGCTTAACCTTCACATTGTTCCTCAAGGATTTCTTTCCACCTTGGTGGCGAAACCTACTCTTACGGATCAAATCATCGCTGCCCAAAAGCGAGATAAGGGAATATCTAAAATCAAGGAGAACATCGCTAGCGGAGGTGCTAGTTGTTTCTCCACAAATGATCAGGGTGCTGTGTACTTTGAGAACCGTTTAGTGGTTCCCAAGAACCAGCATCTACGACAGTTGATCCTTAAGGAGGCTCATGAATCTCCTCTCACCATTCATCCCGGTAGTACTAAGATGTATCAGGACCTACGCCAGAGGTTCTGGTGGACTAGGATGAAGAGAGAAATTGCTCAGTATATTGCTAATTGTGACGTCTGTCGTCGTGTAAAAGCAGAGCATCAACGGCCTGCTGGCACCCTTCAACCCCTAGCTATTCCTGAATGGAAATGGGATAAAATTGGTATGGATTTCATTACCGGTTTTCCCAGGACCAAGAGAGGGAATAATGCTATCTTTGTCGTTGTCGATCGTCTTTCCAAAGTGGCCCATTTCTTACGTGTTCGTGAGAGTATAACCGCTAGTCAGCTGGCAGACTTATACATCTCCCGAATAGTGTCTCTCCATGGTGTTCCTTTGGAAATTAACTCGGATCGAGGAAGTCTTTTCACCTCTCGATTTTGGGAAAGTTTCCAAAACGCTATGGGAACTCGCCTTTCCTTTAGCACCGCTTTTCACCCTCAATCGAGTGGTCAAGTAGAACGCGTCAACCAGATCCTAGAAGACATGCTTCGAGCCTCTGTATCTCATTCGGAATGGAGTGGGAGAAATGCCTTCCATTTGCCGAATTTGCTTACAACAACAGCTATCAATCTAGCTTGGGTAAAGCCCCTTTTGAAGTTCTCTATGGACGACGGTGTCGAACACCCCTTAACTGGTCAGAGACCGGGGAAAGACAATTCTTTGGCCCGGATATGATTCATGAAGCAGAAGAGCAAGTTCGCATCGTTCGTGAAAAGTTGAAAACAGCCCAATCTCGTCAAAAGAGTCAATATGACCGAAAACATAAGGCTATGACTTTCGAGGTTGACGAGAAGGCTTACCTTCGGGTTAACCCTCTAAAGGGAACCCATCGTTTCGGTATCAAAGGCAAATTGGCTCCTCGTTACATTGGACCTTTTCGCATTCTCGCTAAACGAGGAGAAGTTGCCTACCAGTTGGAACTACCTCCGCACCTCTCCAGAGTCCACGATGTCTTCCACGTTTCTCAACTCAGGCGTTGCTTCTCGGATCCTATCCGTGGAGTGGACTACGAAACGCTTAATCTCCAAGATAATCTTACATATCGAGAGTACCCCATTCGTATCCTCAATCAGGCCGAGCGTACCACTCGACGTCATAATATCAAGTTTCTCAAAGTTCAATGGTCGCACCATTCTGAGGATGAAGCAACTTGGGAAAGGGAGGATCGTCTTCGACTCGAGTATCCCGCCTTCTTCCCGGAGGAACCCAAATCTTGGGACGAGATTCTTTTGAGTGGGGGTGAGTTGTCACACCCTAGCTAGTCATGCATTAGAGTGTTGCATCATGTTTATTTTTTCACCAGAAACCTGAAATGGGGATGACAGAACCCCCAGTCCCCTCTGAAACCAACTAGGGTTTACTAAAAACTTTTTCAATGAACCTGAAATGCCCTTCTAAAATGCCCATCATTTTTGTCTTGGTTCAGAACCTCTGCCAAAAGTGGTGCACATTTTCCTAGGCCATCTTAGGGTTTTTGAATTAAATCATAAATATTTGAATTTGGGCATTTAAAGTTATATAAAATATTTAAATGCTCAAATATCTCCAAACTAAAATGTTTCATGTTGGAAATAATCCAACTATGGACCAGGAGTAGTTTGGTGATTTTAGGAGTTGCCTAAGTATTTTATTTAATTCAACAAAGTTGCAGAAGTATTAAAAAAAAGAGAAAACAGAAAGAAATGGAAAAACTTACCTGGCGCCCAGCACCCGGCCCACCTGCCGGCCCAGCCCAGCGCCGCTCCAGCGAGCTGCTTGCCGGCCAGGCAGGCAGGCAGGTACCCGATGGCGACCGCAGCGCGCGCCACGCACCTGCTCGCCGCCTCGCCGCTCCCCTCGTCCGGTGACGTCGTGGACCGGCCTCCCTCGCTCCCCCGAACCCCCTAGACACCCCCGCTCCTCTCCAGCTCCTCCCCCTCGCGCTCCCCCGCCATGGCCGACGCCACCATCGCCGTGCCTTCGTCGTAGCCATGCTCCCCGCCACCCGTGCGTCCTCTCATCGTGTCCAGGAGCTCCGCCGCTGTCCACTTCATCGAGCAGCCGAGCCCCGAGCGCTCGCAACGCCCGAGTCCACCGCACCGACCTCGCCCGAGTCCGCCGTCGCCGGAGATCCCCTTCAACGCCGTCGTCGCTCCGGTTCATCTCCGGCCACACCAAGGGCTTCGTCGCACTCACTGTGAGCTTAGCCATCTTCCCCTCCCTTCCGTTCTTGCTCCCGAGTCGTGTAGCGACCTCCCGGAGCTCAACCGCACCCACCGCCGTGGAGCTCGTCGCCGACGTGCTCCCGGTCACCCTCCGGCCACAAACTGGTGTCCATCATGCTCACCATGTCACTTAGCACCTAGCTAGCCACTCCCCGAGCCTCACCGACCCCTCTAGCATCAAGTTCGTCTTCGGCCGAACCCCGGTGGCCGCCAAAGTCGTCGCCGGCGCCAACTCCGGCCACCCCGACCCCAACGGACTCCACCAAGAGCTGCGGCTCGTCCTCAGCTCCACTCCGGTGGTCTCCGCGACCCATTTGGTGGCCGAAACGGCCAAAACCACTTCCGCCGCCGCGTCGGGCTCGCCGGCGGCTAAACGCCGGTGCAGCCGACCCGGGTTTGACCACGGGTGGGCCCTGGTTGACTCCCCTGAGTCAATGACAGGTGGGGCCCAGCCCTGTTAATTAAACAGGTTTAGTTTTAATTAAACTTTAATTAATCTAATCACACTGACACGCGGGACCCACTGTTAGGTTTGACCCGGACGTGTTCCGTTGACCTGCTGACGTCACACTGACGTCAGGCTGACGCAATAATTGATTTTCTGGAATTAATCTAATATAGGAAATTCTAGAATATAGTTTAAACTTCAAAAATTCATAACTTTTATTCTGTAACTCCAAATCAGACAAATTATATATGAAAAATGATCAGAAAAATCCAATCTATCCATCTGTACTATTTTCATGCATGATTAAACAAGTTAACCTGATGTTTAATGCAGAACAAGGAAAAGCACTTTAAAAGGCCATGTTTGAGTTTGAAATTTGAATCTTTGATTCAAATTGGTTCAAACCCTTCTGGTCTTAGTTGCATTAGCCCAACACACTCATATTGCTATGTTTCATGCATGCATCATATTGTTGCACATTGTTTGGTGATGGTTGTGTATCGGTGTTCTTTGCGGCAGGTTCTGCCCCCGAGGAGTACCGTGACTACCCTAACGAAGAACCGTAACAGTGCATCGAACCATCAGGCAAGCAACCAACCATTTGATCATATCGATACAATCCCATGTTCTCGCTCCTGCTCTCTTTTACTGCATTAAGACAGCGCGGTTCAAACTGCTGTGTGCTACGGTAGTTGAACCCATTTCCTCTGCATGACCTGTCATTGCCACAGTAACTAGATGAAACCCACTAGCATGTGTAGGAGTTGATTGAGCCATATGTATGTGTTGTTCCTACCTTGCTATGCCTGCTATGCTTAGAGTCGTGTCAGGTCTGGTTCATCTGGGTGATGGCTAGAGTGAAATGATTATGTCGGTAATGAGAGTGGTGTGGTGAACACGTTTTGGTAAAGGTATCGATGAGAGGCCATGTAGGAGTACATGGTGGATTGTTTCATTGAAGCACTGAGATCTGTATGTGTGATTTAAGATACAGCTACTACCATGCATTGGGCCCTGAAATATGACCCCGCTCGACTTCTTATTCACCCTAGCTCTCTGTCCAGGAGTTGCAAGTAGTTTCTGGTGTTTGTAGCCTACTGGAGGCCGTGGACAGCGCTGACCGTAGGGGTGGGCTGTGATGCGGTAGGTACGTGGCATGGTGTACGGAATACCCGTTAGGTATCTCGGGAACCCTGTTCACATCGTTCGGGGCCGTATGGGAAACCTCGGCCGGACTCCCTGCGGATGGAACCTGGATAGGCGATAAACCTGGACTAGAGACTTAGGTGTTTAGGTAGGTCGTGGTCTACACCCACGTCGGCTTTCGCTTGAAGTCTGCTGAGCACATGTCGTGTGCAGACGCTAAGTGGTGGAAACATGTATGAAGAAGTACACCCCTGCAGGGTTATCATGATCTATTCGAATAGCCGCGTCCGCGGTAAAGGACTAATTGGTTGCCTATACAGTTCATAGAGAAGTAAATGGAAACTACTAAAAGCCTCAAGATAAGTGTGAGTGCCGAGGATGGCTCTTCCGTAGGAAGACGGAGGTGGATCCTCGGTAGTGTATTGAAGTGGTGAGTAGTGGACTCGTGTGCGCAAAACCATTTCAAGTTGGAGTCTCGTAGATTAGCCTAGCCAAGAGTCAAAGCTGGCTTGCTGCAATAACTCCACCAACCCTTCTTGATAATATGCATGTATGTAGGATCTGATGTAAGTCTTGCTGAGTACCTTTGTACTCATGTTGCTATAATTTACATTTTTACAGAAGACGCTGCAACCCCTTCTGATGGGTTCTACGTAGACGTTGACATCAATGAGTAGGCTAAGGCCCAGGTGGTGATCCTGAGCTTGTGAAGGACCACGTAGTATAGCTAGGCTTTCCAAGCCTCTTTTATTTTACTAGTTGTCTGTACTCAGACAAGTTACTTCCGCTGCTGGTTTGTATGACTGTATGACTTGAATGCTTGGGTCGTGTGACCCGTACCTTTGTGTATGTTATGTATGGCTCTCTGAGCCTTAAATAAAGTACTTGTGTCGTAGAGTCATGTTGTGATGCCTTGTTGTGTTTGCACATATCGAGCATATTGTGTGTATGATTGAAATGCTTGGTATGTGTGGGATCTGACTACCTAGTTGTTTATCCTTAGTAGCCTCTCTTACCGGGAAATGTCTCCTAGTGTTACACTGAGCCATGGTAGCTTGCTACTGCTCTGGAACACTTAGGCTGGCCGGCATGTGTCCTTCTTCGTTCCTGTGTCTGTCCCTTCGGGGAAATGTCACGCATTGAGTACCGGAGTCCTGTTAGCCCGCTACAGCCCGGTTTACCGGAGTCCTGCTAGCCCAGTGCTACAGCCCGGACCCACTTGCTGATGACCGACACGTTCGTTGCTGGGTCATGGATGCCTGTCCCTGTAAGCACTGTGCCACTTTGGGTTTACGACTAGTCATGTCAGCCCGGGCTCTTTATCATACGGATGCTAGCGACACTATCATATACGTGAGCCAAAAGACGCAAACGGCCCCGGGCAAAGGTAAGGCGACACCCGTGGGGATGCCGTGCGTGAGGCCGCAAAGTGATATGGGGTGTTACAAGCTAGATCGATGTGACATCGAGTCGGGGTCCTGACAAAAGTTCCCCCAACCCCAAAGAACCAAGTCCTTGAATGGTCTGGCTATCGGTTTCATCTCCGTAGCCTGCTTCCTCTCCATCCAGACCATCGGTTTCATTGAGAAATAACGACAAGACATCACGTCCGTTGCGGATTATGTCCCCCAGTATCTCTTCTTGTTCGAAATCTCTTTGTTGATCCATAGTTTCTGCAAATATTAAAACATGGAAATTAATTTACAAACATGGGAGATGGATATATTAATAGTGGCAAACATAGACCTAGCTAGCTAATCACAACAATTCTAGGGTTTGGGGTGGCCTCGACAATGCTCTTTTAACTTGGTAAATTTGGGTGGCCTCAGCGCTTCTAGGGTTTGGGGTGGCCTCGGCAACGCTTCTAGGGTTTGGCCCAGACCGCCTCTCTCATTAATGTTCGATGTTCGGACCGCCTCTCTTATGAATGTCAAACAAGGTATATAACAAGATGGTGCCATTCTGGATGTGCAGAAAAAAATGGTCCCTATGTTTCCTGATCTCATCTACCCTTCTATATGTCATGTTGTCGAGTGTCAAATGATTCAATACTTTGACACAAGAGAACATGCACATGTAGAATGGTAGACGAGATCAAAAAAATAGGGATCAACTTAATTATGCACTTCCATAATGGGGGCATTCTTGATAGATCTCTTATAAATCTCGAGAGAGTTTGTCAGGTAGGGGAGGGAGGGGGTAGGAGATCGACAACATTTTTTTCTATGGTTTGGGTGTGCTCGAGAGTTGGTCGACTGAGAGGGAGTTGATCGACGTCCTCATGTCGACCCCTCGGCGATCCTCGACCCTCGACCCCTCGACGACCCTCGACCCTCAACCCCTCGGCGACCCTTGACCGCTCGGATTCTCTTAACCTTTAAGGGATTTAACCAGATGGCGCCATTCTAGATGTGCAGAAAATGGTCCATATTTTTCAAGGTCTCATCTACCCTTCTATATGTCAAGTTGTCATGTCAAAGGATTCAATAAAACCATTCCTTCATCATTTCCCGAAAGTAACAGGCGCATAATGGTATGAAGCTCTCCAAAATTGTTTTGGAATGGAGTCCCAGATAGGATAATTAGCTTTTTTGTACGAAGTGCAGCAAGAGCCTTCCGAATATCGCTATTTGGAAGGCCTTTGAT
Source organism: Triticum aestivum (assembly GCF_018294505.1). Lineage (NCBI taxonomy): Eukaryota > Viridiplantae > Streptophyta > Magnoliopsida > Poales > Poaceae > Triticum > Triticum aestivum. The sequence goes on from NC_057801.1 coordinate 376,322,237, forward strand.
GAAATTCGTACCAAAAAGCGAATCATTCTATCAGGAACTCCATTCCAAAACAACTTTGAAGAGCTTCGTAGCGTCACACGCCTGTTACTTCTAGTAAATGATGTAGCCATGGATTTCTTCAATACTTTGACAGACAACATGACATATATATATATATATATATATATATATATATATATATGAGATCAGAAAAAAATGGATCAACTTGTGCACATCCATAATGGGGCATTCCTGTTAAAGGGTGACCCTCGACCCCTAGATGACACTCGACCCCTCGGTGATCCTCGACTCTCGACCCCTCGACCCCTTGGCCCTCGACCCGTCGACCCTCGACCCCTTGACCCTCGACCCCTCGACCCTCAAGCCCTCGATGATCCTCGACCCCTTAACAACCCTCGACCCTCGACGACCCTCAACCCCCTTAACAAAAGCATATATCAACAAAATAATCAACAAAATAATCAAAAATAAATCACAAAGGAGAGGCCGGCCGCCGGACCGAACGGGAAGGGGCGGCGTGCACCATCGGGGCAGGGCACGGGCGCGGGGCGGCGCTTCGACAGCGCGGGTGCGGTGACGGCGACGGCATCGGGGCAGGGGCGGTGCGGCGACGGAGTCAGGGGCAAACGGCGGCGACAACGGGTGTGGGCGACGGTGACGGCGACAACGACGACAGGGGCGGGTGAGGGAGACGGCGGGGGCGGTGGGCAGCATCGAGGAGGTCGGGCGCGAGGGAACTGCGGGATGAAACTAATTTTTTTTCCAAGTCCTGCTTATATACCTAGAGCATTAGTCCCGGTTCGTGGCACCAATCGGGACCAATGTCCCCCTTAGTCCCGGTTGGTGCCACCAACCGGGACCAAAGGCCCCTGCTTCTCGCCCTTTGGGAGCTCAGCACCAACGGGGACTAAAGGGGGGGCATTGGTCCCGGTTGGTGCCACAAACCGGTACTATGCACCCCTTTAGTCCCGGTTGGTGCCACCAACTGTGACAAAAGGCCGTTGCACAACGGTCGTGTGGTTGGAGTTTAGTCCCACCTCACGAGCTGAGACAGCTCAGCACTTGTTTATAAGTTGCATTGCGGCTGAGGTGCTATGCTCCTCTCTAATTTGCATGCAGTACTTGCCTAATGTCGGTGTCAAAACCGGCGGATCTCGGGTAGGAGGTCCCGAACTATGCGTCTAGGCGGATGGTAACAGGAGACAAGGGACACGATGTTTTACCCAGGTTCGGGCCCTCTTGATGGAGGTAAAACCCTACGTCCTGCTTGATTGATATTGATGATGTGGGTATTACAAGAGTAGATCTACCACGAGATCAAGGAGGCTAAACCCTAGAAGCTAGCCTATGGTATGATTGTTGTTCGTCCTATGGACAAAAACCATCCGGTTTATATAGACACCAGAGAGGGCTAGGGTTACACAGAGTCGGTTACAATGGTAGGATATATACATATCCGTATCGCCAAGCTTGCCTTCCACGCCAAGGAAAGTCCCATCGGGACACGGGACGAAGTCTTCAATCTTGTATCTTCATAGTCTTGGAGTCCGGTCGATGATGATAGTTCGGCTATCCGGACACCCCCTAGTCCAGGACTCCCTCAGTAGCCCCTGAACCAGGCTTCAATGACGATGAGTCCGGCGCGCATGTTGTCTTCAGCATTGCAAGGCGGGTTCCTCCTCCGAATAATTTATAGAAGATTGTTAACACCAGGGTAGTGTCCGGCTCTGCAAAATAAATTCCACATACCACCGTAGAGAGAATAATATTTACACAAGTTCAATCTGCTGACGTATTTTGTGGCGTGACGTCACACCACAACCAAGCCTTTACTCGAATCATTTTTATTATACCACCTCCGCGCATTTAGCGAAGTGGTTTCCTTGGTACGTGTTGTCGAAGTAGAGATCGTGTTCCCCTTATTGCGGGATTCTCATCAAATACGGACGTGGGTAACCCAACCGCGCCCGTTGCCATGCCCCCTCCATCGAACGCGGGTTCCAAACGGTCACGGGGATGGCTCTTGGTATTCTCCCTCTTTATAATGAGACCAAGGCCCGTTCTTTTTCTTCAATCCTCAATTGAATCCGCCCCTCGCCCCGAGTTCCAACACCCAGGGCTCCAGATTTGGGTACTTTCAACCTTCGACAATGTCTGGCTCCGATCTACGAGGCCGGTGGATGCCCTCCTCCGTCACAGAAGAGGACGTGCTAAAGCTGAGAGACGCCAGGTACTTAACCTACGAGATTTCGCATAGGTTGCCTGCCCAAGGGCAAGTTATTCCTACTCCCGAGCCCGGCGAGAGTGTCGTGTTCGTGTCTCACCTCCGTCGGGGTTTAGGCTTCCCGATGGATCCCTTCGTGAGGGGGCTCATGTTTTACTATGGGCTGGAATTCCATGATTTGGCTCTGGAGTCCATCCTCCACATCTCATCATTCATTGTCGTCTGCGAAGCCTTCCTCCGCACTACCCCTCACTTCGGCTTGTGGCTCAAAACCTTCAACGTGAATCCGAAGATGATTGAGGGGCGTCAGGCAGAGTGCGGCGGGGCGGTTATAAGCAAGAGGGCCGATGCTCCATGGCCCGAGGGCTCTTTTCAGGAGGAGCTCGGCTTGTGGCAACAGGAGTGATTCTATATCACCGCTCCCAGGGGCAGCAGGTAGAGGCCGCCGCCTGCCTTTCGCCCGGGCCCTCCACAACGGCTGACATCATGGGTCAACAAAGGGCTTGACTGGGGGCCGTCCAAAGACGTACCCTTGTTGCAGGGCCGGATTCGAGACCTCCAAGAAAGGGAGATCAATCTGGTCATAGTGGCACGGGTTATGCTGATTCGGCGCCTTCTGCCCTGCAAACGTCGCCCCCTCCGCCTGTGGGAATTTAATCCGGAGGGACCACGAGCTCTCCAACACTTCATGGGTTTGACACCCGTGGAGATGTACAAACTATTCTTCAGATCACAAGAGATGCGTCCGGACTTGACCGAGGACGCTGGCCTAAGCTGCAATCGCCCGGATACTCAAGTAAGTAGCCCTATGTCCGGGCACATTGTCCATTTATTTATCATGGGTTTGCCTTTTAACCAGCTATCCCTTCGACATGAGTGGATAGCGCAAGCAAAACTGATACGGTGTCCGCCCCACCCCCTCCCTGAGACCACGGCGGATCCCGTGTTAATCAAAATGTTGGAGGTTGCACCTTCGGAGGAGGGCGAAGGGGGGCACAGGGAAACTACCACCTCTGCTAAGGAGGCTTTCAGTAAGGGGGGAATCGAGAATCCCTCCCTCCAGGGGGAGAAGAGGACCGCTTTCGAAGACCCGGAGGCCAAGGCCTCAAAGCGGGGAAAGAAATCTGCACCAGAAGGTCCTGTGCTGGGAAGAGCCCCGGCCGCACAGTCTCCCCAAAGGAATCAGCCCTCCAGCGAGCCGTAAGTAAAAAGGGGAATTTTTTAATAGGGGACACCCCTACTTTATTTCTAAGGGTAACCGAAGTTTTCACCTTGTAGTTCGGATCTCAGCCCTTCTCGGCAGAGCTCATCTTCGGGGGACCTTCGTTCGGAGATGATGGAGAGCGAAACGCCTCCATCTGCCGCCCCGTCGGGCGGGGCGGACGACCCTGAGGTGTCGTCACGGAGGGTCTCCCCGAGTCCGGCGAGGCCGGGGAGTTCGGCACCCACTGGAGTACGGCCGGTGGAGCTGCAGGATTTGCTCGAGAGGGCGTCTATCTCAGAAGATCACCGCACATTAATGAGTATGGTGATTGAAAGGATCTCATCCGCCGAGAGCGGGTTGCATGAGGCCGTCGGAAGTTTGCTGATGGGGTTTGAGGTACGCAAAAAATGACATACCTTTTGACAGTTTTGCACATGGAGTTCTCCCTGTATAGATAGTAGCCCCTAAGACTTGGTATGCTGTCGAAAGCGACAGCGTGCCAAGGATCATAATCTCAGTTATAGAATGTCGCCTTTCCTCTGCAGGTGGCGGAATGTTCGGTGGCCAGCCGGACTGATAGAGTTGCCGAGCTGAAGCGGCAACTCGACGTTGCGGATGCGGACATCGTGCTGGTCAATAAACGACTTGACGAGTCACAAGGTAGGTGGTCTCTCTGCGGTCACCTAGTAAGGGAGCTGATGCCCGTTCCTTACAATTTGTATGCTTGATACAGATGGTGCTGCTGGTGTGGAAGACCTTCAAGCAGAGCTTGCTCGAGCCAAGGAGCAAGCCAGGAAAAGTGATGTGGCTGCCTCGAAGGCAGCGGAAGAGCTAAAAGCCGAAAAGGCTGCTCACTGCCGAAGCAGGGAGGAGATGGCCGGAATAGCCGTGAAATTAAAAGATGCTACCGACCGCTATGAGGTTCTTGAAAGAGAACGCCGAGCGGAGCAAGAGGACCTGAAGAAGGCCGCCGCCGAAGCCAAGGATGCCTGTTGTGCGATGCGGGCTATGAAGGAGGAACTGCGTCAGGCTGGAGACATTGCGGCTGGAAAGCCCTTTCTGCTGCGTAGGAAGTTCACGGATCCGAAGTATGCTCAGTTGGGCTAATTGTGGGGTGCGGAGGATCCTTATCTGGATTTGGCGGCGAGTGCGGCGGACGCAGTCGTGCACTTCCGAAGCCAGAAGGATCACGAAATGGAAGAGCTTTTCTGGTCTCAATTCCATAGTCTGGAGCGTCCACTTCCGTTGACTGATCGGTTGGCTGAGTGGGCTGAGCTGAATAGATTGCCAGACTTGCCATGACGGATGTGGTGGCTCATCTGTGGCCAGAAAGGCCCAAGCCGGAGAGTTATTTTGGCTTGTCGCAGCAATTTTTGGGGCAGTGCCGCATATCATGGCGATGAAGCGGTCGGCGTGCATAGAGGGTGCACGGATGGCTCTCGCCCCGTGTTAAGACATACTGGGCGGAGATGGATGCCACCGATGTTGCATCCCGGGGTTCGGACAAAAGCCGATTACCCGCCGAGCACTATTTTGAGGAAGTCCTGCAGGGCGCTCGTTTAATAGAGTCGCAGTGCTCAAAAGATGTTATGTTCAAATGACATGTATGATTTGTGAGATCATGTTTATAATGTAACGACTTTTTATACTTGTGCGTTCAAGTATTGAACTATCTCCTGTGCGGCCGTATATGTATGTATAACCTGAAAGATGGCAGTCTTTGGCTTCAGCCCACACGCACATGGTGCGGGGGTGTTTGCAAAAAAAGGCGCTTTTTCACACTTAATCCAACGTCTTGGTCCTTTGAAGGAGGTGATAGCATAGCAAACTAGGCAACCGACTATAATGCTTTATCACTTTCACTTAGCCATAGGAGCTCGATGGTGGGGCTACTATATAGCCCCTAGAGGCACCGCGCTCTCCGAACTCGGGGCGCGTATGTGCCTGACCGGGAAGCGGTCCTTCATCAAAGCAGAGTAATTTTAAACATTCCAGTAGTCGATCGAGTGGTTGACCAGTCTCTCGCTATATCATGATAGTCAATTTTCGGCTTTCTCTACTGAGGTGCTCGCCCGGCCGAACCGGGGCACAATCACAGTAGTTCTCCTGGTGTCGCCTTAGCCGATGGAGCGGAACGTAAGGCAGCAAAACGCAGGAGCCGGGCAAACCCAACATTTGACCAAAGACATGATTCGGAGCTGATGCATATAAGGCCTAACTCGAGACGCCGAACACTCCCTGAGGTATTCGGTCTTTATGATAACGGGCAGAATAATGCCCTAAGCCCCTAGTGTCCAGGTACGGGCGAGAACTTCTGACATGACCGATGCCAAAACGCCAGCCTCCTCCTCGGTTATGGTAGGAAACTAGGGGATGTGTATTCAACAAGAGACAGTAAGAAAGGTTTACGCAGGGTCTTAATCTGAAAAGAATCCTTGCAACGGGTCCCTGCTGCACGTCTGCGCACGTGTCTCCGTTGTGCTGTATCCTGGACGGGTGTAGCACGTGCTTCATCTATAAAAGAGAAGAACTTAGTTTGGAAAAAATATCGTGCAAAAGATGTATTTAAATAAAGTATGATTTGGAAGATGAATAAAGTTGAGCTTTATTGGCTCTCATTGTTTATACGTGCAGCCCCTTGTAAAGAGGTATGCGGCTGGGAAGCCCCTTGTTTATTTATGCCGGACTTGCCTAACCGTGTCCGAGGTCTGAATGACCTGTTTTTAGGGACTTTGACCAGCAAGGTCGGATTAGTATGTGGCTGTCAAGGCAGTCTCATGTTTTCCGTGGTCGAGGAACACTCGGAGTTACCTTTTAATGAGATTATGCCGCGTGGACTGGGAATTTTAAGCGTAAGAGACGCATAATGTGGTATTGCGTTAAAGCGGGCGAAAGCTTCGCGTCCCAGTAGTGCTTGATGGCTGCTTTTGAATGGGGTGATATGGAAAATGAGCTTTTCGCGACGGAGGTTGTCGGGTGAACCGAACACAACCTCTAGTAGTACAAAGCCTGTACAATTGGCGTAAAGGCCTGGCGTCACTCCTTTGAAGGAAGTGCTGCTACGGCGAATTTTGGTAGGGTCTATCCCCATTCTACGGATGGTGTCCTGGTATAGCAGGTTTATATCGCTGCTGCCATCCATTAGGACTTGTGTGAATTGTAGTCCGTCGATTATGGGATCCAATACCAAAGCAGTCCCTCCTGCGTTTCGAACACTTTTAGAGTAATCCTGATGGTCGAAAGTAATTGGTTTAAACATCCAATTTCGGGACTCTGCTGGGGTGGACCGTGCGGCGCGTGTTTTAGCAGGTGCCGCACTGTTTTTCCTTGTTATCACATGAAGTGAGTTCACTGTTTTGACTTCTAGTGGGAAAGTCTTCTGTTTTCCAGCGTGCTGCTTGTGGGGTTCGTCGTCGTCTTTGCTTGGTGTGCCGAGCCCCTTGTGTTCGGCGTTAAGTCGGCCGGACTGCTTGAAGACCCAACAATCTCTGTGGGTATGGTTTGCAGGCTTCCCGGGGGTACTATGGATTTGACATATCCTATCCAAGATTTTGTTTAGGTTGGATAGCTCATCACTGTTGTCCTTAAGAGGCAGTGTTTTATTATTCGGCCAAGAGCTTTTGAACCCGGCGTTGACCGCCGTGCTATTTGGGCCATTTTCCTTATTCCTGCGCTGATCTTTTCTGCATCGTGATTTCCCATTTCCATCCCTGACCTCGGATGTACTCGGGTCACTGGTGCTGCATCTTGCCAGCCAGCTTTCTTCCCCCGCGCAAAAGCGGGTCATGAGGCTTGTTAGCACGGCCATTGTTCTTGGTTTTTCCTGGCCGAGGTGTCTGGCGAGCCATTCATCTCAGACGTTATGCTTAAAGGCTGCTAAGGCTTCGGCGTCCGGACAGTCGACTATTTGGTTCTTTTTGCTGAGGAACCTGTTCCAGAATTTGCATGCTGACTCTCCGGGCTGTTGAGTTATGTGACTTAAATCGTCTGCATCCGGAGGGCGGACATAAGTCCCCTGAAAATTTGCTTGAAATGCATCATCTATCTCTTCCCAACTTCCAATGGTATTTTCTGGGAGGCTTTTGAGCCAATGCCGAGCTGGCCCTTTGAGCTTGAGGGGTAGGTATTTTATGGCATGGAGATCATCTCCTCTGGCCATATATATGTGTAGGATAGAATCCTCAATCCAGACTCCGGGGTCTGTTGTTCCGTCATATGCCTCTATGTTTACGGGTTTGAATCCCGCTGGAAATTCATGATCCAGTACCTCATCGGTGAAACATAGTTGGTGTGCGGCGCCCCTGTATTTAGGTGTGCCGTTTTCTTCAAACACTCGGCGGGTTGTGTTGCTCCCTGGAGTCCTCTTTTTTGGCCCATAGATGGACCTGACTGGGCCATCCTTTTTGCGAGGACCCTTATGTGGATCGTGTGCCGGCTTGTGTGCGGCGCCGCCTGCCGCTCTTAGCCTGTCATCTGGTCGTCTATCCGGCCAGGCGGCCTCTTTCTTTTTTGACTGTGGGGGCTCTACGGCCTCCTCATCAAATTCGGGAAATAGCTTGCGCTTCGGGTAGCTCTTTGCCAGGAGACTATCGCCGTATTTATCTGCGGTATTGAGCACTTTGCTCCATCTCATTCTGAGTGCGTCCTCTGCTGTTTTGAGCTTCTGCTTTTGCTTCTTCAAACTTCTTGCAGTGGCGACGAGCCTTTTATGAAGGTTCTTATGCTCCGATGATGTGTCCGGCGTGAGATCGTCTGGACTATTGGTTTCGCCGGGGATGGGTTGCTTGTCCAATTCATCCTGTTCGGATGGTTGCTTGGTGGCATGTTCGTCGTCCACTGCTTCGTCCTGCTCTAAGGCTGGATCAGTATGGGTGCCGTTGTTATCGAGGTGGGACTTCGGGTGGCTCTTGCGTCGCTGTTTTGGTTGTTTGTCGGGGGAGTTATCCTTCGCCACGTCCCGTTGTTCCTCGTTATCGCTTCCTTTTGGTGTATCCACCATGTATACGTCATGAGTTGAGGTGGCTTTCTAGTTCCCAGTAGGCGCTGGTTCTTGGTCATCTCCGGTATCGTCGTCCATACTGTCGATGTGTTCGGAGTCGAAGTCTAGCATGTCGGTTAGATCGTCGACAGTGGCTACTAAGTGGGTGGTGGGTGGGCCTTGAATTTCTTCGTTGTCCGCATCCCAACCGTCCTGGCCGCAGTCCGGCCAGGTCTCTCCTGATAACGAGAGATACTTTAGCGAACTCAGGATGTCGCTGAAAGGTGAGTGTTGAAAGATGTCCGCAGCGGTGAACTCCATGATCGGCGCCCAATCAAATTCAATTGGAGGGGGCGCGGGAGGTTCGGAGTCCGGCAAGGAGTCCGGCACCTCGGAGTCATGAGCTTCACAAGGGATAAGGTCAGTATTCGGCTCCATCGCCGTAGAGGTTGCAGCCCACGAGGCGGTGTCTAGCCACCCGTCCTCGATCTGCGCAGCCGACTCCTAATTGAGGGTCGGAGCGGACTCGTGTGCGGCCTCCAGGGCACTGTCCGGCTGCAGAGCTAAATCATGCCCATCGTGACAGTGCGGCGCGCTCGGCTGTGGCTCGAATCCATCGAAGATCAAGTCTCCGCGGATGTCAGCCATGAAGTTCAAACTTCCAAATCTGACCTGACGGCCAGGGGCGTAGCTTTCGATCTGCTCCATATGGCCAAGCGAATTGGCCCGCAGTGCAAAGCCGCCGAATACGAAGATCTATCCGGGGAGAAAAGTCTCACCCTAGACTGCGTCGTTGTTGACGATTGAAGGAGCCATCGAGCCTATCGGTGACGACACAGAGGAACTCTGAATGAAAGCACCAATGTCGGTGTCAAAACCGGCGGATCTCGGGTAGGGGGTCCCGAACTGTGCGTCTAGGCGGATGGTAACAGGAGACAAGGGACACGATGTTTTACCCAGGTTCGGGCCCTCTTGATGGAGGTAAAACCCTATGTCCTGCTTGATTGATATTGATAATGTGGGTATTACAAGAGTAGATCTACCACGAGATCAAGGAGGCTAAACCCTAGAAGCTAGCCTATGGTATGATTGTTGTTCGTCCTATGGAATAAAACCATCTGGTTTATATAGACACCGGAGAGGGCTAGGGTTACACAGAGTCGGTTACAATGGTAGGAGATCTACATATTCGTATCGCCAAGCGTGACTTCCACGCCAAGGAAAGTCCCATCCGGACACGGGACGAAGTCTTCAATCTTGTATCTTCATAGTATTGGAGTCCTGGCGATGATGATAGTTCGGCTATTCGGACACCCCCCAGTCCACGACTCCCTCACCTACCCTTGTCACTGCCATGTTGGGCCTAGTGGGCCTACGGGCCTACATCCTGGCCCATGTCTAGATGGGTTTCTAGTCGTATCAAGGCCGTGTGGCCCAGTAAGCGGCATTTTTAAAATTTTTTCCAATATTTTTGTTTTGTTTTTTGCATTATCTATTTTCTTTCTTTTTTTGCTTTATTTTTTAATACTTTTTGCTTTTAGGTAACAAAAATTATAAACTTTTTGTTAGTGCCATTTGTTTTCCAATTTGAATAGTTTAAATTTGAATTTTTTGAAATTTGTGTGAATCACTAGTTTTTGAACAACTTTACTATAAAAATAGATTTTGGAGTGATTCTTTTTCTTGCTATTTAATATTACTGTGTTTTATCACTAATTCAAAAACAGATTTTGTTATTTTAGTTTCTAACAAAAAAATTCTTTATGATATTTCTTTTTGCTATTAAAGTTTCTAACAAAAAAATTTCTTTATAAAAATGTGTTTTGCTTTTAACGTTTTGAATAGAAAATACTTTGATAATTTTGGTTGCATAAATTTTATATAATTTTAGTTTCAATAATACTAGAGGTTTATAAATGTTTTTTAGTTGATTCCTTTTGCTATTGGAGTTTTATAAAAGCTTTTTAGTTTATTCTTTTTGCTATTGAAGGATATTATAGTTTTTTTAGTTGATCATACAGAATATTTTAATTGATTATTTTAGTACATTCTTTTTGCTATTAGTTCATTCTTTCAGCTAAATGACCCTTAAATTGAAAAGCACTACAAATGAACTGTGAAAAGGTTGAAAGTTGGCATGGTATCATCATGTCACCCACATAGCATGTGCTAAAAAGTTGAGAGGGTTACGACAAAAACTGGATGCACTTCATGTACAAAACAGACAATCTCTTTGGAAGTATTAGGGTTTCGGACGAAAACTCATGTGTTACAAAGGGATTCCATTTCTTCACATGTTACTGCAGTGATATTCAAGATCAAAGGCATCATCATAATAGTTGTGGATAGAAAGTCTTCACTTTTTCTTCGCTTATGTCCTTTTCTTATTGCGCCATAACCATGGATAATCTTCACCGTTTAATAGGGTGCTTGGCTCAGCCTTGACTTTGAAGGGAGGAATTTCATGAAACTTTTCACAATCTTCAGACATGTCTGTCTTGTCCTCCAATCCCATGATGTCTCTTTTTCCTGAAAGAACTATGTGGCGCTTTGGCTCATTGTATGATGTATCCGCTTCCTTATCTTCTCTTTTTCTCGGTTTGGTAGACATGTCCTTCACATAGAAAACCTGTGCCACATCATTGGCTAGGACGAATGGTTTGTCTGTGTACCCCAGATTGTTCAGATCCACTGTTGTCATTCCGTACTGTGGGTCTACCTGTACCCCGCCTCCTAGCAGATTGACCCATTTGCACTTAAAGAAAGGGACCCTAAAATCATGTCCATAGTCAAGTTCCCATATGTCCACTATGTAACCATAATATGTTCCCTTTCCCCTCTTGGTTGTTGAATCAAAGCGGACACCACTGTTTTGGTTGGTGCTCTTTTGATCTTGGGTGATCGTGTAAAATGTATTCCATTTATCTCGTACCCTTTGTGATATACGGCGGAACCCTAGGGGCCGATCTTTCACGTTTGGAGTGGATCCTACGGGGAACACGAAGAACGCGCGGAAGAACACGAGGGAAATCACGAGGGGAAAACGAGAGAAACACCCAACCAACGAGAATATGATCACACATGTGCTAGATCCAAGAAACACATAGAGATACATGGTCCAAATCCAACAAAGGACGATACAAGTGGCGGTAGCTCATCTCCGAGAGGAGGTGTTGAATCCACGAGGGATCTTCCTGTAAAGGGGTCTTGAATCCTTGGTGGATCTTCTCTGAAGAGGCCACGGTCGCTCATGAGGAGGATATCCGTATGGATGAGCAAAGCTCTATCTCAGATGAGCTAATCCTTTGCTAACCGTAACTAGGAGGAGGTGGGGCAGTATATATAGTGCTAGCCCACAAAGGGGTAAGTGAGAGGGGGATACATGGTCCCTTGGCCCGTTCTCTGCGCACAGGCAGGTGCCAGATGTCCGTGCTAGGGGCCGGATGTCCGGCGGCTCACAAAGATCCGGATGTCCGGGCCTCGGCCGGATGTCTGGGCTGGAGTTGCCCGATTCTTCTGCTCTTTGGATAGGATGCACCGGATTTCTGGGCAGGCGCCGTATGTCCAGCCCATTGCGGGGCGCCAGATGTTCGGGAGTCGGTCGGATGTCCGACCGCTGTGGTTTGCCAGGTGTCCGTCTCTCTCTGGTCTTCTTCTGGATGGTGGCGCCGGATGTTCGGGCTCCTGCCGGATGTCTAGTCGCTGTAGCTACTGGCACTTCTTCCTTCTTCTTCCTTTGCTTCCGTGCACGCTTGGCCTTGGTCCTTGGGTTCTCCATCGTCTCCTCGGGTGTACCTGAGTAGCCAGAAGGTCCGCGCTTTAAGTAGCAACCACGTCTCACGTGAATGGAAAGGGGAAGCATTTAGGAACGGGTTCACCTTGTGTCCAATGGCGCATAGTCGAGGTCTCATCTTATGTATCCTTGGGGCTTGGGGAGTAGTCGGAGTGTACATGGGGATGAACGTGGGATGCTCCGCATCATCTCCCCCCCCCGCCCCTTGGGAAAGATCCAACCTCGGATCGTGATCCTCATCACCATGGAAGTGGTTAACTTGGACGGACTTGTAGTTGGACGAAGTTGAAGACATGGCGCAATCCAAGTACTCCAAGGTGTCTCCAGAGTGATAGACATGCAAAATGAGCAAACACAAGCGACACTCGGAAATACAACGGTTAGCACACACAAAGTGTCCATCATGTAATAATGAGTCCGTTGGGCAAGATTGTGCGTGACAAAGCGCATGAAGCTTATCAAGATGATCTAGAATGATATGCAAAACATTCATGGGAGCAAATGCAATCATTGTGCACACAAATGTGTTATTAATATGAGCAATGCAACCACGATCCAAAATGATGTTATAATGGGATGGTTTATCAAATGCATGAACATGGCAATGGATGCTCAATATGTGGATAGTATCATGCAATTGATGGTCGACAATATGATCATTATGTATGAATATGCCATCAAGGAAGATCACAACAAATTTGCTAAGGAAGTGAACAAGCTCAAATATCATGGATGACATGGGAATACAAGATGCAACAAGGCAATCATAATGTGGGCCAATCCATGCATAGGGTGCAAACTTGTGGTGAGTATGATATGTCCTGCGAGCATGACATGTGGGAGCACAATCAACAAATATGGAGGTGTTGGTGTACCAATGCTCGATGTCGTGGCATGAGTGGAAGTCCGAAGGGGCATCCAATAAGTCCGAGCGCTCCTCAATGTAAAGGTCCATAGAGCCAATCTCCAATGTCACACCTCCGTTCGCGAGATGTATCATGTGGACAACAAGAAGGAAACAACAATGAAAGAGTGACCCATCCAATATGCGTACTTGAGGATGGCTGAAAGGGAAGGAGTTCACCTTATGAATGTTCCGGAAGATGTTGGAGTTGCACATCATGTATTCCTTCACATAACCAATATGTCTCATGACGGTAATGCCTTGTGAATCCTTCAAAATGAAAGAACATGACAAACACTCGGAAAAACAAACGAGGTTAGCGAAAGTGCAAAACCTATCATTTGTGTGGTAAAATACCCAAAAAGTGTATGCATCATGCTCATCATAAGAAAGTACAAGGGAGCATTTCATAGTATGGAGGCATATGATGCGAGAACAACCAAATGCAATAGTCTTAATCAAACAAGCATGCATCACAAGTAAGGTGTCAAAGTCTCTAAGATCAATAAGTATAGTATGGTTGCACTCAATACAAGTGGATATGAAAGAGGCAAATAATGGACACAAGAGACAATGATCAAGATTTATCATGTGAGAGGCATGAGCATATATGTCATCAACCCAAGAAAGCAAGTAATAGTGGAACATGGGTGATGCAACATAGCAAACAATCATAGCGATCAAGTCAAGCAAGCTAGTAGTGCGAAGATGCAACATACTAGAGGAAATCATGGCAATCATATCATGTGCGCAAATAGTTGGCATGAATAATTCACATGACATAGCACAAGCATGAAAGCAAGATATGAGAAAAATATCATCAATGTATTGGCGAGAGGCCATATGTAAATAGCAATGGGACATCATGACTCTCCCAACACAACAAGCATCAATAGCATGGGGCACAAAGAAATCATGGCAATAGCAACAAGTATCTCCACCAAGCATGCAAATACACATAGAAATAGCATAATGGTGAATCATGGATAGATGCAAGAAAGGGTCACAATTGCATGGCAAAGGCATAGGAGCAAAAATAACATGCAAAGTGAACACGGTAAAATGAGCAAAAGGTGACAAGTGATATATAGCCCATAGCCGTGTGAGAGCCAAGTAGAAGAGATGCGTGAAGGGAACGGTGGTAAGGATAGTCCACGGGATCTCAAACCGTCGTTGCTCTCAAGAGCTTGTTTCGTCAACTCGTGTGATTATGACATTGACGAGTGTTCATAAGTACCTAGACAAAGCAAAGGCAAATGAAAATTGTGTGTGCATGGTAGATGTACACATCATCCATTATGATGCACACGTGCTTTTGTTGGTTAGCACAAAATATCCAATGCTCAAATAAATGAGATGCGTGATATAGAAACATGTCATCCATCATGAGAGGTTTGTTATTATGTATGACATAATGGAGACTCAAAGGATGTAATGCATCATGAGAAATATCTAGAGCATTGTTATTCATGGAATGCATATGGTGCACGCAATTATGGGAATCATTCAAAGTATGAAATGCATCAAGATCTCCTAATATGTATGAGGAAACTATGGGGGTCTCCTCATGAGCATGAGTAGCAACATCATGTGGAGAATATTGGCAACATCCAAAACAATGCATATTTGGAACAATGTGATCATGGCATGACATAGTAGATGAATTGCGCAAATCATGTAAAGGAAGAATGGCAATATCATCACATGAAAAACAAAAGCCAATGACCATCATCTCGTCATCTATGCCATAAGTGCAAATGGGATTGATTTTAATGGGGCATGCATAGTTACTATGTTGAGATTGTAATGATGCAATATGGGAGATCTCACTCATAGCATATGATATCCTATGGAGCATAGCATCACAACTAGGCAACTCAACATGCTCGTCATCATATTCATCATAAATAGGTAAGTCAAGGCATGAAGAAGTCGAACTAGCATGAAGCATGGGAATAGGTGGATCAACATCATGCAAGCAATCGATGTCAAGAGAGTCCACTAGTGCGACAAGAGAAGCACCATCACCTATGTTACCTTTGGAGCATCACTCAACTGTTGTAGGTGAGGTGTTGGAGATCAAGTCGTGGTCAACTTCATCTTGATTGAACCACGTGGGGGTGCATCATTGTCCACCATGGCCATCGGTTTTCCCATTGGAGGGATGGACTCGTCGAGGGTAGGCATGTCATCATGTAGGAGACCTAGCACCAAAGAAGAAAACACACTAGGAGTAGAGGTTAAGTCGTTAGAAATTATGGTGGCCTCACATGCCGTGTCAACTACCTCACTCACTAAGTGTTGTGGCTCACTCACACCCTCAAAGATGCTCTCACTCATATGGTTGGTGGAGTCACTCAAATGGCGCTCAACCTCACACAGGATGTGTGGCATGCTCTCATATGTGGGGCTAGTGGTGGTCACACTCATCCTCTCATAGGAAATGCTCTCAATGTCATGTATGGTGGAGTCACTCATCTCACTCATGTGGTGGTGGCTCTCCTCACATGGCACTTGGGGCATCTCAACATATGTGGGTGTCGGAGAGATGTAGGTGCAAATGTCTCCATGCGCGGTCGCGTAGCTTGATTCGGAGTATGAGTCCAATATGGGCGTCGTCTTCATGGTGTTGAAAAGGGTCGCGCTCGTCGCCGTGGTTGAAGGGGATGGCCCTTGCTCGACCGTCTTGTCACCGTCTTGGCGTGGGAGGCCCATATGATGTGGCACCTCATAGCTCGTCTCCATGACCGAAGGGAATTTCCCATGATCGGCCATCTTCCTTGAGGGGCTTCCGAAGATGGAAGTGCTGCCCTAGCTCGTAGGTGGTCGCCTTGGACTTGATGAAGTCATTGTAGGCGTACTCATGGGAAGTAGGCGAAGATGCCGTACATCCGAAGGCAAAGATGCCTTGATAGCACTTAGCGAAGATGCCGAAGTGGTGGTGGTAGCCGTAGCTCTGTCTTGGTGGTGCTCGTCTCGCGGTCTTCTCTTTTGCTCTGGAAGCTTGGACTTGGCATGAAGTAGGGCTTGTTGGGACTTGTGCATTTGCACTTGTGGAGTATCTTCATGATGATGATATCGTTTTCATGCTTGAGCTCGTAGTAGATGTCGTTCCTCGTCGATGTTCACATGTTGCTTGGAGGTGACTTTCCCTTTGTGATGATGTTGATCACGAACGTGATGGTGGTCGCCATGGAGATGTGGACGTGGACGAATTGCACTTGCATCGTTTTTGCGCTCCAAAGACTTGTGGCTTGAACATCATTGTCTTGGAGATGACGAAGGGGAAGAAGACTTGATCAAGGCTCGAATCTCCTCCATCCTTGCATCTTGCTCCTCTTTATGTGCGGAAAGCTTCTTGTCGATGTAGTCCCTTTTCCTTGCTTCGGAGTGACGAATGTCGATGGAGATGTTCTCGATACACTCTCGCAATCGTGATTGTGCACCTTGCATTTGTTGTTGTAGATCGAAGATGGACACTTTGGAGATGTAGTTGTTCACGCCGTCGTTGTTGTCATAGACCGAAGAGGAAATGCCTTGCCTATCCATCACAAGACTCGAGCAAATATGAGTGGGAGAAAGAGAAGAACTATACCAAATGTACCTTGACCGATGTTGAAAATGGATCAATGATCACAAATGTGTAACAAGGAAATAGCACAATTGGTACCAATTCTTATCGGTTCTCACACCTACACAGGTAAAGCTTAAGGTGGAGCTCGATGAGGATAGTGGCACAAAAAATTTATGCAAAATGTTAGCAAGAGTCAATAATGTTGAAAGAGATTCACAAATTTGCAAGTGAAACAAGTAGACCAAAAGTAATGAAAGGTACACGGAAACACACACACAGATAGATAAATGGGGTCGTGCAACCAAGGAATGAGCACAAAATGTGGAATCCACAAAAAACGCTCGTGTTGCACAACTCAAGAGAGACGCTAGCACGATTGCTCAATAGGCAGATACGACACTTGTGCACAATCTATGAGATGCAAAATGTAGCAACTTTTATCCCAAGTATGCTATGTATGTATGGTTCCCGGTGTTTATCTCAAGATGACCCAAGATGATCGGATATGACAATCTTATGTGCAATGTGGTATGATGCTATGCCACTTGCTTACAAGCTTCTTTGCTCTCTTTCTTTTGCTTAAAAGCTTATTCTTTTTTTTGTATGGCCAATTTTGCACAATGCACAAACCAAGATAGCAATTGTGTATATGCGGGAACAAACTTGTGACACAAGATATGATACCAATATATGCACCACGATCATATGGTATGTATGCTATGGGAAGTATGATCATGTCAGGACCCCGACTCGATGTCACATCGATCTAGCCGGTAACACCTCATATCACTTTGCGGCCTCACGCACGGTATCCCCACGGGTGTCGCCTTACCTTTGCCCGGGACCGTTTGCGCCTTTTGGCTCACGTATATGATAGTGTCGCTAGCATCCATATGATAAGGAGCCCGGGCTGACATGACTAGTCGTAAACCCAAAGTGGCACAGACTTACAGGGACAGGCATCCATGACCCAGCTTCGAACGTGTCGGTCATCAGCAAGTGGGTCCGGGCTGTAGCACTGGGCTAGCAGGACTCCGGTAAACCGGGCTGTAGCGGGCTAACAGGACTCCGGTACTCAAAGCGTGACATTTCCCCGAAGGGACAGACACAGGAACGAGGAAGGACACATGCCGGCCAGCCTAAGTGTTCCAGAGCAGTAGCAAGCTACCATGGCTCAGCGGTAACACTAGGAGACATTTCCCGGTAAGAGAGGCTACTAAAGATAAACAACTAGGTAGTCAGATCCCACACATACCAAGCATTTCAATCATACACACAATATGCTCGATATGTGCAATACAACGAAGCATCACAACATGACTCTACGACACAAGTACTTTATTTAAGGCTCAGGGAGCCATACATAGCATACACAAAGATACGGGTCACACGACCCAGCATTCAAGTCATACAGTCATACAAACCAGCAGCGGAAGTACATTGTCTGAGTACAGACAACTAGTAAAATAAAAGAGGCTTGGAAGCCTAGCTATACTAGGTGGTCCTTCACAAGCTCAGGGTCACCACCTGGGCCTTTAGCCTACTCATTGATGTCAACGTCTACATAGAACCCATCAGAAGGGGTTGCCACGTCTTCTGTAAAAATGTAGATTATAGCAACATGAGTACAAAGGTACTCAGCAAGACTTACATCAGATCCTACATACATGCACAGTATCAAGAAGGGTTGGTGGAGTTATTGCAGCAAGCCAGCTTTGACTCTTGGCTAGGCTATCCTACGATACCTCAACTTGAAATGGTTTTGCGCACACGAGTCCACTACTCACCACTTCAATACACTACCGAGGATCCGCCTCCGTCTTCCTACGGAAGAGCCATCCTCGGCACTCACACTTATCTTGAGGCTTTTAGTAGTTTCCATTTACTTGTCTATGAACTGTATAGGCAACCAAGTAGTCCTTTACCGCGGACGCGGCTATTCGAATAGATCATGTTAACCCTGCAGGGGTGTACTTCTTCATACACGCTCCCACCACTTACCGTCGTTTACACGACATGTACTCGGCAACCTTCAAGCGGAAGCCCAACGTGGGTGTCGGCCACGACCTACCTAACCACCTAAGCCTCCAGTCCAGGTTTATCGCCTATTCAGGTTCCATCCGCAGGGAGTCTTAATGCAGGTTCCATCCGCAGGGAGTCAAAATGGGTTCAACTACCGTAGCACACAGCAGTTTGAAACGCGTTGTCTTAATGCAGTAAAAGAGAGCAGGAGCGAGAACATGGGATTGTATCGATATGATCAAATGGTTGGTTGCTTGCCTGATGGTTCGATGCACTGATACGGTTCTTCGTTAGGGTAATCACGGTACTCCTCGGAGGCAGAACATGTCGCAAAGGACACCGATACACAACCATCACCAAACAATGTGCAACAATATGATGCATGCATGAAACATGGCAATATGAGTGGGTTGGGCTAATGCAACTAAAACCAGAAGGGTTTGAACAAATTTGAATCAAAGATTCAAATTTCAAACTCAAACATGGCCTTTTAAAGTGCTTTTCCTTGTTCTGCTTAAAACATCAATTTAACTTGTTTGATCATGCATGAAAATACTACAGATGGATAGATTGGATTTTTCTGATTATTTTTCATATATAATTTGTCTAATTTGGAGTTACAGAATAAAAGTTATGAATTTTTGAAGTTTAAATAATATTCTGGAATTTCCTGATTTAAATTAAATCCAGAAATATAAATATTGCGCCAGCATGACGTCAGTGGTGAACTGCGGCTGGCTGAGGTCAAACCTGACGTGTGGGGTCCACACGTCAGTGACAGGGGGGGTTTAACAGGGTTAAATTAATCCTAATTAGAGGTTAGTGGCGCTGGGGCCCACTGGTCAGTGTCAGGGGGGTTAATTAATCGGTGATTAGCACTAATCTGACCACCTGGCCGACGGGGACCACGTGTCAGTGACCCTGGGGGGGTCAAACCCCAGGTCAGACAGGTCAAACCCACCGGCGACATGACGCCGGCGGGGCCCGAGACGGCGGCGCGACGCGGAAACGCGCTACAGGGCACGGGCGAGGCCGTGCTTGGGCTCGTTGGAGAGCCCTTGCTCCCGCGCGTCGAACGGTGGTGGTGGCCGCGCCTTAGGTGGCCGGTACCGACGACGGCGACGACCGTGGCGGCTGCCGGAGCTCGGTTGAGCTTGGGGTCGAGGCTACAACGGCTGCGGAGATGCGGGGTTGGCACCTACGGCTTCTATGCGGTGCGGTGAGGACGTGGGTGTGCTCGGTTGGGCGCTACGGTGACTGTGGCCACGACGGCGACGAGGCACGGCGGCGGCGAGCTTCGGAGCTCAAGGGGGCGGCAGCTACGGGATGCTAGGGACGATGGGGCAAGGGGGAATCGGG
This sequence comes from Triticum aestivum, assembly GCF_018294505.1. Taxonomy (NCBI): domain Eukaryota; kingdom Viridiplantae; phylum Streptophyta; class Magnoliopsida; order Poales; family Poaceae; genus Triticum; species Triticum aestivum. The sequence goes on from NC_057801.1 coordinate 376,342,295, forward strand.
TCAGTGGCACACCGCGGAGCTGCAGGGATGGTTAGCGGGCTCGGGGACGTCCGGTAGCTCCCGATTCAACGGCGACGATCTCCGGTGGCCGAGGAGGGGAACAGCGACGTGGCGGCGATGCAGGGCTTCCGGAGACCCGTGGATCGGTGGGGAGGAAGAGGGGGTCGAGGCGGAGCTCCTGAGCTCAACGGAGGGGCGAGGGGTGGCCGGTGACGGCTGCTATGGCGAACGGCGGCGATGGTGGTGTTCGGCCGTGTGAGAGAGAGAGCGAGGGAGAGGAGGGAGGAACCGAGGGAGAGTGAGAGAGAGCAGGGGGGAGGGCGTGGCGTCGTCCGGGGCATCGAGGGCGACGAGAAGGGCGCCAGGCAGGCAGGGAGGGAGGTGGCGTGGCGCGGTGGCGCGCGCGCGCGCCGGCCACACTCCCCTCCCTCTGTCGAGGACGAAGACGACAGAGGAGGGAGGCGGGCTGGGCCGCCTGCTGGCTGGGCCGGCCAGCTGGCTGGGCTGCACAGGGAGGAGCCCAGGTAAGCTTCTCCCTTTTATTTATTTCTGTTTTTTAATTTTCTGACATTTGTTTTGATTTAAATAATATATTAAATCATTTATTTACCTTATGCCAATTTTTGCAGGAGCTAGATATATTATTCCAGAGCTCCTTTATATTTGGCATAATATTTGGACATATATTAATATATATAACTAATATATTTCCAATGCAAATATTTATGCATTAATTCCAAATGCCCAAAATAAATACCTATGAGCTCTTAAAAATATTGGTTTGATTTTTATCTCTGTCCAATATTTTCAGAGAGCAACATGAGCATTTTCTTGGACCTTTTTGGAGAAATTTTTATTTGGATCATTTTCAGAAATGATTCTGAGGGTTTCACAAATCCCCATTTCAATTTAAATGGAATTTTAAACATGATGCACACACTCTGATGCATGACTAGCTAGGGTGTGACAACTCACCCCCACTCAAAAGAATCTCGTCCCGAGATTTGGGTTCCTCCGGGAAGAAGGCGGGATACTCAAGTCGAAGACGATCCTCCCTTTCCCAAGTTGCTTCATCCTCAGAATGGTGCGACCATTGAACTTTGAGAAACTTGATATTATGACGTCGGGTGGTACGTTCGGTCTGATCGAGGATACGAATGGGGTACTCTCGATATGTAAGATTATCTTGGAGATCAAGCGTTTCGTGGTCCACTTCACGGATAGGATCCGAGAAGCAACGCCTGAGTTGAGAAACGTGGAAGACATCGTGGACTCTGGAGAGGTGCGGAGGTAGTTCCAATTGGTAGGCAACTTCCCCTCGTTTGGCGAGAATGCGAAAAGGTCCAATGTAACGAGGAGCCAATTTGCCTTTGATACCGAAACGATGGGTTCCCTTCAGAGGGGTGACCCGAAGATAAGCCTTCTCGTCAACCTCGAAAGTCATAGCCTTATGTTTTCGGTCATATTGACTCTTTTGACGAGATTGGGCTGTTTTCAACTTTTCACGAACGATACGAACTTGTTCTTCTGCTTCCTGAATCATATCCGGGCCAAAGAATTGTCTTTCCCCGGTCTCTGACCAGTTAAGGGGTGTTCGACACCGTCGTCCATAGAGAACTTCAAAAGGGGCTTTACCCAAGCTAGATTGATAGCTGTTGTTGTAAGCGAATTCGGCAAATGGAAGGCACTTCTCCCAGTCCATTCCGAATGAGATAACAGAGGCTCGAAGCATGTCTTCTAGAATCTGGTTGACGCGTTCCACTTGACCACTTGACTGAGGGTGGAAAGCGGTGCTAAAGGAGAGACGAGTCCCCATAGCATTTTGGAAACTTTCCCAAAATCGAGAGGTGAAAAGACTTCCTCGATCCGAGTTGATTTCCAAAGGAACACCATGGAGGGACACTATTCGGGAGATGTATAAGTCTGCCAGCTGGCTAGCGGTTATACTCTCACGAACAGGCAAGAAATGGGCTACTTTGGAAAGACGATCGACAACGACGAAAATAGCATTATTCCCTCTCTTGGTCCTGGGAAAACCGGTGATGAAATCCATACCAATTTTATCCCATTTCCATTCAGGAATAGCTAAGGGTTGAAGGGTGCCAGCAGGCCGTTGATGCTCTGCTTTTACACGACGACAGACGTCGCAATTAGCAATATACTGAGCAATTTCTCTTTCATCCTAGTCCACCAGAACCTCTGGCGTAGGTCCTGATACATCTTAGTACTACCGGGATGAATGGTGAGAGGAGATTCATGAGCTTCCTTAAGGATCAAACGCCTCAGGTTGCGCACTTTGGGAACCACTAGTCGATTCCCGAAGTATACGACCCCTTGATCATTAACGGAGAAGCAATTCGCAATTCCTTTCTGGATGTTTCTCTTGATGCGGGAAATTCCCGGATCTACCTTCTGTGCTTTGATAATCTGATCCGTAAGGGTAGGTTTTGCCACCAAGGTGGAAAGAAAACCTTGAGGTACAATGTGAAGGTTAAGCTTCCGAAATTCCTCATGGAGAAGCGGTTGACTTTGTTGTAACATCAGATTGTTACAATAAGATTTACGACTTAGCGCATCAGCCATGACGTTGGCTTTCCCTGGGGTGTAGGTTATTCCTAAGTCGAAGTCTGTGATCAACTCAACCCAACGTCTCTGCCTGAGATTCAGATCCGGTTGGGTGAAAATGTACTTCAGACTTTGGTGATCAGTGAATATTTCGCAACGATTACCGAGGAGGTAATGTCGCCAGGTCTTAAGTGCATAGACTACGGCTGCAAGCTCTAGATCATGAGTAGGATAATTCTCCTCATGTGGGTGCAATTGCCGTGAAGCGTAAGCAATTACGTGTCGATCTTGCATGAGAATGCAACCTAGTCCTTGTCGCGAGGCGTCGCAGTAGATAACAAAGTCCTTGGAGAAGTCTGGCGGTACCAGTACGGGAGCAGAGGTCAGGCGTCTTTTCAGTTCCTGAAAACTGTGCTCACATTGTGGAGTCCACTCGAACTTCTTATCTTTCTTGAGGAGTTCGGTTAGAGGTTTAGCAACTTTGGAGAAGTTCTCGACAAAGCGACGACAATAGCTCGCTAAGCCCAGAAAACTCCGAACTTGCTTGACCGATTCAGGTGGAGTCCAATTAAGGACGGCTTGAACTCGCTCAGGGTTAACAGCAATACCTTTACCAGATATTACATGACCCAGATAGGTCACTTCTGACAACCAGAATTCACATTTAGAAAATTTGGCATAAAGGCGATGCTCTCGAAGTTTCTTCAACACTAGCCTTAGATGTTCGGCATGTTCTTCCTCGTTCTTGGAGTAGATGAGTATATCATCGAGGTAAACCACGACGAATTTATCCAAATACTCCATGAAGATTGAGTTCATTAACCGAGAAAAGGTGGCTGGAGCGTTGGTTAAACCGAAGGACATGACGGTGTACTCGTATTGGCCATAACGAGTAACAAAGGCCGTTTTAGGAATGTCCCCGTTTCTGATTTTGATTTGATGGTAGCCCAACCTCAAATCCATCTTGGAGAAGACTGAGGATCCAGCGAGCTGATCGTACAGGTCGTTGATCCTGGGAAGCGGATATTTGTTCTTGATTGTGACCAAATTGACAGGTCGGTAATCTACAACCATCCGGTCCGTACCATCCTTCTTCTTGACGAAGAGGACGGGGCAAGCCCACGGAGATGAACTAGGTCGGATGAAACCCTTTTTCAAGGACTCATCGAGTTGTTTCTTAAGCTCGGCTAGTTCTAGGGGTGCCATCTTATAAGGTCTTCTAGCAATCGGAACGGTTCCTGGGATGAGGTCTATTACGAACTCGACATCCCTGTCAGGTGGAACACCTGGCAATTCCTCTGGAAAGACATCCGGGAAGTCACGGACTACCGGAATGTCCTCAAGGTCTGGCAAAGGGCTAGCGTTAAGAGAATATAACTGTCGCTTGGCTAATCGGGTCAAGACATTGACTATCTTGCCCGAAGGGTGAGTGAGTTGAACAGTCCTAGAGAAGCAATCAATTTGGGCATGATGAGCCGACATCCAGTCCATACCCAGAATGATATTAATATCTGAAGATTTAAGGGCTATCAAAGATGCAAGAAAAACAAGTCTGTCGACTTGGATTTCATTTCCATAACTTACCCTAGAGGTCTGCCATCTAGACCCGGGAGTAGAAATTTCCATAGTGGATGGCATGTCACAGAATGCAACGTTATGCAAACGAGCATAATTTTCGGATATAAAAGAATGAGAGGCTCCTGTATCGAAAAGAACAGATGCCGGGTGGCAATTAACAAGAAGCGTACCGAGAACGACGTTGGGATCCTCTTGAGCTTCTTCGGCAGAGATACAGTTGACATGGCCACGTGAAGCGGTGACCGGCTTGGCGTGGAACACTTTCCCTGTCGGCTTGCCACGGCCAACAGCTTTAGCAGACTGGTTGGGGTTGGTCTGGGGACACTCACGCATATAGTGGCCAGATTCCCCACACTTGAAACAAGTCACGGAACTGGTACGTGGAGGAGCATTGTTAGTTGGACCCACATAGGGCTTGGCTGGAGCAGACTGTTGAACAGGGCGAGGCGCCTGGAAAGATGGCCTCGGTGTGAACCTGGGTGGCAGGGCGGTGTTGGGTACCCACACGCGGCGCTTCTGAGGACCAGCACCGGATGAGGAACCCATATCACGGCCATGCTTGCGTGTTGCGTCATAGTCAGTCTGACCAGTTTCAGCACTGATGGCTTTGTTGACAAGTTTCTGAAAAGATGTGCACTCATGCAGACGGAGGTCGCGGCGAAGCTCAGGACTAAGGCCCTTACGGAACCTTGCTTGCTTCTTGGCATCAGTAGACACTTCCTCAGTTGCATATCGTGCGAGGTTACCAAACTCCCTGCTGTAAACATCCACAGAAAGTCGGCCTTGGGTGAAACTGCAAAATTCCTCACGTTTACGGTCCATGAGACCCTCCGGAATGTGATGTTCACGGAAAGCCTCGCTGAATTCAGCCCAAGTAGTGACATGGCCCGCTGGGCGCATAGCTCCATAATTCTCCCACCATAGACTGGCGGGGCCTTCAAGATGATATGCAGCAAAGGTGACCTTGTCAGCCTCCGCTACCAGCGCGGAACGCAGTTTGTGAGAGATACTGCGAAGCCAGTCATCAGCGTCGAGAGGCTCGACGGAGTGGTGGAACGTGGGTGGATGCAATTTGATAAAATCACTGAGTGACACCACGTTAGTCCTCTGATGGTGTGCTGTATTCTGTTCAATACGCTCCAACAAACGGTTGGTCTCCCGCTTGTTTCTCTCAGCTTCCATCATAACCTCGGCTAGTGAAGGAGGATGAGGCAGATTTGCATCCCTGACTTCACTGCCTTCGGCCTGCTCTTGAGAAGCAGGGTTAGCGCGCGTGTTGACCATCCTAGGTAAACAAGACAATGATTTAGTCAGGATGATAAAATTCCAACATAGGATACAAAATGTAAGGAATAACTCGGAATGCAAGATGATCATCCGTATGACATGGTAGATACAGAAACTGCTTCTTTTATTCCATCGTCATACACACCATACAGGGTTTAGTACAAGACCAAACAAAGTACTATTACGGTGAAAAGAGGATTACATCTCATCGGAGGCATCCCAAGCTCCTATACATTATTTTTCTACACCTCCGGAAAGAGTACAAACTAGGTCATATCCCACGAGTCACGCAGGACGATAGACGACACAGCTAGTGCGAACTAGTGATACTACCACTAACTCAGACCGATCCGTAGTAGTCCTCGTAGAAGTCACCTCCATAGCCTGGAAGCTCAACATGATCATCCGGAAACAGACGATCTCGCGGAGCTTGTGGACCATAGGGGCTAGGATGAGGCCTTGGACCAACAGACGGTGGCCTGCGGGGACCGCGAGGTGGGGTGATGCCTCCTACATCACGCCAACCCATCACGTCTGGCAGAGCAGATCTCACAGGATAGAGATCGCGCATATCCGAATATCCAGCTTGCACCGCCGGTGCAAACCGAGTCAAAGTGGCCCAGTGGTCAGCACGGGTATTGAAGAGCTCTAACCTCAAGGCCCGATTTTCACGGTCCTTATCCTCGAGCATCTCAGCAGTGGTGCGAGTCCGTGAATCCTCCTGGGTGGGGTCAGCATAGATAGCCTGGAGATACCCTTGTGCTCCCGGAAGTGATCCTGGCATATACCGGAAATCAGAGTCCCGAAATAGACCAGATCTGACTCGCATGATGGTCATCATAGAGTAGGCGGCGTCCTGCACAGCCATCTCAATAGTAACCCCGAGTCCATAGGAGCAGTGAAGGGGCTCGGTGGATCCAGGATAAGATGGAAATATCCTGACAGTGCAGAGATACTGGCTTTGATTGAAGTCCCGAAATTGCTCTTCGACCGTGTACTCAGGATACCAGCGGTATCCAGCCTCAGTCATTACCCTGACCAACTTGGCAGTATGGCCGGGTACATCTAGGCATCGAGTCAGGCGAACCACTTGATTGAGGTCGCGAGTGGCCATCTGAAAGCACAATCATAATGCAAAGGCATTAGAATTTCTAGCAAAATTTCGGCAGCATAACAGCTGTAAATGCTCAAGAAGGATTTTGAGACATTTGACAAAGGATTTCATACACACTCAACATCATCATATCAAAGTTCTGAATCCATTCTAACAACATAATGTGGTAAAAGAACTGAACTAGGCTTGTATCCATCATACCTATAAGGTACTACTGATTAGTAACACGTGATCCTGATAGAGAGAATAGATCCTAATTCCTTAACCCCCGGTGGAAGAATGGACTGACTCAGATCAGAATGTCACAAGATAGAGGAGTAAAAAGAGCCTTACGTTCCAACCCACAAACAATTCCCCTACATATAACTAAAGAATTTCTAGACTCAACATCGACCAGTTTGGCTTGGAGAACCTACAGGCAGTCCGGCTCTGATGCCAACGCTGTCAGGACCCCGACTCGATGTCACATCGATCTAGCTGGTAACACCTCATATCACTTTGCGGCCTCACGCACGGTATCCCCACGGGTGTCGCCTTACCTTTGCCCGGGACCGTTTGCGCCTTTTGGCTCACGTATATGATAGTGTCGCTAGCATCCATATGATAAGGAGCCCGGGCTGACATGACTAGTCGTAAACCCAAAGTGGCACAGACTTACAGGGACAGGCATCCATGACCCAGCTTCGAACGTGTCGGTCATCAGCAAGTGGGTCCGGGCTGTAGCACTGGGCTAGCAGGACTCCGGTAAACCGGGCTGTAGCGGGCTAACAGGACTCCGGTACTCAAAGCGTGACATTTCCCCGAAGGGACAGACACAGGAACGAAGAAGGACACATGCCGGCCAGCCTAAGTGTTCCAGAGCAGTAGCAAGCTACCATGGCTCAGCGGTAACACTAGGAGACATTTCCCGGTAAGAGAGGCTACTAAAGATAAACAACTAGGTAGTCAGATCCCACACATACCAAGCATTTCAATCATACACACAATATGCTCGATATGTGCAAATACAACGAAGCATCACAACATGACTCTACGACACAAGTACTTTATTTAAGGCTCAGGGAGCCATACATAGCATACACAAAGATACGGGTCACACGACCCAGCATTCAAGTCATACAGTCATACAAACCAGCAGCGGAAGTACATTGTCTGAGTACAGACAACTAGTAAAATAAAAGAGGCTTGGAAGCCTAGCTATACTACGTGGTCCTTCACAAGCTCAGGGTCACCACCTGGGCCTTTAGCCTACTCGTTGATGTCAACGTCTACATAGAACCCATCAGAAGGGGTTGCAGCGTCTTCTGTAAAAATGTAGATTATAGCAACATGAGTACAAAGGTACTCAGCAAGACTTACATCAGATCCTACATACATGCACAGTATCAAGAAGGGTTGGTGGAGTTATTGCAGCAAGCCAGCTTTGACTCTTGGCTAGGCTATCCTACGATACTCAACTTGAAATGGTTTTGCGCACACGAGTCCACTACTCACCACTTCAATACACTACCGAGGATCCGCCTCCGTCTTCCTACGGAAGAGCCATCCTCGGCACTCACACTTATCTTGAGGCTTTTAGTAGTTTCCATTTACTTGTCTATGAACTGTATAGGCAACCAAGTAGTCCTTTACCGCGGACGCGGCTATTCGAATAGATCATGTTAACCCTGCAGGGGTGTACTTCTTCATACACGCTCTCACCACTTACCGTCGTTTACACGACATGTACTCGGCAACCTTCAAGCGGAAGCCCAACGTGGGTGTCGGCCACGACCTACCTAACCACCTAAGCCTCCAGTCCAGGTTTATCGCCTATCCAGGTTCCATCCGCAGGGAGTCCGGCCGAGGTTTCCCATACGGCCCCGAACGATGTGAACAGGGTTCCCGAGATACCTAACGGGTATTCGGTACACCCGGCCACGTACCTACCGCATCACAGCCCACCCCTACGGTCAGCGCTGTCCACGGCCTCCAGTAGACTACAAACACCAGAAACTACTTGCAACTCCTGGACGGAGAACTAGGGTGAATAAGAAGCCGAGAGGGTCCATTGGTTTCGGGCCCAATGCATGGTAGTAGCTGATTCTTAAATCACACATACAGATCTCAGTGCTTAAGGTCGGCTTCAATGAAACAACCCACCATGTACTCCTACATGGCCTCTCATCGATACCTTTACCAAATCGTGTTCACCACACCACTCTCATTACCGACATAATCATTTCACTCTAGCCCATCACCCAGATGAACCAGACCTGACACGACTCTAAGCATAGCAGGCATAGCAAGGTAGGAACAACACATACATATGGCTCAATCAACTCCTACACATGCTAGTGGGTTTCATCTAGTTACTGTGGCAATGACAGGTCATGCAGAGGAAATGGGTTCAACTACCGTAGCACACAGCAGTTTGAAACGCGTTGTCTTAATGCAGTAAAAGAGAGCAGGAGCGAGAACATGGGATTGTATCGATATGATCAAATGGTTGGTTGCTTGCCTGATGGTTCGATGCACTGATACGGTTCTTCGTTAGGGTAATCACGGTACTCCTCGGAGGCAGAACCTGTCGCAAAGGACACCGATACACAACCATCACCAAACAATGTGCAACAATATGATGCATGCATGAAACATGGCAATATGAGTGGGTTGGGCTAATGCAACTAAAACCAGAAGGGTTTGAACAAATTTGAATCAAAGATTCAAATTTCAAACTCAAACATGGCCTTTTAAAGTGCTTTTCCTTGTTCTGCTTAAAACATCAATTTAACTTGTTTGATCATGCATGAAAATAGTACAGATGGATAGATTGGATTTTTCTGATCATTTTTCATATATAATTTGTCTAATTTGGAGTTACAGAATAAAAGTTATGAATTTTTGAAGTTTAAATAATATTCTGGAATTTCCTGATTTAAATTAAATCCAGAAATATAAATATTGCGCCAGCATGACGTCAGCATGACGTCAGTGGTCAACTGCGGCTGGCTGAGGTCAAACCTGACGTGTGGGGTCCACACGTCAGTGACAGGGGGGTTTAACAGGGTTAATTAATCCTAATTAGGGGTTAGTGGCGCTGGGGCCCACTGTCAGTGTCAGGGGGGTTAATTAAGCGGTGATTAGCACTAATCTGACCACCTGGCCGACGGGGCCCACGCGTCAGTGACCCTGGGGGGGTCAAACCCCAGGTCAGACAGGTCAAACCCACCGGCGACATGACGCCGGCGGGGCCCGAGACGGCGGCGCGATGCGGAAACGCGCTACAGGGCACGGGCGAGGCCGTGCTTGGGCTCGTTGGAGAGCCCTTGCTCCCGCGCGTCGAACGGTGGTGGTGGCCGTGCCTGAGGTGGCCGGTACCGACGACGGCGACGACCGTGGCGGCTGCCGGAGCTCGGTTGAGCTCGGGGTCGAGGCTACAACGGCTGCGGAGATGCGGGGTTGGCACCTACGGCTTCTACGCGGTGCGGTGAGGACGTGGGTGTGCTCGGTTGGGCGCTACGGTGACTGTGGCCACGACGGCGACGAGGCACGGCGGCGGCGAGCTTCGGAGCTCAAGGGGGCGGCAGCTACAGGATGCTAGGGACGACGGGGCAAGGGGGAATCGGGTCAGTGGCTCACCGCGGAGCTGCAGGGATGGTTAGCGGGCTCGGGGACGTCCGGTAGCTCCCGATTCGACGGCGACGATCTCCGGTGGCCGAGGAGGGGAACGGCGACGTGGCGGCGATGCAGGGCTTCCGGAGACCCGTGGATCGGTGGGGAGGAAGAGGGGGTCGAGGCGGAGCTCCTGAGCTCAACGGAGGGGCGAGGGGTGGCCGGTGACGGCTGCTATGGCGAACGGCGGCGATGGTGGTGTTCGGCCGTGTGAGAGAGAGAGCGAGGGAGAGGAGGGAGGAACCGAGGGAGAGTGAGAGAGAGCAGGGGGAGGGCGTGGCGTCGTCCGGGGCATCGAGGGCGACGAGAAGGGCGCCAGGCAGGCAGGGAGGGAGGTGGCGTGGCGCGGTGGCGCGCGCGCGCGCCGGCCACACTCCCCTCCCTCTGTCGAGGACGAAGACGACAGAGGAGGGAGGCGGGCTGGGCCGCCTGCTGGCTGGGCCGGCCAGCTGGCTGGGCTGCACAGGGAGGAGCCCAGGTAAGCTTCTCCCTTTTATTTATTTCTGTTTTTTAATTTTCTGACATTTGTTTTGATTTAAATAAAATATTAAATCATTTATTTACCTTATGCCAATTTTTGCAGGAGCTAGATATATTATTCCAGAGCTCCTTTATATTTGGCATAATATTTGGACATATATTAATATATATAACTAATATATTTCCAATGCAAATATTTATGCATTAATTCCAAATGCCCAAAATAAATACCTATGAGCTCTTAAAAATATTGGTTTGATTTTTATTTCTGTCCAATATTTTCAGAGAGCAACATGAGCATTTTCTTGGACATTTTTGGAGAAATTTTTATTTGGATCATTTTCAGAAATGATTCTGAGGGTTTCACAAATCCCCATTTCAATTTAAATGGAATTTTAAACATGATGCACACACTCTGATGCATGACTAGCTAGGGTGTGACAGATCACTAATGTGCACAAGTAACATTGCCGGCAATACTCAAATGGCTAGTCTCGATAGGCAAGTAACGCAAAATGGCTAGGGGTTAATAATGCAATGGCAAGTGGAATATACAATGGAGGGATACCACGATACCAAGATGATATGGAGGTTACCGTCGAAGGTTTCTCGTATGTACGCCACGGACGGATGATGGTGTAGTGGTCAAAGTTGATGACGAACTTGAGGCGATGATGAGTTGCGGTGTTCTTGATGTAGAAACCAAGATGATGGAGACTCATCCCAAAGTAACCGAAACACCTTAGGAAATGGAAAAACCGCGAACTCAAAATCTCAAAAGTCAAATGTCAAAATGGTGGTAGTGGAAAGCGTTGGTGGTTTGCACTTGGAAATGCGAAGTGGAATGATGGGCTACACACGTGTCGAAGTTGAAGTTGCCGTCCCTAAGTATCCGAAACACCTTAGGACACACAAGCCACAACTCAAACAAAATTGGGTTAAGTTGGGGTGGAAATGTATGGTGGGCACGTCTATGCGGAAGTGGTGGTGGTTGTTGATGAAGAAGCAATTGTCCCTAAGTAGCCGAAACACCTTAGGAGACTCGAATCACTACTCAAGCAACCACTAATGCTAAGGGCTAGGTTGAGCTTGTTTGAGTTGATCAAGATGGGTTAGGTTGCGGTGATCGATGGTGGCTATGCGGATGATATGGTGGTGGCCCTAGGCAAAGATGCCAATATTCACAAGATTTTATGGAGTCAAATGGTGTTTCAACCTATCTATATGGATGGGGGACCTCAATAGCTACTCAACGAGCTAAAGAATGCGAAAATCGGACTCCGATGTGAAAGTTATGGGCAAAACGGTGAAACACCGAAGGCTGAAATGACAGCGGACGGACATCCGGGGGTTTGGCCGGATGTCCGGGACCTGATGTCTAGAAACTTGCACAAAAATGCGCTCCAGGAGCCGGATGTCCGGGCTAATGGCCGGATGTCCGGGATGGCCGGATGTCCGGGAGTCGGGCCGGATGTCCGGGCTCCAAATCCGAGGATGAACTCAAGGAACTCGATTTTGGGGCGGAAATTGATGATTTCGGGTGTAAAATTGGAGAGATTTCGTGGATGGAAAGTGGGGAAACTTGAGAAGATGCTAGATCCACTCTAAACCAAGCAAATCCATGGATCAAAATCAACAAAACATCATCAAACCAACAAATCACAAAAAAAAATTGGGGGCTAATTTTGGTGGGGATTTTCGGATTTAGGACGAAATCAACAAAATAAAGCTAGAAAACACGGGGTAGGGGATCCAAAAACGTGATCAACGTGGCTCATGATACCAAGATGATCATGAGCAAGCTGGCTCTGATCCAAGATGATGTAGGGCGGAACCCTAGGGGCCGATCTTTCACGTTTGGAGAGGATCCTACGTGGAACACGAAGAACGCGCGGAAGAACACGAGGGAAATCACGAGGGGAAAATGAGAGAAACACTCAACCAACGAGAATATGATCACACATGTGCTAGATCCAAGAAACACATAGAGATACACGGTCCAAATCCAAAAAAGGACGATACTAGTGGCGGTAGCTCATCTCCGAGAGGAGGTCTTGAATCCACGAGGGATCTTCCCGTAAAGGGGTCTTGAATCCATGGTGGATCTTCTCCGAAGAGGCCACGGTCTCTCACGAGGAGGAGATCCGTATGGATGAGCAAAGCTCTATCTCAAATGAGCTAATCCTTTGCTAACCCTAACTAGGAGGAGGAGGGGGAGTATATATAGTGCTAGCCCACGAAGGGGTAAGTGAGAGGGGGATACATGGGCACTTGGCCCGTTCTCTATGCACAGGCAGGTGCCGGATGTCCGGGCTGGGGGCCGGATGTCCAACGGCTCACGAAGAGCCGGATGTCCGGGCCTCGGTCGGATGTCTGGGCTGGAGTCACCCGATTCTTCTGCTCTCTGGATAGCATGCGCTGGATTTTCGGGCAGGCACCGGATGTTCGGCCCGTCGCGGGGCGCCGAATGTCCGGGGGTCGGCCGGATGTCTGGCCGCTGTAGAGTCACCTGGCATCCGTCTCTCTCTGGTCTTCTTCTGGATGGTGGCGCCGGATGTCCGGGCTCCTGCGGGATGTCCGATCGCTCTAGCTGCTGGGACTTCTTCCTTCTCCTTACTTTGCTTCCGCGCATGCTTGGCCTTGGTCCTTGGGTTCTCCATGGTTTCCTCGGGTGTACCTGAGTAGGCACAAGGTCCGCGCTTGAACTAGCAACCACGTCTCACGCGAATGGAAAGGGGAAGCATTTAGGAACGGGTTCACCTTGTGTCCAATGGCGCATAGTCGAGGTCTCATCTTATGTATCCTTGGGGCTTGGGGAGTAGTCGGAGTGTACATGGGGATGAACGTGGGATGCTCCGCATCACTTTGTAAGTCATTATAGTCAAAGATGGTTCCCTTGCCAATGAGTACAACTCGTCGCAAACAATGTTGTCACCCCTGAGATGTGTTTGCAACCAACTGCCGAAAGTCCTGATGTGTTCACATGTAATCCAGTCGTCACACTAGCCCGGGTGTTTGGAGCGCAGAACATTCTTGTGTTCATCGACATACAGGGTCACCAAGGTAGAATTCTGTAGAACTGTGTAGTGTGCTTCAGACCAAGAATGCCCGTCCCTAAATATTATTGAGTCCCCTCCTAGCGTGCCTTTTCCACTCAGTCTCCCCTCATACCGTGATTGAGGGAGACCTATCTTCTTAAGGTCAGGAATGAAGTCAACACAAAACCCAATGACATCCTCTGTTTGATGGCCCATGGAGATTGCATTGAGGAATGAACATATCTCCACAATGGCTAATCGAACGTTTTTCGGTAGAAGCCCCATCAATGCAACCAGAAGAAGTTACGTCATAATCACGTGGTAGTCATGAGACTTTAGGTTCTGGAACTTTTTCTCTGCCATATTTATTATTCCCTTTATATTCGACGTGTAGCCAGACGGGACCTTCATACTGAGCAGGCATTCAAAGAAGATTTCCTCCTCTTCTTTGGTAAGAGCGTAGCTGGCAGTACCTTCATACTGCTTTGGAGGCATGCCGTCTTTTTCGTGCAAATGTTGCAGGTCCTCCCATGCCTCTGATGTATCTTTTGTATTCCCATACACGCCTAAGAAGCCTAGCAGGTTCACGCAAAGGTTCTTCGTCACGTCGATTGAAGAGCAGACCTCTAGGTCTTTCCAATGGGTAGGTCCCAAAACATAGATTTCTTCTTCCACATGGGTGCGCGCCCCTCGGTGTCATTCGGAACAGATAGTCCGCCAGGACCCTTTCCAAAGTTTACTTTTAAGTCATTGGCCATGGCAAGTACGTGATCACCGGTATGCATGGCGGGCTTCTTTCGGTGATCTACCTCGCCTTTGAAATGCTTGCCTTTCTTTCAGCATTGATGGTTGGTCAGAAGAAATTGACGATGCCCCAGGTACACATTCTTCCTGCATTTGTCCAGGTGTATACTTTCGGTGTCATTTGAATGGTGCGTGCCTGCGTGGTTTCCCTTGTTTGTCTGTCCTGAAAGGTTACTGAGAGCAGGCCAATCATTAACGGTTACAAACAGCAACGCATGCAGGTCAAATTCCTCCTGTTTGTGCTCATCCCACACACGTACACCGTTTCCAATCCACAGCTGTAAAAGTTCTTCAACTAATGGCCTTAGGTACACATCAATGTCATTGACGGGTTGCTTAGGGCCTTGGATGAGAACTGGCATCATAATGAACTTCCGCTTCATGCACAGCCAAGGAGGAAGGTTATAGATACATAGAGTCATGGGCCAGGTGTTGTGTTTGCTGCTCTGCTCCCCAAAAGGATTAATGCCATCTGCACTTAAAGCAAACCATACGTTCCTTGCGTCACCTGCAAACTCCTCCCAGTACTTTCTCTCAAATTTTCTCCACTACGACCCGTCAGCGGGTGCTCTCAACTTCTCGTCTTTCTTACGGTCGTCCCTGTGCCATCGCATCAACTTGGAATGCTCTTTGTTTCTAAACAGGCGTTTCAACCATGGTATTATAGGAGCATACCGCATGACCTTGGCAGGAACCCTCTTCCTGGGGCGCTTGTCCTCAACATCACCAGGGTCACCTCGTTTGATCTTATACCGCAATGTGTCGCATATCGGGCATGCGTTCAAATCCTCGTACGCACCGTGGTAGAGGATGCAGTCATTAGGGCATGCACGTATGGTCTGCACCTCCAATCCTAGAGGGCATATGACCTTCTTTGCTGCATACATACTGTCGGGCAATTCATTATCCTTTGGAAGCTTCTTCTTCAATATTTTCAGTAGCTTCTCAAATCCTTTGTCAAGCACACCATTCTCTGCCTTCCACTGCAGCAATTCGAGTACGGTATCGAGCTTTGTATTGCCATCTTCGCAATTCGGGTACAACCCCTTTTTGTGATCCTCTAACATGTGATCAAACTTCAGCTTCTCCTTTTCACTTTCGCACTGTCTCTTTGCATCAACAATGACCTGGCGAACATCATCATCGGGCACATCGTATGGTTCCTCTTGATCTTCAGCTTCCCCCATTGCAGCATCTTCAGCCTCCCCCATTGCAGCATCATCGTATTCAGGGGGCACATAGTTGTCATCATCTTCTTCTTCTCCGCTATCTCCCATCATAACCCCTCTTTCTCCGTGCTTGGTCCAAACATTATAGTGTAGCATGAAACCCTTATAAAGAAGGTGGGTGTGAAGGGTTTTCAAGTCAGAGTAAGACCTCGTATTCCCACATATAGGGCATGGACAACACATAAAACCATTCTTCTTGTTTGCCTTAGCCACTGCGAGGAAATTATTCACGCCCTTAATGTACTCGGAGGTGCGTCTGTTACCATATATCCATTGTCGGTTCATCTCTGCGTACATCATGAATAGATAACTGACAAAATTAATAGAAGTTCATCATCTCATTAAACCCAAAGTACATACATAATTCTCATTGAACAACATATAGCTCTCTAGAGAATCTAATTAAACCATACATTGAAACTATGTAAAACATTTCAATGCAACAACAAATGCGATCATAACTGCAACCAAGGTAACAATTGATCCAACGGCATAATGATACCAAGCCTCGGTATGAATAGCATATTTTCTAATCTTTCTAATCTTCAAGCGCATTGCATCCATCTTGATCTTGTGATCATCGACGACATACGCAACATGCAACTCCAATATCATCTTCTCCTCCTCAATTTTTTTCAATTTTTCCGTCAAGTAATTGTTTTCTTCTTCAACTCAATTTAACCTCTCAACGATAGGGTCGGTTGGAATTTCTGGTTCACATACCTGCTAGATAAAAAAATATGTCACATTGCTCAGCATAATTGTCATAAACACTAAATGAAACTAATAGTTATAGAAGAAAATATATATACCACATCTGAATCATAGACAGGACGAGGGCCGATGGAGGCGGATACCAAAACCATCGCACTATATAATAACAAACAATAATAAGTAAGAAAACTACACAAGTATCTATCTAAATCATACAAAGTTAGAACTTTTGTCTTTTAGAAAGAAGATAAGATCAAGAGGCTCACCACGGTGGTGCAGGCGATGAGATCGGCACGGGCTATCAACGGCGGTGAGGACGGGGACAGGACAGGACGGACCGCCAAACCTAGAAAAATCTGGAGGAAAATGGAGCTTGGAGAAGGAGCTTCAAGAGGAGAAAGCTTAAGTGTGGCTCGGGCATTTCACCGAACACCTCATGTGCATCGGAGGTGAGCTAGAGCACAACACACCTCTCCCAAAAAAACAGAGCACTCCACTTCTCTGCTCATGGGCAAGGGGTATATATAGGCATATCACTGGTCCTAGTTTGTGACTGGAACCGGGACTAAAGGACACCCTTTGGTCCCGGTTCAAGCCACCAACCGGGACCAATGGTGGTGGGCCAGGAGAGAGGCACATTGGTCCCGGATCGAGCCTCGAACCGGGACCAATGCCCCACGATGGCTCGGCCGCCCCCCTGGCTTCACACACCGGGATCTATTGCCGCTTGGGTCCCTGTTCTGGGCTGAACCGGGACTAATGGGCTGGCCCGGCCTGAAACCAAGGTCCTGTTATCTACTAGTGTATGGCCTCCAAGTCTATTTTCCATCATATATTTTATGATCTATAAAACCAAAACGCAAAAATACCTTGCAACAATTTATTTATATTTACTTTATTTTCCCTTTTACTTATATTTTATATCTATCTCTATTAGACCTCACTCTTGCAAGTGACCGTGAAGGGATTGACAGCCCCTTTTCGCGTTGTGTGCAAGTGTTTGTTAGTTTGTGCAGGTGCATATATTGGGGACTTGCTTGTTCATCCTACTGGATTGATACCTTGGTTCTTAACTTAGGGGAATACTTATCTCTACTTTGCGGCATCACCCTTTCCTCTTCAAGGGAAAAATAAACACAAGCTCAAGAAGTAGCAGGAAGAATTTTTGGCGCCGTTGCCCGGGAGGTTCTACATCAAGCCTACCAAGTACCCACCATAAAAACACATCTCTTACGCTTACATTATTTGCCATTTCCCTCTCATTTTCCTCTCCCCCACTTCTAAAACATTTTCAGAAAAACACAAAAATATTTGCCTTTCTATTTGCCCTTTTGTTTGCCTTTATGTCTTAGTTGGTTGGTTTGCTCATTTTCTCGGTATAATTGTGTGTTCATTGAAAATCAGAAAAGCAAAAGGTTTATGGATCCACTTAAAGTTTTCTACTTGGATCATCTTTGATCCATATGTGCTCGTGTTCAAACCCCAACTAGTTTAGTTGAGGGAAAATCTTTCGACGAGCATGCTCATTTTATGCGTCATCGTTTGTCTCAAAATGGGGACTCTTATGGAATCAAATAAATTGTTTGCTATGCTATGCTTTGAATCTATGTGAAATTTATTATTTTACTTGTTGCTCAGAGAATGCTAAAAAACACCTTCCGTACCTATGTGATTTTAATAATAATGAAATCCTATCTTCTTATGCCAAAGGTGTTTATAGTTACTATGACATTGAACAACTTGAAGAATTTGTTGCTTTTAAGGGTGCTTAAGAAGTTGCTTCTTTGATTGAAAAGTATGATATTACTCTCTACAAATCTGAAAATTTTTACATACTTAAATATTTCTATGAAAACTATGTTCATAATGCCTAAAGGAATTTATCGAGAGAATGTCCGTTGCTTTGGAAGAAAATAATGATATGCATGAATCTATAGGTAATTATATATGATTATGTTGATTTGATTATCCTCCCTTGATGAACATGATGCTTGATATTCTTATGGCCATCATGCCAATATTAGTTATGCTTATGGAGATGAACTTGCTATAGTTCCTTATTTTAAACATGAAATTATTGCTATTGCACCCATACTTGATAGCTCCTTGAATGAAAAGCATGATTGCAATGATGTTATTATAAATTCTATTAATATCAATTGTGCTATTAATGTGCAAAACCCCAAGCTTGGGGATACTATGCTATGTCCAGTACTTATTGTAATGATCATTATTGAGGTGATTCTTCTTATGATCTTGAAAATTTATTTAAGCCTCATGATGAATATGATATTGATAACAATGTTTGCGATAATAAGGAAAGTTGGTTTGGAAGAGTGGCAACTCTAGGTAAAAATGATCCCACTACTTTGGAGTATGATCAATCTTATGAATTTTTTTGATAAAAGTGGGCTTGGAGAGGTCATGACTTTACGTGATGATAATCCGACTATTTTGGAAGAGTGTCAACTTTGCATGCATGTGGATCATGAAGAGATTATTTTATGTGATAGTTATATAATGGAACTTGATTATGATCCTACATGTAACTATTATGAGAGAGGAAAATATGGTGTTAGAAATTTTCATGTTACTGAATTACCTCTCGTTATGCTGAGATTGATATTGTTTCTTTCTTGTTCCTTGCATATGCTAGTTTTTGTTTGTCTTGATAGTTTGTTTGCTTATAAAATGCCTATGCATAGGAATTATGTTAGACTTAAACTTGTTTTTCACATGCTACATGATGCTCTCTTTGTGTTTCAATTGCTATGTTCATGTGAGCATCATTAAAATTATCAATGGCTAGCTAAAAGGCTTTAAAGAAAAGCGCTTATTGGGAGGCAACCCAATTTTTTTTCCTGTTTTATGAAAATACACATTATTACTTATGTAGTAATTGTGCTTTAGTGTTTTAATTAGCGGACAATTATGCTTTTGCCCCTAGTTGTGCTAGCCCGTGGGTTTTGCCCTTACTTTTCGGCTCTACTTAGTTTTGGCCTTAGATTTGTCTCAGAGGTCTTGTGAATGCCCTTTGATCGTTTGACCAATACTATTAAAATTCATAGCAAATTCATATGAACTTACAAAAATGCATATAAGATGTCAAAATTATTAGAAAGACATTACCTTTATGCGCTTGTCATTTGCATTCAAGAAAATAGTATTGTTTAAAAACCTGAGGTTATTAATGTTATTAACATTATTAAAAATAAAAAGGTATAAATACACTTTTTTCATGAAAAAAATTACAGGCAAATATAGGTGATGTTTTCTGAACATTCTGATATCTTATTTGCATTCTTGTGAATTCATATCAACACGCTATGAAGTTTCAAAATAATGACGAAAGTCATTTGAAAATTCATAGCAATGTTATATTAACTTAGAAAAGTCAAATAAGATATAAGGATGTTCAAAAAACATCAACTACATTTGTATATAATTTTAATTCAAGAAAAAGTATTGCTTATACCTTTTTATTTTTAATAATGTTAATACCATGGGGTGGTTCCGACTAAGGGCGAAAATGCATTTGCCCCTTTAATTAGTGTTTGAGCGAAGTAAGACCATTGGGATGGTCTATGGTGATAGTTGATTTGATCTTGCTGAAAAACAGAAAATTTTGCGCTCATTGCCAGAATTTAAAAAAAATCACAGGAGCATGCTTTTGATCTGAATTTCTTACACAAGATTGATATACAAATTTTCATGATTTTTCTAATTTTTCAGAAGTTTTGGAGTTACATAAGTATACGAAATTTCCAGATTACTACTAACTGTTATGTTTTTGGTAGATTCTGTTTTCTATGTGTTGTTTGCTTATTTTGATGAATCTACGGGTAGTATCCGGGGGTATGAACCATGGAGAAGTTAGAATACAATAGATATAACACCAATATAAATTTAGAATGATTGTACAACACTACCTAAAGTGGTGATTTATTTTATTATACTAACGGAGCTTACCAGTTTTTTTGTTGAGTTTTGTGTTGTGAAGTTTTCAAGTTTTGGGTAAAGATTTGATGGACTATGGAATAAGGAGTGGCAAGAGCCTAAGCTTGGGGATGCCCAAGGCACCAAAGGTAATATTCAAGGACAACCACGCATCTATGCTTGGGGATGCCCCGGATGGCATCCCCTCTTTCGTCTTCAATACGTCGGTAAATTTACTTGATGCTATATTTTTATTCACCACATGATATGTGTTTTTCTTGGAGCGTCTTCTATGATATGAGTCTTTGCTTTTTAGTTTGCCACAATCATCCTTGTTGTACGCACCTTTTGAGAGGGACATGCTTTAATCGTGAATTTATTAGAATACTCTATGTGCTTCACTTATATCTTTTGAGCTAGGAACTTGCTCAGGTGCTTCACTTGTATCTTTTTAGAGCACAGAGGTGGTTTTATTTTGTAGATATTGATGAAATCTCATGCTTCACTTATAATATTTTGAGAGTCTTACAGAAAAAGTATGGCAATTTTCTTAGGATATGAATTTGGTCCTAATATGATGGGCATCCAAGAGGGATATAATAAAAACTTTCATAAAGAGCATTGAATATATGAGAAGTTTGATTCCTTGCATTTGTTTTGAGATATAAATATGGTGATATTAGGGTCATGCTAGTGAGTAATTGTGGATTGGTAGAAATACTTGTGTTAAAGTTTGTGATTCCCGAAGCATGCACGTATGGTGAACCGTTACGTGATGAAGTCGAAGCATGATTTATTTTTTGATTGTCTTCCGTATGAGTGGCGGTCGGGGACGAGCGATGTTCTTTCCTACCAATCTATCCCCCTAGGAGCATGAAACCCTAAACCCTAAACTCACCCTTCCACCATTACTAGTCTCTCTAGTACAATGCAACTTCTGCCGGTGCATTAAACCCACCATATACCCTTCCTAAAAAAAGCCACCATACCTACCTATTATGGCATTTGCATAGCCATTTCGAGATATATTACCATGCAACTTCCACTGTTCTGTTTATTATGACACGCACCATCATTTTCATATTGCTTTGCATGATCGTAAGATAGCTAGCTTGATGTTTTCATGGCTTGTTCGTTTTTTGATATCATTGCTACGCTAGATCATTGCACATCCCGGTACACCGCCGGAGACATTCATATAGAGTCATATCTTTGTTCTGGTATTGAGTTGTAACTCTTGAGTTGTAAGTAAATAAAAGTGTGATGATCATCATTATTAGAGCATTGTCCCATGTGAGTAAAGGATGATGTAGGCTATCATTCTCCCACAAGTCGAGATAAGGCTCCAGACTTAAAAATAAAAAGAGGACAAAGAGCCCAAATAAAGAAATATAAAGAAAGAGGCCAAAGGGCCCAAAAATGAGAGAAAAAGAGAGAAGGGACAATGCTACTAGCCTTTTCCACACTTGTGCTTCAAAAATAGCAGCATGTTCTTCTTGATAGGGTATCTCCTATTTTATCACATTCATAAACTAGTGGGGATTTTTCGTTATAGAACTTGGCTTGTAAATTCCAATGATGGGCTTCCTCAAATCACCCTCATTCTTCATGCGCAAGCAAGTTGCATGCACACCCACTTAGTTTACTTCTGAGCTTTCATATACTTATAGCTCTAGTGCATTCCTTCCAAGGAAATCCCTACTCGCTTGCATTGATATCGATTGATGGGCATCTCCATAGCCCATTAATTTGCCTAGTTGATGTGAGACTTTCTCCCTTTATGTCTTCTCCTCACAACCACCTTCTATTCCACCTATAGTGCTATATCCATGGCTCACACTCATGTGTTGCATGAAAGTTGAAAAAGCTTGACAACATTAAAAGTATGAAACAATTGCTTGGCTTTTCATCGGGGTTGTGCATGATAAAATACTTTGTGTGATGAAGATAGAGCATGGAAAGACTATATGATTTTGTTGGGATGACTTTCTAAACCATGATATTTTGAGAAGACATGATTTGTTTATTAGTATGCTTGAAGTATTATTGTTTTTATGTCAATATTAAGATTTAGTTTTGAATCTTATGGATCTGAATATTCATGCCACAATAATAAGAATTGCATTGATAAATATATTAGGTAGCATTCCACATCAAAAATTCTATTTTTATCATTTACCTACTCGAGGATGAGCAGGAATTAAGCTTGGGGATGCTTGATACGTCTCCAACATACGTATCTATAATTTTTGACTATTCCATGCTATTATATTATCTGTTTTGGATGTTTTATATGCATTAATATGCTATTTTATATTATTTTTTGGACTAACTTATTAACCTAGTGCCCAGTGCTAGTCGTTGTCTTTTCCTTGTTTTTGGCTTTTACAGAAAATAAATACCAAACGGAATAAAATTTTACGATGATTTTTTGGATTAGAAGAAACCTCGGAAGCTTAGGGAGGATGCCAGAAGACCTAAGAGGAGACCACAAGCCCTAGGGGCACGCCCCCTAGGCTTGTGGGTAGACCATCTAACCCTAACTCTAGCACTATAAACTCCCAAATATTCCCCCTACGTCAGAGGGCATCCCAAAAATACCTTTCCGCCACCGCAAGCTTCTATTCTCGTGAGATCCCATCTTGGGGCATTTTTTGGCACTCCGCCGGAGGGGGATTTGATCATGGAGGGCCTCTACATCAACCTTGCTGCCCTT
This sequence comes from Triticum aestivum, assembly GCF_018294505.1. Lineage (NCBI taxonomy): Eukaryota > Viridiplantae > Streptophyta > Magnoliopsida > Poales > Poaceae > Triticum > Triticum aestivum. Next base: position 376,365,410 of record NC_057801.1, read on the forward strand.
CCGATGAAGCGTGAGTATTTTACCACAGACCTATGGGTCCATAGCTAGTATCTAGATGACTTCTTCCCTCTCTTTGATCTTAAATACAATGTTCTCCTGAATGTTCTTGGAGATCTATTTGATGTAATCTTCTTTTGTTGTGCGTTTGTTGAGATCCGATGAATTATGGATTTATGATCAGATTATCTATAATTATTTGCGTCTTCTCTGAACTCTTTTATGCATGATTGAGATAGCTTTGTGTTTCTCTCCGATCTATCAATTTGGTTTGGCCAACTAGATTGGTTTTTCTTGCAATGGGAGAGGTGCTTTGTGATGGGTTCAATCTTGTGGTGTCCTCACCCAGTGACAGTAGGGGTAGCGGGGCATGTATTGTATATTTGCCAGTAAGGACAAAAAGATGGGGTTTATATCATATTGTTTGAGTTTATCTCTCTACATCATGTCATCTTGCTTAAGGTGTTACTCTATTCTTATGAACTTAATACTCTAGATGCAGGCAGCAGTCAGTCAATGTGTGCAGTAATAGTAGTAGATGCAGAATCATTTCGGTCTATGTCACGGATGTGATGCCTATATTAATGAACATTGCCTTAGATGTCATCATAACTTTGCAATTATCTATCAATTGATCAATAGTAATTGTTTACCCAACGTATGCTTTATTCAAGAGAGAAGCCTCTAGTGAAACCTATGGCCCCCGGGTCTATTTTCCATCATATATTTTCAGATCTATAAAAGCAAAAACCCAAAAATACCTTGCTGCAATTTATTTATATTTACTTTATGTTGCCTTTTACTTATCTTTTATATCTCTATTAGATCCCACTCCTGCAAATGACCGTGAAGTGATTGACAACCCCTTTTTCTTGTTGTGTCACTACTGCAGGATGTTGCTAATGCGACACTATGATCGGAGGCCCTTTGATGAACTTGTGTGCGATGCATTAATTGCAAACGATGATGTAAAAAAATGTCAAAAAAGATGCGAAATGTTTGCGATGGCGGATACATCAAACATGGTTCAGATTACAGTTGCGTGTGCGATGCTTGACAAACGGTTAATCCATAAGAACTATTTGTGATGTGGCAGAACAACAGAAATGGGCGGCTATATAAAGGTGTGTGGGATATACGACATATAGTTCGCTCGGATGAACTATTTTCTTTTAGGGAATGCAACAAAAACGATTAGACAGATCAAAGTGTGTGTGATATATGGTATACGGTTCACTCGGATGAACTATTTTCGATTAGGGAACAAAATAGAAAAGGTTCAACTTAATAAGATGTGTGTGATATGCGGCATAAAGTTCACATAGATGAACTGTTTGTGATGAGTCCAAAGAACACAAATGATTCATGTCAACAAGATGTGTGTGATCCACAGCGAAAAACCCACTCGGAAGAACTGTTTGTGATGAGAATATATAACACACATGGTTACTAGAGTTAATTCGTGTGCGATTCTATGTGTAGAAAATACTTTGACAACTGCAAAGTAGTTGCTTGCGATAGCTAGGAGTATCGCAATGATGCATATGCGAGTAGTCATGTGCAATGATTAGTAAGTTACACATGTGTTTCCTTATGGTAACACGTGTGCGATAACACGTGACACCACATACGTTGTCGGGTTGTGTGCTCCACTTAGTCAGCTGCTAGGGGCGAATTATAAAATCCCCAATCCCCTAGCCAACTGCTAGCTATAAATAACCACAACAATGGCCGTCGGTGGGGAATCGCTATTGATTTAGTTGCTAGCAAGTTACCCACACATACCGGCATACCCCCAATGGCCAACGACGAAATGGAATTGCGCGGCGGCGGAATCAAGGCTGAAGGCACGATGGTCGGCTTGGTGGTCGATGGACATGCCGCCACCTCTCCCGACGATGGCCAATGGAACTAGGAAATGCGGTACGAGCAAGCCACCAGGTTAGCCAGGGTCGTCCTAAAAACTGACAGGGATCACAAGCGGGCAATCCTGCTGGCTCGGTGCAGAGTGCGGCGGATGGTGCGGGCGGTGGAGGAGGGACCTCGACAACGCAAGGACAACTACGGCAGTTGCAGCCACCACACGAGGCGCGGGCTTATGTCCCAGATAGAGGAGGGCGCAGCGCTAGACATCGCTGGGGCATGCTCTCTCTCCGGTGGGATCAGCTCATTAGCACGTACTATTCTCCTTCACTTACTGGTGGGTTCCATGTCCGCTCTCTCTCTCTCCTCCCCTTCTACGTTTAGACGCACGGGCAAACACAAAGAACTTGCGGGCGTTGTTGCCATTGACCATATCTGGATGCATTCACAAGTTACGACGCTAGTTTCACGTACTTGTAGTATTACACATGTAACAAGTTTAGGAACAAAAGTGACCATGATGGACAAGTTAGGCTAGTTGTAGTACTATTTATCTACTACTCCATAATAATTAAATGTGTGGATAAATAGATGTATCGCCTAGTGCTTGAACAAGGGGACTGGTCGCGGCCTACAAGTATTTGGAATTGACTTCCCTAAAAAAATATTTGGAATTGACGTGGTATTTAGTATGAAATGTTTGCGATGAGAAGGAATACATGTGGCTTGATGACATTTTATATATAATTTGATATGGCTCTAGCAGAACATTCAATCATCAAACCATAGATTTCATTCAATCTGACTCCGACTGTACATTCATATGACGATCGAACTAAAATAAACGGAAATGATAAATCCCAAATGTTCGGATTTTAAGCATGGCAAGCTGAACATTTTTCATGACAAATTTAGATTACGCGGCGGCGGCGAGGGCGTCTTGTGATGAGAAGTGGCTCCTCTATCGTGCTCTGTGTGTCGTCGGGCCAATAAAAGAAGGCGACAGCGATGGCGACGTCTTGCACCGTTGTTGGCGTACTCCTGGACATTGGCCCTAGCTTCAAGGAAGGCCAAACTGTTCTAGACTTTAGTATCCTGGAGCGAGTCAACTGGCAGGACGAGAAGACTGGTATTGGTGCAAGGAAGTGGTCGACGGCGGTGATCCATGCCCCTGAGGGTGGAACTAGCACCGGTGCAGGGATAGGCACTTGCAATGGCGCGGGGGAGACATTAGTGTGCATGGGCACCAGCACGGGCGCGCTAGTTAGTGCACGCGCAGGCGCATGCGCTGGCAGGTGCACGGATGTGTGAAAGTCGGCGGGGACCTCGTGGAACCCCGTGGCATCAAGTTCGGCGACAATGTACGGCTCCCAGCCCATCAATTCCATGGGGATGGGTGCTGACGCAGTCGGGGCGACGGGAGCTAGAACGGGAGTGGGGACAGGCGCGACGTCTTCCGCAAGTCCAACTCAAGCTCGTCCCAAATTGCTTTATGTTCTTAAGACTCCAGCTGGGTGTCTTCCTCAAGAAACTGGAAGACTAAGGGTAGCCCATCATGATGCGGCATGGCGTATGGTTAGGTCAGGCTGGTTGGAGGTAGACGATAGGAGAATCATAGAGGAAGAGAGAAGATTGTAGCGATATCGGGTAGTACGAGGGTGATTTTGAACTGCAGTGACGGCACCATTAAAAGTGGGGGAAGTTGGAACGAAGGTGGGCGGCGGAGCCTGGTCAAAGGGCTTGCCTCCCGGTGAACCTATGCAGTGGTCTGCTCGCACGCCTCCCATCAACTCACACGCTTGCTCGGACGACACCTGCCGATGAGAAGCAAGATTCGTGGCGGCACGTAAACGCCCACTGTTTGAATAGTGAACCGTCTGCATTAACGTGATAGGTCTTTGTTCCAAAATACCTTGGCTCTTCATTTGTGCAACTTTTCATAAGCAGCTTTTCTCAAATTGAACAAAAAAATTAAGACAGTATATTTGTGCCATATCACGAGAACATGCTCAGTTTCATGAATTTCAGGTCACTTTTGGATTTTCTGAAATTTAAAATCCAAGATTCGAAATAATATCATAACCTCAATCATGAAATAAATTTTTGAAGCGATACATCTTTACTGTTGTAGATGTTAATATTTCTTAAGAAAGGATTTGGCCAAACATTTTGACTAGTTAGACTTGAGGCAAGTTATATATGCAGAGTAAAAGGATAATCCCTCTGTACCAGTGCATTGCCTGATATAGTAACTCTAGTACTAGGCACGAACAAACGGGGCTCAATTCTGTGCTCATCCTGGTGTAGTACTATTATTACTAGGCAATGGATTTGACGGGTGACCTTGATTAGCGGCGACTGAGGGAATGGAACCTTGCTCGACACGGTAGGTAACGTGGTCTAGTTACTAAAGCATCCCTCCATTGTTCATCAGTAGTCATTATGGACCGGGGACATGAGGGGAATTTACTAGGGCTGTGTAGGATCGAAAGTATGGCTAGAGGGGGTGGTGATTAGACTACTTGACCAAATAAAAATCTAGCCTTTTACCAATTTTAAGTCTTGGCAGATTTTAGCAACTTAGCACTAGTCAAGTAAACAACCTACACATGCAATTCTAAGAGTATAGCAGCGGAATGTAAATCATTTCATATGAAGGTAGATGGGAGGAGTTTGGAGGGAGCAAACGCAATGTAGACACGAGATTTTTGGCGTGGTTCCGATAGGTGGTGCTATCATACGTCCACGTTGATGGATACTTTAACCCTCAAAGGGTAACGGCTGCTGAAAGTGCAACTATCCCGGGGTGGTTTTGGTAATGATTAACAACATATAGCTCATTGAACTAATGCCATTTCAAGATAAATATTTCAGGAAAGTTCAATGATTGGCATGGCATGGATTAGGAATGTGGACCCCTCAAAATGCTAAGGACAAAAGATTGGCTCAAGCTCTAAAGTTCAAGACTCTACTTTTTCTATTTTAGCGATCCAAGATCACAATGAGTCTATAGGAATGCCAATACTATTAAAAGGGGATGAGGTGTTGCTTAATGGCTTGCTTGCTCAAAATGCTTAGTGATATGCCAAAGCCCTCAATCACTTTCTCATATCCACATATGTCCCAAACCAAAAGTCAAACTCGGCCCCACCGATTTGATCCATCCGGTGCCACCGAGTTCATTTGACATAGCCACTGCCAGAAACCCTAGTCACTTCGGTCTCACTGATAGGGATCTCAGTCTCACCGAGATGGGATTGCAAACTCTTTGTTTACCTTCGTAACGCTTCAGTCCCACCGGGACGAGCGAATCGGCCCCACCGAGTTTGCCTGACCAACTCCCTGGTTTGCTTATTGCCAAAGTCGGTCCAACCGAGTATGTGTAATCGATCAAACCGAGATTATGTTATGCCCTAACCTTAATGATATCGGTCCCACCGAGTTGACGTGTCGGTCCCACCGAAATGCCTAATGGTCACATTATGAACTAAATCGGTATGATCGAGTTTTCTGATTCGGTCCCACCGAGTTTGGTGAGTTGTGCGTAATGGTTAGATTTTGTGTGGAGGCTATATATACCCCTCCACCCACTCCTCATTCGCGGGGAAAGCCATCAGAACATGCCTACACTTCCAGCATTCATTTTCTGAGAGAGAACCACCTACTTATGTGTTGAGGCCAAGATATTCCAATCCAACCATATGAATCTTGATATCTAGCCTTCCCCAAGTTGCTTTCCACCCAAATCATCTTTCCACTAAATCAAATCCTATGAGAGAGAGATGAGTGTTGGGGAGACTATCATTTGAAGCACAAGAGCAAGGAATTCATCATCAACACACCATCTATTACCTTTTGGAGAGTGGTGTCTCCTAGATTGGTTAGGTGTCACTTGGGAGCCTCCGAAAAGACTGTGGAGTTGAACCAAGGAGTTTGTAAGGGTAAGGAGATCGCCTAATTCGTGAAGATCTACCCTAGTGAGGCAAGTCCTTCGTGGGTGATGGCCATGGTGGGATAGACAAGGTTGCTTCTTTGTGGACCCTTCATGGGTGAAGTCCTGCGTGTATTTGCGCAACCGTTACCCTTTGTGGGTTGGAGTCTCCATCAACATGGATGTACGATAGCACTACATATCGGAACCACGCCAAAAAAATCCATGTCTCTAGTTGTGTTTGCATACTCCAATCCCATCCCTTTATTTTCTTGCAAGTTGCATGCTTTACTTTCCGCTGCTCATATACTCTTTGCATACTTGCTTGAACCATATCTTGATTGCTTGACTTGTGCTAAATTGCTAAAATCTGCGAAGAACTAAAATTTGGAAAAGGTTAAGTTTTTATTTGGTCAAGTAGTCTAATCACCCCCCTCTAGACATACTTTCGATCCGACAGTTAGTATCAGATCTTTGGTCTCCATTTGCCTTGATTTCCATAGCTTTTGGTGATCATAGCCTTGGTTTCACAACCTAGGAGAGTATGGTGTCTAGCGAGGGAAACTACCACCGTAGAGGTCCTTACTTTGATGGTACTAATTTTGCTAGTTGGAATCATAAGATGAAAATGCATATTCTTCGACATAACCCCGCCATTTGGGCTATTGTGTGTATTGGCTTGTAAGGTGAATTCTTCGATGGGAGAGAACTGAACCGTGAAGCTACTGCAGAAGAGTTGAAGATGCTGCAATACAATGCTCAAGCTTGTGATATCCTCATCAACGGATTGTGCCCCGAAGAATTCAACAAATTCAGCCGCCTTGAGAATGCAAAGGAAATTCGGGATACTTTGATTGATATGCACGAAGGTACGGACTCCGTCAAGGAACCCCAATTGGATGTGCTTCAAAGTCAACTTGACAAGTTCAAAATGAAGGATGGTGAAGGTGTCGCTGAAATGTACTCTAGGCTTGCTCTCATCACAAATGAGATTGCTGGCTTAGGAAGTGAAGAGATGACCGATAAATTCATCCTCAAGAAGATCCTAAGAGCCTTGGATAGAAAATATGATACCGTGTGCACATTGATCCAAATGATGCCCAATTACAAAGATCTCAAGCCAACGGAGGTCATTGGAAGAATTGTTGCTCATGAGATGTCACTCAAGGATAAGGAAGAGCTTCACACAAGTCAAGTGGTGCTTACAAAGCCTCATGTGATGCTCCTACATCAGCAAGTGAGAAACAAACCTTCAACAAGGAGCTGAGCCTAATGGTGAAAAACTTCAACAAGTTCTACAAGAGTAGAAGCAAGGAAAGAAGTTCCAAGTCAAGGTCCTACAATGACAAAAGATCTTTGAGTCGTGAACGTAATTGCTACAATTGTGGAAGACCCGGACACTACTCCAACGAGTGTACGGCTCCTTACAAAAGGAGAGAAGATTCACATAAAAAAAGAAGTAGAAGAGAAGAATCACCACCAAGAGAGAGATGGAGTAGAGATGATCGTTACGAACGAAGAACCTCCCGGAGAAGCAAGGATTTGGAAAGGAAGGATAAATCGTCCAAGAGCTACACAAAGCGAAGACATCAAGCTCATCTTGGTGAATGGGTATCCAGCTCCGACTCCGATCATCACTCCGAGAGAACTTATCACTCCGACTCCGAATATACTCAAGGTGAAGGTGTTGCCGGTCTATCACTTGTGTCAACCAACACCTACGACATATTTGACTCACCAAATGAAGGAATTGGAAGATGCTTCATGGCTAAAGTCCCAAAGGTATCACACCCCGAGTATGTTGATTTCAATAGTGATGAAGATGACTTGTTAGGTGATGATGATTTACTTGTTGACAACTCTAGTGATGAATACTATGATGAAACATCAATTAATCATGCTAATCAAGATAAAACAAATGACAATGATAAGGAGAAGACTGAGCGTCTAACTAAAGAACTAAACACTCTTAAGTTAGCTCATGAATCTACCTTGGAAGATCATCGAGAACTTTTAAAGACTCATGAGAAGTTATGCTTTGAAAAGCTCAACCATGAGCAAGAGCATGAGTTTTTAAAGGCAATCAATGATGATCTTCGCAAGAAAAGTTCTTCTTAAATTTCCAAGCGTTTACTCTTATCTACTTAGATGCCTCAAGTAAAATCTAGAAACAAGAGTAAGATAGATTCTTCTTCTAGTAGTAACAATAATCATTCTAAATCCAATATTGTTGCTTCTATTAGTTCTCTTGACTCCACTAATGATTCTCTTAGCCAAGTTACACTTGATAAAGAAAATAGCTTATTGAAGGGAATTATAGAGAAAGGTGTCTACAAGAGCCTTGTTGGAAGTAAGCAATTTGAGGAAATTGTACCCAAGAAAGGAAGGCACCGGAAGAATCAAGGTGTTGGTTTTGAAAGGAAGTACAATGCCAATGGAGTTGAGTGGGAAGAAGATCAATACCCCAAGATGAAGTTTGTTCCCCAACAAGAGAAGTATGATCCTTGTTCTTTCCAGGGGACACAAGCTCAAGATGATCTTCCACCACAAGACCACAAGCAAAAAGGCAAGGACAAGCTTCAAGAGGAGATTGATGCATTTGAAGAAGCTCCCAAGGCCTTGGTCAAGTGGGTTCCCAAGACTACATCATGTTCTACCTCATCAAGTTCCAGTATAACCCCAAGGATTCCCATCAAGATGATGTGGATCCCAAAGAAGAAGAACTACAGAGTTCTTGAGGGTGACTCCGCCAATATACTTCACTCATATCATTTTGGCAAGGACAAGTGCAATCAACTTCCACATCTTGCACTACTTCAAGGAGTCACAAACCCTCTCGTGTGTGCATCACTCTATGCCTATGGATATCCTTGTTTGTTCCTTATGCGACTAAACCGTGTAGGTATTGTAAGTACAACTCACTCCAATGGATAGCACCGAAGGATCTACATCAACATTGAGCATCCACATCTTCAACACCTACATGAAGTCATCATCGACAAAACCCAAGGTTAGTTCATCCCTCTTAGGGGGCATATCACATCTAGGGGGAGCTTTACTCTAAGAACTGGGCTAAAGCAACTCTAATGGCGTGAACACAACAATGCTTTATGTAAAAGTGGTAGCCCCACTTGAGCTTAAACGATGAGTATGACCTATGATCAAATGTTCTCATTTGACTCCTAAGTCAATATACTCATATATAGATGACCTAGTCATCGCCAATTGCTTGATAGATGCTAGAATAATTGTGCATGATTTGCCACATATTTCATTTACCATTGTATTGTGTGAGCATATTGGTTGCATATTTTACTCATTCGAGGACATCCACTTGTTGTTTTGATTGTTTGGTTCTTTTTCTTTTTCCAAGTGGCTGGACAAGAATGCCTAAGAACCTTCTCTAGCTGTCGGTGTTCTGGGAACGAGGGTCCCCAGACTTGCCTGCCTGTGGCCTACGGCGTGGCTCAAGCAGTGGCCCAGTACGGCCCGTCTACATCAACCCAAGCTCAAGACCCACGCGAGGGGCCAAGCCTCGCGGGGCGTACGATGCAAGGCTTCCTTTGGGGCGGCCTCACAAGGCTGGCTCGTGAGGAGTCGGAGAGATCAAGGCAAGCTGTACTTCGCGAGGTGCTCGTGACGCAAGCCATGATGATCGAGACCAGGCGGGTGCCAGGCGGGCGTCGGCCAGCGCAGTGTCCTCATTTCCTCTTTGGTGCAAAGGGGGCAAGCGCATGCGCGGAGTACCGAGGCATCAAGCAAAGGTTTCCATATTGGTGCAACGAGACCAAGACCAACATGACGGCAGGACAGAGATCACCATGGAGCCCAGGACGACGTCATCTCCAGTGCCTTTGATAGACGAAGACCAACTTTAGTTAGGATAGCTTGTACTAGCTGTCCCCCTCTCAAAATGGCCATTGTTGGCTCCCTTTCCGCTCAATATTTTGGAAGAGGACCAAGGCCTCTATAAATAGAGATAGCCACCACAGTAGAAAGGGGGGGGATCCTTCCCAAGCAGAAAACCACACTAGCTTAAGAACACCCCTCGCGAGGCTGTTCTTCCTCTGTACTATTCATCATCAGCCCCAGAGCAATCCACCACACCACACACTGGATTAGGTTATTACACCACAACGGTAGCCCGAACCAATATAAACCTTGTGTCCCTTGTGTTGTTCATCGTGTAGCTTAGATTCGCGGCAAGGTTTTGGGGCGTGGATCGGTAGGTAGAGGATCTTCATGCGCACCCCAGAGTTCGAACCTCAAGGGTTTTGCCGGAACCTGACATCCGACATTTGGTGCGCCAGGTAGGGGTGCGCCGGAGCTCTCCCTTCCATCAACCCGCTCTCCATCAACACCGCACTTCACCTTCATGGCGGACGACGCGCCGCTGGCTCCAGCGGCCGACGACAACCCTGGGGCCAGGGGGCTCAGAGCCTTGGCCCCCGCCTTGCGACAGGTGCAGTGGCCGCACAAGTTCAAGCCAGAGATGCCGTAGCGCTACAACGGCGCGACGGATCCGCTGGCTTTCCTGGTGGCGTACGAGGAGGTCGTCCTTAAGGCCGGGGCGACGACAGGGTTATGGCTAACTGGTTTCCCATGGCCCTCATCGGCGTCCCGCGCATGTGGCTGCTCCACCTGCCAACGGCTTTTGTGGCCTCCTGGGAGGAGCTGCGCAACCTCTTCCTCGCCCACTACGCTGCGCCGGCGCCCCCGGTCACCGCAGCTCTCCTGGGCAGCTCGTAGGCGCCACCCTCGGGCCGCCACGTCAAGTCATTTGTCTGCCAGATTGGCGCCGCCCTCACGCGGCACGGAGCTCCCCCTGGCTGGGCGGCACCCGAGGCCGACCTGACCTTCAGCTCAGACGATCACCCTGTCAACACTGCCTGCTCGGGTGCGCTTCCAATGCTTTGCATGCCCACCATCTACCAGGTGGCCGTCACCAGGACCCTCATCGACGGCGGTGTCGGCCTCAACGTGCTCTCGGTGGAGGCCTTTAGCCTCCTCCATGTACTGTTGGAACGGCTCCAACCCAGCAAGCCCTTCTCGGGCATCGGAGGCGGTACCTCCGGCTCCCTAGGGCAGATCCACCTCCCGGTGACCTTCGGCACGCACGACAACTTCTGCATGGAGCTGGTCAACTTGGACATCGCCTGCATCGGCCTCCCCTACAATGCCATCCTCGGCTACCCAGCTTTGGCCCAATTCATGGTAGCAACCCATCCGGCCTACAACCTCATGAATATGCTCGGGAGCAGCGGCACCCTCACCGTGGCTGGAGACACCAAAGATGCTCTGCAGGCGCTCAAGATCGCCCTCAAGACAGCCGCGGTAGCGCAGCCCGCCAGCATTGACACCTCCAAGGCCAAGGGGGTTGCGCCAACCAAGAAGAAGCAGTTGTTCACCCAAGACAAGGCAGAAACCAAGCAGGTAGCGGTTGATGAGGATGGGTCCTCTGGCGCCACCTTCACCATAGGCGCCAATCACGACCCCGACCAGGAGGAGGCACTTGTGAAATTCCTTCGCTCGAACAAGGACGTGTTCGCGTGGGAACCCAAGCAGCTAGCGGGGGTCCCAAGACAGTTGATTGAGCATCACCTGAATGTGTGCCCCAATGTACGCCCTATGAAGCAGAAAGCGAGGCAGCAATCCACCGAGAAGCAGGCCTTCATCATCCAAGAAACCCGCAAGCTGGAAGCGGCAGGTGTCATTCGCTAGGTTCGCAACCCCGAATGGCTCGCAAATCCTGTTGTTGTGCCGAAAAAGGGAGGAAAGGAGCGCATGTGCGTCGACTTCGCCAACCTCAACAAGGCCTGCCCTCAAGATCCATTCCCGCTCCCTCGCATCGACCAAATCATCGGCTCCACCTCCGAGTGCAACCTGTTCTGCTTCCTGGATGCATCTTTGGGCTATCATCAAATCAAGATGGCGATAGAAGATGTGGAGAAGACGGCCTTCCTAACTCTGTGCGAGGTGTACTGCTACACCTGCATGCCATTCGGGTAGCGCAACGCGCGCGCAACCTTCCAGCGACTGATGCATATTGCCTTGGGCCAAAAGCTCGGGAGAAACATCGAGGCCTACGTCGATGACATTGTGGTGAAGTCTTGGGATGGGAAAACCTTGATCTAGGACCTAGAAGAAACCTTCACGAGCCTCCGTGAAGTGGACCTGCGGCTTAACCCAAAAAAGTGTGTGTTTGGCATTCCTTCCGACAAGCTGCTGGGCTTCCTCATGTCCCACAGAGGAATCGAGGCCAACCCAGAGAAGGTCAAGGCAATCGAGGACATGAGTCTGCCGCAAACCCTCTGGGAAATGCAGAAGCTCGCTGGGCGCATAACCGTGTTAGGACACTTCATCTCCAAGCTAGGGGAGTGCGCCTTGCCTTTCTTCAAGCTGATGATGAAGAATGGCACGTTCGAATGGACACAGGAGGCCGACGAAGCGTTCCAAGACCTCAGGAAGTACCTGACCAGTCCTCCTGTGATTGTGGCACCTCACCCTCTCAAGCCCCTGGTGCTCTACCTCGCCGCCACGCCCTACTACGCCAGTGCAGCTCTGGTGGTGGTTCGGGAAGAGCGCAGTGTCAAGGCTGCACCACGACCAGCCACGGCCCCGGCCGCGGTAGCACAAGACAAGGAAGGCCTCGTGAAGGCCACGGCCTCGGAAAATGGAGACTAGCCTCAACGGGAAGAAGCCCCCAGGGCTGAAGGGGCCTCACCAAGTATCCAAGAGCTGGGGGGCTCCGTCGTCTCAGGAGGCGCTTAACTCTCCGGAGGGCACGGGTTTTGTCAGCACACCCACCCTCGTCGAGCATCTGGTGTACTTTGTCAGCACGGTGCTGCGGGATGCTAGGGCATGATACCCTATGCCGTAGAAGCTCTTGCTTGCACTACTGGTTGCCTCGCGTAAGTTGCGGCATTACTTTCAAAGCCATCCCATCAAGGTCGTCTCGGCCTACCCATTGGAAAGGGTACTCAGGAGCCCCAATTCTGCTGGAAGGGTCGCCGAATGGAACATCGAGCTGCAAGCATTTCAGTTGGAATTCAGCACAAGCAGGGTCGTCAAGGGAGCCGCACTTGTAGATTTTGTGATAGAATGGACAGAGGCGTCGGGGCTCGAAGCAGGCGAAGATCGGTCACTTTCCCCAGGAAGCGAGGCACCAGACGGCTGGGTCATGTACTTCAATGGAGCATTCTCGCGACACGGCGTGGGGGCTGGCGCAGTGCTTATATCCCCCACTCAGGACAAGCTCTATTACGCCGTGCAGCTCTGCTTCCAGCATGGCGAGAAGGTCTCCAACAAAATAGCGGAATACGAGGGCCTCATAGCGGGCCTAAAAGCTGCGGCAGTGCTGGGTGTGAAGCGCCTCATCATTAAGGGTGATTCATAGCTCCTCGTCAACTTCTCCAACAAAGTATATGAGCTGAAGGATGAGCACATGGAGGCATATCTTGCAGAGGTATGCAGGATGGAAAAGCAATTTTGGGGGCTGGAGTTGCAGCACGTGCCCCGCAGCACCAACCAAGAGGCTGATGACATCGCCAGGAGGGCATCCGGGCGGTTGCCTCAGGAAACTGGCATTTTCGAGGAACGGTCCTTCAAGCCCTCGGCAGCACCATCACTATCAAGCACAACGCAGCCTCGGGAAGAACTCCCTCCACCACCTGCCACATGAGCCCCGGTCTATGGCCCAACCTTGGGAGCACGCTTACTCCTGGTGCTGGAGCCCCAGGAGGGATGCTGGACTACGGAATTCAAGGACTACCTGATGCAAGGGACTCTGCCAGAGAAGGAGGAGGACGTGGAATGCGTGGCCCGGTAGGCCACGGCCTACTGCATCCAAGACGGAGAGCTCTACCGGAAGCGGCCAAATGATGTTTCTCTGCGCTGCATCTCTAGGGAACAGGGGATGGAGTTGCTGGATGACATACACGGTGGAGATTGTGGACACCACTCGTCATCATGGACCCTCGTCGGCAAGGCGTTTCGGAGCGGGTTTTACTGGCCTACAACACTCAACGACGCAATCGAGCTGGTAAAAGCTTGCGAAGCCTGCCAATTCCATGCCAAGCAGATTCATCAGCCAGCTCAGGGCCTGCAGACCATCCCACTCTCGTGGCCGTTCGCGGTCTGGGGGCTCGATATCCTGGGCCTGTTTCCTCGAGCACCTGGGGGCTACCACTACCTCTACGTCGCCATCGACAACTTCACCAAGTGGGCGGAGGTGGAAGCCGTCCGCACCATACCAGCTGGCTCCGCAGTCAAGTTCAACAAGGGCCTCATGAGCCGATTCGGGGTCCCCAATCGCATCATCACCGACAACGGTTCGCAGTTCACCAGCAGTCTCTTCAAAACATATTGTGCTAACCTTGGAATGCAGATATGCTACGCTTCGGTGGCACACCCCCGGAGTAATGGCCAGGCCGAACGCGCCAACGCAGAGGTCCTGAAAGGCCTCAAAACCAGGACCTTCAAGAAGAAGCTGGAGGCATGCGGCAGGGGCTGGTATGATGAGCTCCAGTCCGTGTTGTGGTCCATCCGCACTACCGCCACCAAGTCGACTGGCGAGACCCCGTTCTTCCTCGTCTACGAAGCATAGGCGGTCCTCCCTCACGAGGTCAGGCGTCGCTCCGCACGGGTCCTAGCATTTGATGAAGCGTAACAGGACGCCATGTGAGGGATGGACCTCGTGCTGGGGGAGGAAGACCGTTGGGAGGCCGCACTACGAGCAGCGAGATACCAGCAGGCGCTGCGGCGGTATCATTGCCGCCACATCCGCCCAGGACACTTGAGGTAGGTGACCTCGTGCTCAGGCGGGTGCTCTCCAGGGAAGGGATGCACAAGCTCTCGCCCATGTGGTAGGGCCCGTTCAAGGTTGTTCATGTTTCCAGACCTGGTGCAGCGCGATTGGAAACCCAGGAAGGGGTGCCCATTCCAAATGCTTGGAACATTCAGCACCTCCGGAGGTTCTACTCTTGAAGTAAGGCCCAATGCCTATAAAGAAGGCCCGGTGCCTGTGAAGTAAGGCCTAGTGCCTGTGAATAAGGGCCCAGTTCCTGTAAAGAAGGCCCGGCGCCTGTCAAGCTCACCGCGCCAAGAAAGGCCTGGTGCCTGTGAAGAAGGCCCAGTGCCTGTGAAGCTCGCCACCCGTGACACTCTCACGTAATAATGAGTGGGGGTTGTACATGCCCCGGAGTCTCCGGAGTGCCGCCCTTGGGCCTCGACGGCTCTCGCCCACGCCCAGTGGCAGCACTTAGCTCCGCGCTGGTGAGAAGACCTCAAAGACTAGACTAGGTGCCGGACATGGTTTTTCATTTCCTTTCTGGAGTTGCCTTGTTCTCCCTTGTTTGAACCTTTATTGGAGTTGCTTCTAGTGTTGTTTGCCGTTCCTTTCCCTTGTTCTCTGTCTTTGGTTTTCACCCGGCTCGTTCTCTCTTTTGCAAGCCTTGCGAGGGGACTACGCGGGCGCCCTCGTGATCCCTTTCTTGCCTGACTTCGCAAGGCTCCCTCACTCAAGTCCACAGCGGGAACACCCCTCCCGGTCCATGCCCCACAGGTATCGCGACACCAAGCGCCGGACCTAAGTTGGCCACCCTTACGACAAAGGTTCGGAAACTATTCTCCCGACTGATCTTTCCAGACCGTAAGACGCCCGGCGAGGCCTCAAGCAGCTGCCTCGTGGGGCGAACGCTACGGCAAACATCTCAAGCTAAGTTATCCCTACGTGTAAGCACATAACCGCAACACCATAACACAGCGCATGGATGATAAAAGCAACATGATAATTAGGGAATCATAGTCTGTTGTATGCCCCCATAGGGCTCCATATTTCTCTCTCTCTCGATGCAGGAAAAGGAGGAAAACAAAATAAAAGCAGCGCGCGTCCTACGACAGCTCGCGAGGAGGGATCCGCACCGTCCTCCCAAGCTCAGTCAGACTCCACGTCGCGCTCCACCGGGGCACAGCGGCGGGACGACCCGCTACCGCCCTCGAAGCGGGCGCGGCGACGTGTTGGCTGATCGCGGCCACCGCTGGAGGAGCTATCACTGGAGGGGGAGCCACTGAAGCTTGGCGAGCTACGGACGCCACCAGGAGCAGGTTCACCTTCGCCCTCGCCGCGGCCGTCGTCAAGGCTAAGCACCTCGTCGTCGTCGTCGTCTTCAGGGCAGCACCCGACACGGCAGCCATCTTCTCTGAACACCTTCACATAGAGGGTCACGTCGCCGTCAACCTTGAAGTGAGGGGTGCACCGCCGGCCCAGGCCACACGCGTGGGCAAATGTCTGCCAGCCGCGAGCTAGGGACATGTTCCTGACGACGGAGATCTCCACCGCTACCCAGGAAGCCTTGCTACAATAGCCGTCCACCAGCAACCAGAGCCCGCCAGGGCCATCTGCTGGCAGTTCACTGGCAAAGAAGCGGGGGAGCTGGAGCCAGTTGCCGGCTGGATCTTATGACCACATGAGAAACTCCGGCAGCACCTCTGCCTAGTGAAAGCGTGGCTGAGAAGGCCACGCAGCCACGACGCATCTTCCTCCGCCGACCGGGCGGCCATCACCGCACGAATTACCACCACCGCGACCACAAGTGGCCATTGCGGGAGTCACGGGGTGCTTGCGGGGACGACCTCGGCCGCGCTTGGGCGGAGGGGAGCCAAGCCCTTCCCGGCGAGCCTTCCCCTTTTCTGTGGACGAGAACCTCTTCGTGGGCGCCAGGGGACACGACAAGCAGCTGGAGCAAGGAAGAAGAAGAAGCAAGCGGAGAGAGGGGAGATGTGCAGCGGGGGCTCACGCCTCTCCGTATTTATAGTCCAGAGGAGGCCAAACGCCGGCCTCCACGATCACAGGTAATCATGACTATTTTTGCATGCAGTAGGGACTCGTCAAATCGGGCAGTTGCCGAGGCGGCGTGGGGAAGCAGAGACGCCCACGTCAAATCAACCGCCACGCGGCGACCAAGGCCGCAGGCTGTTGGGGCCCGCGGTGCTTTGCACTTGCCCTTTGGCTTTGCTGCTAAGCCAAGTCCGAGCGCGCCTTGGCCCCGGGGGCTACTGTCGGTGTTCTGGGAACGGGGATCCCCAGACTTGCCTACCTGCGGCCTGCGGCGTGGCTCAATCAGTGGCCCAGTACGACCCGTCTACATCAACCCAAGATCAAGACCCTCGCAAGGCAGATGATGCAAGGCTTCCTCTAGGGCGGCCTCACCAGGCTGGCTCACGACGAGGCGGAGAGATCAAGGCAAGGAGTACCTCACGAGGTGCTTGTGACGCAAGCCATGACGATCGAGACCAGGCGGGTGCCGGCCAGCGCAGTGTCCTCGTTTCCTCTTTGGTGCAAAGGGGGCAAGCACAGGCGCAGAGTACCGAGGCATCAAGCAAAGGTTTCCATATCGGTGCAACGAGACCAAGACCAGCAGGACGGTAGGGCGGAGATTACCGTGGAGCCCAGGACAGCGTCATCGCTAGTGCCTTTGGTAGACGAAGACCAACATTAGTCAGGATAGCTTGTACTAGTTGTCCCCCTTCAAAATGGCCGTTGTTGGCTCCCTTCCCGCTCAATATTTGGGAATAGGACCAAGGCCTCTATAAATAGAGATAGCCACCATAGTGGAAAGGGGGGATCCTTCCCAAGTAGAACACCGCACAAGCTCAAGAACACCCCTTGTGAGGCTATTCTTCCTCTATACTGTTCATCATCAGCCCCAGAGGCAATCCACCACACCACACACTGGATTAGGGTATTACACCATAACGGTGGCCCGAACCAGTATAAACCTTGTGTCCCTTGTGTTGTTCATCATGTAGCTTAGATTCGCGGCGAGGTTTTGGGGTGTGGATCGGTAGGGAGAGGATCTTCGTGTGCACCCCAGAGTTCGAACCTCAAGGGGTTTTGCTGGAACCCGACATCCGACACTACCTATCTATGCTTTTCTTGTCTCAAAGTCTATTGATGCTACATCACAAAGTTTGATCAAGTCAGATTCAAACCACCCAGTGTGAGGAGCACTCGGAGTCCCGATTCGTCATAGGCTTAAACTTCCAAAACTTCTTTGTGCATTTTGGTCTGACCGAGACAACCATTTCGGTCACACCGAGTTCACTAATTTGATCTAGGTTTTCATCTCGATGCAACTGATTTGAACATTTCGGTCACACTAAGTTGCAGCAACCGCTTGCGGTTCTGCAATCTCGGTGCCACCGAGTTGTTCCACTCGGTCACTCCGACAGGGTCGGGATATAAATTCTCACGGGTGAGATTTGGGAAAATACTTCAAAACCCCTCAGCCCGTGCATGTCCTGTTCTGCCTCCTCGGGTCTCTGGACCGCCTCCTTACCGCCAGCGACCTCCCACCACTGGTTTCTGCCGCCGTCGACAGAATCTGCTCCGCCGTCGCCGCCGTAGCGAACACCCGCCGAACTAGGGTACGTGTTTGACCCCTTGTGCTGTCCTTTTAACTCCGAAAATTTTACGGTTAGCTCTCTGCAGAACTCATCTCGGACCGACCGAATCATAGAAATTGGTCTCACCGATTCGGCTTAGGCCATTGCACATGCGCTTTTCGGTCTGACCGGAAACTACAAATCAGTGTGACCGAGTTCAAGATTCTGTGAAACCCTAGCAATCTCGGTGCCATCGAACTATGACTCGGTCTAACCGAGTTCACTAATTTAGGTTCCAAGTGTTGCTTTGGTATCACCGAGTTTTTCAATTCGGTAGCTCTGAGATCATTTCTGTAGGGAACTAAAACTATGTTTTTGACTCAATTTGTTTTGCAAAACCTCTGTACTTTTTGATGCTCATCTACTCTACCTCATCTATAATCTATTCACAGGGCTTGCGGTCAGTTGTTGCCAAGATGTTTGACCAGAGTGATTGCCAGAACAGATCTGAACAGCAAGAGCAGTTGAGTGAGGGCACTAGTCCCTCAAGCAGCTATGATGAGGGTAGCAGGAGCACACCTAGCAACTTGCCCAAGGCAGCCACTAGAGCAAGGAAGAAGAGAACTTCAGATTCTGAAGCTGAAGATTATGTTGCAGCTGAAGATGAGGCCACCTCAAAGTAGAGAGTGGTGAAGAAGGAGTTTGGCACTACTGCATCCACTAAGCCAGGCATGAACAAGAAGGCACCTGCTAGGAGGATCCCAACCTCCAAGCCAAGAAAGGTTGCCACAGGATAAACTATGAAGTTCACAATTTAATCTGATGAAGAAGCAGCTGGTGATGACAAGAAGAAGAAGAGGGCAAGAACCACTATAGCTAAAGTTCTTGGAAAGTCTACTATGGTGAGAGACCCATCTGATGATGAAGAGGAAGAGGAAGAGGATGCTGCTCCAACACTTAAGGCACAAAAGATAATGGGAGATGCAATTAAGTTAGGGCCTGCTCCTAAACCCAAACCTGCTCCCAAAGCTGCAACTCCGGCCACCAAGTCTGCACCCAAGAGGAGCACAAGAAACATCCCTGCCGAGGAAAAGAACAAGGCCCTGGTGCCTGAAGCTGAAGAAGAAGAAGCTAAAGCCCAAGTGCTAAGGAAGCTCAAACCAAAGGTCCCAGACCACAATGATGCACATCCTGTTGCACAGGACATGAGCATCAGGAAGGATGCGGGTCTGAGAATTTGGAGGAAAAGTGACACATATGCTGTGAGGAGGAGAACTGCTGTGGATTACAGGTTACACACTAAGGAATAGCAAGACTTTTATGAGACCATTCTGCTTGACAAAAAGCCAATAGTCTGCGATATGAGATGGGTTGACTGGACATACATCGGAGAGAATGAAGATCACTTCCCAAGTGTCTATGATAGCTTCAAGGCTTGTGGAGTGGACAAGTTTGTTGGCCAGAACCTCGCTAAGTGGAATGATGAGCTAATCATGCAATTCTACTCCACTACTCACTTCTATCCTGATGGAAGGATTGTCTAGATGTCTGAAGGTACTAGGTACCAATCCACTGTTGATGAATGGGCCAGATTGATAAATGCCCCAGCAGCTCATGAGGATGGCTTGGATGTGTATGCCAAGAAGAATAAAGACCACAACTCTATGGCAAGTATATACAAGGAAATTCCTGATGATGCCCTCGAGACTCATAAGTTGGGCTCAGTGAAGTTTCTGTTGTCTGGTTTGCCTACTATCAACACCATCCTGAGGCATACTCTTTTGCCCAAGTCTGGAGATCACAGAATGATAAGAGGACATTCCATCAACTTGCTGCACATATTTGATGTCCCTCAGAAATTCAAGGTGATGAGTCTGATTGTGGAAACAATCAAGAGGACAGCAGCAGATCAGAAGAGGTCTTGTGGGTATGCTCCACATATTCAGGTGCTCATCAACTCAAAGATGGGCACAGGCACTTATTTGTTGGACAAGGAGCATTTACGTCTCAAGCCAGATTTTGAGGATAACACTGTGGTCATGGATGAGAAAGATCCTTCCTTAGTGCAAGCACATGAGAAGAGAGAAAAAGCAAAGGCAGAGAAAGTTGCAAAGATGCCAAGTGCTGAAGAGGCATCTCAGGTGTTCCTAAAGAGCAAACAATATCAACTTGGATATCTAATCCAATCCACCTTGAGGATTGAGAAGGGCTTGGCCACCCTGTCTCAAAATCAGGAGAGTTTGGAGAGGATTATTGAGTAGAAGTTGTATGATCTTGATGTCAAAGTTACTAAGATTCAGTCAGCAGTAGAGCAGCTCCAGGAGGAGGCAGAGGAGAAAAAGGGAAAGAAAACTCAAGATGTTTTTCAGCGAGTGCATGTGCCAAGAGGTCAGAGGTCTGATGAAGTGCATGTTCCTGATACTAGAGCCACTACATCTGCACCAGCAGACACAGCTTCAGTGCCACCTCCAGCAGCCACTCCACCAGCTCCAGCTACATCAACAGAAGCCTTCGTCCCAGGAGTCATCATTATACCACCTCATGGAGACCAAGCCTGAGAGACGCATAGCACTATGCATATTTGAACTTTTTGGTAACTTGTTGCCAAAGGGGGGGAAATATGTATAGATCATAGTCTTCGAGAGAGAGTGTGTTGTCTTTTGTCTCTCTTTGCACTTTATTTGGTTGAAATTTTATGTTTGTTTGCTTGATACATTACGTCCTTTTGTGAGATACTTGGATGATCATGTGTTTGATCATATGCTACTTTAATGTGTGCTTGAATGATATTATCCCTAATATCCATTTATGATCATTCACTTTGCTTGGTGATGAGTGCATGTTTTCAATTGTTATCATTTTGAGTGCTCCACCAAGATGTATGTGACATGGAAGAGTGACCCATGATCCTAACACATTGTGCATTTGCAGTCCAAAACAAATTTTAAATAATGCACAAATTTAGGGGGAGCTCTTGCTTATCACATTCTTCTCGAAGCGATGATCTATTTCAATCTTATTATCATTTGTCAAAGCTTTGATCTATATGTTGTCATTAATTACCAAAAAGGGGGAGATTGGAAGTGCAACTATCCCAGGGTAGTTTTGGTAATGATTAACAACATATAGCTCACTGAACTATAATGCCATTTCAAGATAAATATTTCAGGAAAGTTCAATGATTGGCATGGCATGGATTAGGAATGTGGACCCCTCAAAATGCTAAGGACAAAAGATTGGCTCAAGCTCTAAAGTTCAAGACTCTACTTTTTCTATTTTAGTGATCCAAGATCACATTGAGTCTATAGGAAAGCCAATACTATTAAAAGGGGATGACGTGTTGCTTAATGGCTTGCCTGCTCAAAATGCTTAGTGATATGCTCCAAAGCCCTCAACCACTTTATCATATCCACATATGTCCCAAACCAAAAGTAAACTCGGCCCCACCGATTTGATCCATCAAATGCCACCGAGTTCATTTGACATAGCCACTACCAGAAACCCTAGTCACTTTGGTCTCATCATTAGGGATTTTGGTCTCACCGAGATGGGATTGCAACTCTCTGTTTCCCTTCGTAACATATCGGTCAAACCGAGATGAGCGATCAGTCCCACCGAGTGTGCAATGCAAACTCCTTGTTTCCTTTTCGTAATGCTTCGGTCCAACGAAGATGAGCGAATCGGTCCCACCGAGTCTGCCTGACCAACTCTCTGGTTTCCTTATTGCCAAAGTCGGTCCAACCGAGTTTGTGTAATCGGTCAAACCGAGATTACGTTATGCCCTACCCTAATGATATCGGTCCCACCGATTTGACGTATCGGTCCCACTGAAATGCCAAAGGGTCACATTATGAACTAAATCGGTTCGACCGAGTTTTCTGATTCTGTGCCACCAAGTTTGGTGAATTGTGTGTAACGGTTAGATTTTTTGTGGAGGTTATATATACCCCTCCACCCACTCCTCATTCGTGGGGAAAGCCATCAGAACATGCCTACACTTCTAGCATTCATTTTCTGAGAGAGAACCACCTACTCATGTGTTGAGGCCAAGATATTCCAATCCAACCATATGAATCTTGATCTCTAGCCTTCCCCAAGTTGCTTTCCACTCAAATCATCTTTCCACCAAATCAAATCCTATGAGAGAGAGTTGAGTGTTGGGGAGACTATCATTTGAAGCACAAGAGCAAGGAGTTCATCATCAACACACCATCTATTAGCTTTTGGAGAGTGGTGTCTCCTAGATTGGTTAGGTGTCACTTGGGATCCTCCGACAAGATTGTGGAGTTGAACCAAGGAGTTTGTAAGGGCAAGGAGATCGCCTACTTCGTGAAGATCTACCCTAGTGAGGCAAGTCCTTCGTGGGCGATGGCCATGGTGGGATAGACAAGGTTGCTTCTTTATGGACCCTTCGTGGGTGGAGCCCTCCGTGGACTCGCACATCCGTTACCCTTCATGGGTTGAAGTATCCATCAACGTGGATGTACGATAGAACCACCTATTGGAACCACGCCAAAAACATCAGTGTCTCCAATTGCGTTTGCATACTCCAATCCCATCCCTTTATTTCTTGCAACTTGAATTCTTTACTTTCCGCTGCTCATGTACTCTTTGCATACTTGCTTGAACCATATCTTGATTGCTTGACTTGTGCTAAATTGCTAAAATCTGCCAAGAACTAAAATTACGAAAATGTTAAGTTTTTATTTGGTCAAGTAGTCTAATCATCCCCCTCTAGACATACATTCGATCCTACAGCTGCGCGAGTCCACGGAGGGATCCACCCACGAAGGGTCCACGAAGAAGCAACCTTGTCTATCCCACCATGGCCATCACCCACTAAGGACTTGCCTCACTAGGGTAGATCTTCATGAAGTAGGCGATCTCCTTGCCCTTACAAACTCCTTGGTTCAAGTCCACAATCTTGACGGAGGCTCCCAAGTGACACCTAACCAATCTAGGAGACACCATTCTCCAAAAGGTAATAGATGGTGTGTCTCCCCAACACTCAACTCTCTCTCTTAGATTTGGCTATGGTGGAAAGATGATTTGAGTGGAAAGCAACTTGGGGAAGGCTAGAGATCCAGATTCTTGTGGTTGGATTGGAATGTCTTGGTCTCAACACATGAGTAGTTGATTCTCTCTCAAAAAATGAGTAGTGGAAGTGTAGGCACGTTCTAATGGCTCTCTCACTAATGGAGAAGGGGGTGGAGGGGTATATATAGCCTCCACATAAAATCTAACCATTACACACAAATTCCCAAAGTCATTGGGACCAAATTGTTAAACTTGGTCAGACTGACTTGGTTCAAAATGTGAACGTTAGGCATTTCGATGGGACTAACAACATCAACTCGGTGAGACCGATGCGCTAGGGTTAGGGCAAAACCTCATCTCGGTGAGACTGATCACATGGAACTCGGTGAGACACTTTTGAGTAATAAGCTAAAAGAGACTTGGTTAGGAAAACTGAGTGGGACCAATCGCTCATCTCAGTTAGACCGAAACATTGCGAAAAGGAAACAGAGAGTTTGCTGTGCCAACTCGGTGGGACCGATCGCTCAGTTTGGTTAGACCGAAACGTTATGAAGGGAAAGAGAGAGTTTGCATTCCCATCTCGGTGAGACCGAGATCCCTATCGGTAAGATCGAACTGATTAGGGTTTGTGGATATGCCTATGTCAAGTGAACTCGGTGGCGCCGGATAGATCAAATCGGTGAGGCCGAGTTTGACTTTAGGTTTATGACATATGTGGAAATGAGAAAGCGGTTGAGGTATTTTGGAGCATATTACTAAGGATTTTTTGAGCAAGCAAGCCATTAAGCAACACCTCATCCCCTTTTAATAGTATTGGCTTTCCTATAGACTCAATGTGATCTTGGATCACTAAAATAAAAATGTAGAGTCTTGAGCCTTTGCCAATATGTGTCCTTAGCATTTTGAGGGGTCAACATCTCTAGTCCATGCCATACCAATCATTGAACTTTCTGAAATATTGATCTTGAAAGAGTATTAGTTCAATGAGCTATATGTTGTTATGAATTACCAAAACCACCCAGGGATTAGTTGCAATTTCAGTCTCCCCTTTTTTGGTAATTGATGACAACATATAGATCAAAGCTTCGACAAAAGATAATATAAATGAAGTACATCGTCGCTTTGAGAAGTATGTGATAAGTAAGAGCTCCCCCTAAATTTGTGCATTATTTAAGTTTGCTTTTGAATGCAAATGCACAACCAATTAGGATTATGGGTCACTCTTCCATGTCACATACATCTTTTGGAGCGCTCAGAATGATAGAATATGGAATATGCACTCATCACCAAAAAAAGATATGAATGATCATGCATAAGATCAAGATATCATCATTAAGCACAAGCATTAAAGTATGATATGATCACACATATGTTCATAAGAGTATCTCACACACAAGCATAAAACATTGTTTCAACCAAACAAGCAAAGCAAATGGAGTAGCAAAAAAAGAGGCAAAAGAATCAAACACACTCTCTCTCTCTCTCTCGAAGCCTATGATCTATACACTTTCTCCCCTTTTGGCAACAAGTTGCCAAAAAGCTTGAAAATGCATAGTGCTATGCGGCTCTAAGCATGATCTCCGGGAGCTCCGGAGTGCGAAGGTGGCGTGGAGAGGTGTCCTGCAACAAATGTATCCGAAGAGGTCTGAGGAGCTGGTGGAGTTGCCACTAAAGATGTAGCTGCAGGTGCTGACATTGTGTGTCTGGGATTTGTTACAACTGGCACAGCTGATGACCTAGGTCCCCTTGGGACTTGCTAAAAAGCATCTGTACTAGGTCCCTCATCCCTGTCTTCAAGCTCTTCTTGGATCTTCTCCACTGTAGACTGAGTTTCTGTGACCTTGACATCTAAGTCATGCATTTTAGTCTCAAAGATCCTCTCTAGACTCTCTTGGATCTGAGTCAGGGATGCCAACCCTTTCTCAATCCTCAATGTTGCTTGGATGAGATAGCCCAATTGGTTTTGCTTGGATTTCAAGAATACTTGAGAGGCTTCTTCTGCACTTGGAATCTTGGCAGCCTTCTCAACTCTATCTTTCTCTTTCTTCTCCTGAGCCTGCACACATGTGGGATGGGATGGATCCATGACAACCACATTATCTTAAAACTCTAGCAGCAGGGGAAGATGTTCCTTATATAGAAGATACATGCTCTTGCCCATCTTGGAGTTTATGAGCATCTGAATTTGTGGACCATAGTCACATGATCTCTTCTGGTCTGGAGCAGTCCTCTTGATTGTCTCTACAATCAATGTGATCACCCTGAACTTTTCAGGCACATCAAACATATGCAGCAGATTGATTGAGTGCCCTCTGATCATCCTGTCATCTCCAGAATTAGGCAGCAAGGTGTGTCTGAGAATAGTGTTGATTGTTGGTAGACCTGACAGTAGATAATAAACTGACCCAAACTTGTGGGTGTCCAAGGCAGCAGCTGGGATTTCCTTATGAGCCATGGAGTCATGTACCTTCCTTGGCTTTGCATACACATTTGTATCATCATGAAGCTCTTCCAGGGCATTTATCAGCTTTGCCCACTCAGCAACAGTTGATTGGTACCTCGTACCCTCTGTCATCCACACAAATTTACCATCAGGGGAAAAGTGTGTTGTGGGGTAGAACTGCACGATCAACTCATCATTCCATTTTGTTAGCTTCTAGCCAACAAAAGCATCAACACCTGTTAATATGAAGCTCTCATGGACTCCTGGGAAGCGATCTTCATTGTTGTCAATGTATTCCCAGTCGACCGATCTCATATCACTGACAATAGGCTTCTTGTCGAGCAGTACAGTCTCATAGAAGTCTTGTTGTTCCTTTGTGTGGAACCTATAGTCAACCGTTATTCTCCTTCTAATGGCATATGGATCATTTTTCCTCTATATCCTGAGACCTGCATCCTTCCTGAGCTTCATGTTTTCAGCAACAGGGTGAGTGTCATCATGATCAAGAATCTTTGGCTTCAACTTTCCGAGCACTTGCTCATCTTCTTCTTCTTCCATTTTAGGCACTAGGGCCTTGTTCTTCTCAGCAGGTGATATGTTTCTGGTGAATCTCTTTGGGGCTTGAGCAGCAGTCTTGGAGCAGATTTGGGCTTAGAAGGAGCAACCCCTAATCTGATTGCACCCCCATCAGTTTCTGTGATATGGCAGGAGGTGCCTCTTGCTCTTCATCTTCTTCTGGGTCTCTCATGATTGAAGATCTCTCAATGAATCTTGTTGTAGTCTTCTTGACACTTTCCTTCCTATTCTTGCCCTCACCAGCCTCTTTGGGTTCAAGAGTGAACACCATAGTCTCTTGGGTTGAGGCTCTGGCTTTGGACATAGGAACTCTTTTAGCAGGAGCTTTTGTCTTCAACCCTGGCTTAGCAGTAGTGCCAGTTTCCTTCTTCTCTCCTTTCCTGTTGCATGAGACTTCCTCATCAATCACAAAGTCTTCATCCTCAGAATCAGATGTCTTCTTCTCCCTCTGCCAAGCTGCAACTTTGGGCGGGTTACTGGGAGTGCTTCTGCTCCCATCATCTTGACTGCTTTCTGAGGGACTAGTGCCCTCACTCATCTGAACTTGTTCCTCTGACACATTCTGGCCGTCACTGTTGCCAGATATGCTGCAAACTGAAAGCTAACCCTGTGAATACATGTAGATGAGATAGAATGGATGAGAATCACAAAGTGCAAAGTTTTTGCAAAATGAATGAGCCAAAAACTTAGTTTTATTTTTCTACTGAAGTCATTTCGAAGCTACCGATTGCTGAACTCGGTGACACCAAAGCAACACTTAGTGTCTAAACTAGTGAACTCGGTCAGACCGAGCCACGGTTCCATGACCCCGACATTGCTAGGGTTTCGCAAAGTTCTGAAGTGGGTCGCACCGATTTATGAGTTTCGGTCAGACCAAAAATCAAAGTGCAATGGCCTAAGGTGGGACCGATTTCTACAACTCAGTCGGTCCGAGATGAGCTTGGCAGAAACCTAACCCTAAATTTTCGAATCAAATATAATCTAAAGGGAGTTTTTGCAGGATAGAATAGTGTCGGATTTCGGATTCCGGCAGACCCTTGAGGTTCGAACTCTGGGGTGCGCACGAAGATCTTACCCCTACCAACTCACGTCTCGAAGCCTCGCAAGGAATCTAAGATAGGAGGAAGAACAATACAGAGGAGGAACAGTGTGTGGCATGGTGGATTGCCTCAGGGGCTGATGGTGAACAATAGAGAGGAGGAACAGCCTCGCGAGGGGTTGTTCTTGAGCTGGTGCTATGAACTGCTTGGTGAGTTCAGTCGCCTCTTTATCTAGTCTACCTGGAATCTGGATCCCCCTCTACTTTGCGGTGGCTAGCTCTATTTATAGAGGGAGGCCCTGGGCCTCTTCCTAAAAAATGAGCGGGAAGGGCGCCAGGAATTGGCCATTTTGAAGGGGAACATCTAGTACACTTATCCTGACTAAAGTTGGTCTTCGACTGCCAAAGACCCTGACAGTGACACTGTCCTGGGCTCCGCGGTGACGTCCATCCCGCCGTTCTGCTGGTCTTGGTCTTGTTGCACCAAAACGATAAACTTTGCCTGATGCCTTGCCCTGTGCTTGCCCCCTTTGCACCGAAGGGGAAACAAGGACACTGCGCAGGCCAGCGCCTGCCTGGCACTCGCCTGGTCTCGATCTTCATGGCTTGTGTCACGGGCACCTCGCGAGGTACCCCGCCTTGATCTCTCCGCCTCCTCGCGAGCCCGCCTGATGAGGCTGCTTCCTGAGGAAGCTTCTGTCGTCCGCCCCGCGAGGCTTGGCCCCTCGTGAGGGTCTTGAGCTTGAGCTGATGAAGCTGGGCTGTACTGGGCCGCCACTTGAGCCACGCCGCAGGCCGCAGGTAGGCAAGTTTGGGGACCCCCGTTCCCAGAACGCCGACAGTAGCCCCCGGGCCCAAGGCGCGCCCGGACTTGGCCTAGCAGAGAAGCGAAGGGGTAAGTGCGAAGCGTCGTGGGCCCCAATAGCCTGCGGCCTTGGGCGCCGGGCGGTGATTGATAGGACGTGGGCATATCCGCTTCCCCACGACGCCTCGACAACCGCATGATTTGACAAGTCCCTACATGCAAAAACGGGTCATGATTACCTGCGATCGTGGAGGCCGATCGTTGGCCTCCTCCGGCTATAAGTACGGAACTACGCGAGCCCTTCCAGTCCATTCCTTCGTGCTCCTCTTCTTCTCCTTCACCTCTCCCCCTTGACTTGTCGCGCCCCATGGCGCCGATGAAGAGATTTTCGGCCGCGGAGAAGGGGAAGGCCCGCCGGGATGGGCCTGACTCTCCTCCATCCAAGCGAGGCCAGTGCCGACCCCGCAAGCATCCCGTGACTCCCGCGAAGACTGCCCGAGACCTCGGCGGAGGCCGCTTGATCGGTGGGGGAAGATGCGTTGTGGCCGCGCGGCCTCCCCGCCCTCGATTCCATTCTGCAGAGGTGCTGCCGGAGTTCGTCGTCTGGTCGGAGGATCCGGACGGTACTTGGCTCCAGCTCCCCCGCTTCTTCGCTGGGGAGCTGCCAGCAGGAGCCGCAAGCAGGCTCTGGCTCCAGGTGGATGGCTGCTGCAGTAGGGCCTCTTGGGTGGCGGTGGAGGTTTCCGTTGCCGGGAACGTGGCATTGACTCGCGGCTGGCAGGCGTTTGCCCGCGCGCGCCGTCTTGGTCAGCGATGCACTCTCCATTTTTAAGTTCGACGGCGATGCCACCCTCTTCGTGAGGGTATTCAGTGGAAATGGCCGCCGCGCCGGGTGCTGCCCCAAAGGCGGTGACGACGGCCGCCCCCTCATCCTCGGTGATGGCAACGGTGAATACGGGGTCGGGCATGCGCCCGGCAGCGCCCGCAGCTCTTCAAGCTTCGACGACGCTTCTTCCCATGGCAGCTCCTCCAGCGGTGGCCGCGACCAGCCACCGCGCCGTTGTGCTCGCTTCGAGGGGGGAGGTGGGTCGTAGGGATGGCGGAGCTCACAGCGGTGACGTAGGGATGGTTAGCGGGCTCGGGGACGCGCCGGAGTGGCCGAATCGACGGAGAAGGGTGCCGGGGCCGAAGCTTGAAGATGATGACGATGGCGGCTGCTCGGGGCCCTTCTGGTCGCGTGAGATGTCGAGGAGGACGAGGGCGTCTTGGTGGAGCTTCTTGGCGCGTCGGCGGGGCATGGGGTGGCCGGTGGCCGCGGCTATGGCGAACGGCGGCGACGAGCTCCGCTCGGGCTGCGCGAGAGAGAGAGCAGAGGAGGGGGAAGGAGTCGAGAGAGAGCAGAGAGCAAGGGGAGAGACAGAGGGGGCTACGGGGCATATCCAGACGCGTCGGGGGCGCCTCGGTGGCAAGCAGGAGGTGGCCAGGGCGGCGGCGGCGCTCGCCACCGAGCTGCTTCGGTGCGAGGGGAGGAAGATGACAGGGGGGTTAGCGGTGGCGGGCTGGGCCGCACAGGAGCTGGGCCGGCTGGGCTGAGAGGTGAGCGCCAGGTAAGGTTTCTCTCCTCTCTGCTTTTCCTATTTCTGTTTTCTATTTTCTGTAGTTTGTTTTGATTTAGTTTTAGACACTAAATCATTTAATAAATTCTGTAGGTTTTTATGTGGCTTGCTAAAATATATACAAAGCCACTCACAAACTTCCAGAATTATTGGAGTCATATTTAATATATATTAAATATAAATCCAAAGCAAATAGTTATTGGATTAATTCAAATGGCCAAAATAAATTTTTCTGTGACTCCAAAAATATTGGTTTGAATTTTACCTCTTACCAACATTTCTATGGGATAACAGAAACATTTTCTTGGACTCATTTGAGAAGATTTAAATGTTGATCATTTTTAGAAAGTTTCTGAGGCTTTGGAAATCCCCCAATTCAAATTTCATTTAAATTTAAACATGATGCACACATGGAAGCAAGCATAGGTCAGGCCAGAACTAGGGATGTGACAACTCACCCCCACTAAACAAAAATCTCGTCCCGAGATTCAAGCGTAGGGTAAGGTGAAGGGGGAACGCAAACTAGCACAATCTTCACGATCCAGGTTGCACTTCAATTGAACGTTGATTCGTTCACCATCATTGTCTCGAAGTCTTGCCTTGAGAACTCCAACTATCATGACAACGAGAGGAAAGGAAAGACCCTAAAAGAATTGTTCTTCTCGAAGGTCGAACAACTCAGGATTAACCCATGGAATGAGACATAGCAACATCTCTCAAGCTGAGAGACGAAGCACACATCCATAGGAATGGAGTGAAGCAGATGACGAAGGTTCACTAGGTAGACAACAATTTCACGCTTAAGAAGGTGGTAATTGATTGTCAACGTAGCGAGGAGTTGAATTGCCATGATACCATAACGATGCACCTTAGGGAAGGTGACTCGTGGAAATATCCCCTTAAGTGGCAAAAATAATTACCTTTGATTCAGGGATCATTGGAACTCTTTAAACCAGCCTAAGACAATTCTCGAGCGATCGTTTGGAGGGGGTCGGTAGAATGGCATACTCGGACTTGGATGATGTGGATTACCTTGTTGAAGACAATGTAATGGATGAATTTGCTTATCACCGAAAATGGAAGAGACCCATGGTAGAATGGCACATTGGCGGTGCAAGCTGGGAACAAAATGCAAATGCTGGGAATGATTCTGGTAACTGGGGAAGAACCCAACAATAGAGAGTGAATTCACTGTTTGAAAGGTCATAGCATTGCCGAGGAAACTGAGAGCATCCCAATTAGTGTCGATGATAACACCTAGCGCTTGTGCGTGCTCTCAAGAACTTGAGCATTTCCATATTCATCAGGTTTCACCAACATCCGTGTCAAGGATCCTGGCAACACAACGTACTACCATGATGAATGGTGATGGAGGATGCAGATGCAAAGGAAGATAACACCTTCTCAGATTTCACCCTTGGCGGGGCCAAGGAAATAAAATCTGGATGATCGACCGAGAGACATTTAGCACTCCGCTTCTAATGTTCTCCTTGATGTGCTAGCGTATCCCATTCATTGCAATGGTTTGGTATCTAGAACAGCAAGTAAAAAGGTCAGACTTCGGAACACATAAATCCATAGGGGCAACTAGGGAGTAAATCCTACGAAATCCCTATGGGGAGGTGGCCAACTTCCTCAATCAAGATACTACAATAATAGGTCTTCCGGCTGGGTGTGTTGGCCACGACATCCACTTTACCGGTTATCGCGAGACCAGTATTATAGTTCTTGGGAAATGTTCCAACCATCATATCTGCCTGAGATTCAGATCTGGTTGGTGTCAGGATATTCCAGACTCATCGAGTCTAGGAAGAAAAACGAAAGTTTGCAACACAAATCGACGAGATAACGTTGCGAGATTCTCGGGGAATGAATTACGATAGCAAGATCCAAAACATGAGCTGGTTCTGCTACAACATGTGAACATGTTGTCCAAGACAAGCATGACCACGTGGTAGTCTTATAATAAAACACTACCGAGTTCAGGAGGGGGAACCATCATCAAGGATATCAAAGTTTTGTACAAATCCGTCTGTTACCTTCGGGACTAGCACTTAGAACTTATTAACCTTGAACAAATCAATCAGTGGCTTGGTGTGCTAGGGACACATATAGAATGGAGGTTGCAAGTCTCCGAACCACAGAATACCTCGCACGTATGCATGAATGATTTGGGATGATTCCAAAGGAAACAAAACTAACTTTCTCAAATTCACGGCGGCAACTTTCACCAAATGCACGTGTATAAGAGGAAGTCACTCCTTTCATCAAACACATACTTCATGAGTTAGCATGAAGAAATGCTTTCAGAAGTTTCCAACACTAACTTGTTGTCCAACAAGATCATGGAGGAGATAAGGATGTTGTCAATGGGCTCAACAACAATTCATCTGGGTTTCCTTTTAAAAGGAATTCCATAGTTAAGTGAACAAGTGATAGCATTGGTCAGACCCAAAAGATATAATGATGTATGCTCGAGGGATCAACCACGAGTAAGACAACATTACGAATATCGTTGGTACTGATTTGATTTGACGATAGCCCACACTCAAATCAAAGGAGTGTTAAGACAATAGGTCCAGCAACTGATCACAGGGACCAATCGATGAAGATATCATCTTTCTTCAACACACACTACACAAGAATATCCCTTTGGAACGAGCTAAGCCAGGCAAGCTTTTATCTTCCAACTCTCCAAGTTGTTGTCTAGCTTAACCAACTAGCTCAGGGGTATCCAACACGGATTCTTGGATAAAGGGTGGTTTACAGGATAAACCAACTTGATCACGAGCTCAACATAACGGTCAGGAAACAACCCGGTAACACTTCCAAGAAGATATTTGGAAAGCCACGAACCACCGGTATGTTACTAAGCTCGAGAACAATCTTGCTTTTCAGGGCAAGACAATATGATCAAATGAGTGAGGACTTGAAATAATTCCTAACTCATTGGTCAAGGAGTGCACCAGAAATAGGGACTAGGTAGCACAATCAATCTTAGGGTGATGATTCAATAATCAACACGCTAAGAATGAGGTTATCATCCATTTAACTACCAAGCAACAGAGTTGCTAGCAGTATTGATTTCACACGCCATGATTCATTTGTCGGTATTCCGGTTACGATAACACAGGAACCGAGGAATGAACAATGATGGCAAGAAGTATCACTGTACCAAGAGTTCATAGGATGGTGTGCGATTCCTATAACAATACCGATATAAAAGATGGTAATACTCCAAGGTAGAGCAGAACAAAAGCTGGATTAGCAATTTGATCTGCGGAGCACAACTTCTTTCACCCAATCCTGGATATGGAAGAGGTACTGGAGTTTGTTTCTCCTAGTCATTCCGCGATAGAATGGCTTGACGGACCACAAGAGTAATAGGCATCGATAAACGAACACACGCATACTCTTGACTATCAATTGATAGACGAAGGTCAGTAGACAACTAAAAAGGGACAACTCAAAGGAACATATAACTTCCTGAGTTGTGGATGCATAGATTAGTATGTCGAACCAAGTTCAACATAATTCTTCCGGATAACCCATGCAGAAAGATTGAGCTGGCAGAGTCACAACATAGCATGGAGAACTTATCGAGAGCACTCTTGTTGTCATCTTTTGGTTCAGAAGAACTCCTGCCAAGAATGGTTCATGGTAATTGGAAAAAGGATGTATCATGAACCTCGAGGATTATCGCAAAGGTTACTAATATCCTAAAGGAACTAGCAAACACTATCAACATGAAGTAAGTGGAGTGAATCTCGGGTTCAAAACCCAGGAGTAGAATACCTACTACTAAGTAGCATCACGGAATGCTTTCGAGAATAAAGGCCAGAATCATCACACTAGGACACAAATCATGGCTAGACCACTAGATGATCTCCTAATTCATCTAAGGTCATAATTATTAACTCCAACATATATGTTGAGGCAATAAAGTACCTCAACTCACTAATTTGTGTGATTAATCTGACCAAAAGGACATCGGGAACGGGAAGAAGGGATTTGCAAATGCATCAGACTGCTTAGAAACCTGGGATGACTCAGACAGCATAACGGCTGTAAATGCTCAGAGAAGATTGAGACATTCACAAATATGGTGGCATAACCACTCAGAAGCACAATATCAAGGTTTCAAGATCAACAGTTAACATACGGAAGTGATAGGAACTGAAACGAGGCTTAAGTCCAACAATCTATAAGTCTACGGATTAGTAACACGTGATCCTGATAGAAAGAAGAGATAGCCTAGTTCCTTAACCCCGCAGGAAAGATAAGATGACTCAGATCAGAAGGGCATAAGGTATAAGGAGTAAAAAGAGCCTTACGTTCCATCCCACAATCAATTCCCTTATATAACTAAAGAATTTCTAGACTCAACTTGGACCAGTTTGGCTTGGTAATCCTACAGGCAGTCAAGCTCTGATACCAACGCTGTCAGGACCCCGACTCAATGCCACATCGATCTAGCATGTAACACCTCATATCACTTTGCGGCCTCACGCACGGTATTCCCACGGGTGTCGCCTTACCTTTGCCCGGGACCGTTTGCGCCTTTTGGCACACGTATATGATAGTGTCGCTAGCATCCATATGATAAGGAGCCCGGGCTGACATGGCTAGTCGTAAACCCAAAGTGGCACAAACTTACAGGGACAGGCATCCATGACCCAGCATCGAACGTGTCGGTCATCAGCGAGTGAATCCAGGCTGTAGCACTGGGCTAGCAGGACTCCGGTGAACCGGGCTGTAGCGGGCTAACAGGACTCCGGTATTCATCGCGTGACATTTCCCCGAAGGGACAGACACAGGAACGAAGAAGGACACATGCCGGCCAGCCTAAGTGTTCCGGAGCAGTAGCAAGCTACCATGGCTCAGTGGAAACACTAGGAGACATTTCCCGGTAAGAGAGGCTACTAAGGATAAACAACTAGATAGTCAGATCCCACACATACCAAGCATTTCAATAACATACACACAATATGCTCGATATGTGCAAATACAACATGGCATCACAACATGACTCTACGACTCAAGTATTTATTCAATAGGCTCCGAGGAGCGAGATATTACAAACAGGGGTCTCATGACCCAACATTCAGAGCATACAATCAAAGCACAAGCGGAAGCTATCATGTCTGAGTACAGACATCTATAAATGAAAAAGGCTTGAAAGCCTGACTATCTACCAGATCCTGCCGAGGGCACAAGATCGTAGCTGAGGTAACAAGCTAAACGTCGAAGTCCACGTGGAACTACTAGCGAGACTGAAGTCTCTCTGCAAAAACATAAATTAGGCAAACGTGAGTACAAATGTACCCAGCAAGACTTACATCAGAACTAACTACATATGCATCATTATCAACAAAGGGGATGGTGGGGTTTAACTGCAGCAAGCCAGCTTTGACTCGGTGGCTATCCTAAACTACGACTGCAAGTAACTCTTTGAGGTGGCGCACACGAGTCCACATATTCACCATATCAATACACCACTATGGATCCGCTCCCGTCTCCCTACGAGAACGCCATCCATAGCACTCACGCTTATCTTGCGTATTTTAGAGTATCCACTTTCACTTGTCTATGAACTGATATAAGCAACCCAGAAGTCCTTTTCCGCGGACACGGCTATTCGAATAGATGATGTTAACCCTGCAGGGGTGTACTTCTTCACACACGCTCTCACCACTTACCGCCGTTTACACGACATGTACTCGGCAACCTTCAAGCGGAAGCCCAACGTGGGTGTCGGCCACGGCCTGCCTAAACACTCGAGTCTCTAGTCCAGGTTTATCGCCTATTCGGGTTCCATCCATGAGGAGATCCGGCCGGAGTTTCGCTCACAGCCCCAAACGATGTGAACAGGGTTCCGTGACACCAAACGGGCGCCCGGTTACCCGGCCACGTGCCTACCGCATCACAGCCCACCCCTACGGTCAGCGCTGCGCACGGCCTCCAGCATACTACAAACACCAGAAACTACTTGCAACTCCTGGACAGAGGACAAGGGTGATCAAGAAGCCGAGAGGGTCCATTGGTTTCGGGCCCAATGCGTGGTAGTAGCTGAATCATGGATCACAAACACAGAACTCAGTTCCTGAGGACGGCTGCAATGAGACAACCCACCATGTACTCCTACATGGCCTCTCACCGCTACCTTTACCAAATCGTGTTCACACACTTAGCTCACACACAGTAGGACATGTTCACACACCTCTGATTCATCCCGATGAATCAGACCTGACTCAACTCTAAGCAGTAGCAGGCATGACAAACAAGCATGAATGAGTAGGCACAACAGGGCTCAAACAACTCCTACTCATGCTAGTGGGTTTCATCTATTTACTGTGGCAATGACAGGTCATGCAAAGGATAAAGGGGTTCAGCTACCGCAGCAAGTAACAGATGAATCGTGTTGTCCTAATGCAGTAAAAGAGAGCAGGAGCGAGAGAGTAGGATTGTATCGGAATGAACAAGGGGGTTTTGCTTGCCTGGCACTTCTGAAGATAACATTGAGTCTTCATCAGTGTCAACGATCACATCATCGGTACAACGTCTATCGAGGGGGAACAACACCGGCAAACACAGAAGAAACACGATCAATGCAATGCACAATATGATGCATGCTATGACATGGCAATATGAATGTGTTTTGAGCTAATGCAACTAGCAACAGATTAAATGAAGTTGGTTTGAATACAAGATTCAAATTCCAACTCCATATATGGTTATTTAAATGCCCTTTATTTGTTTTGTCCAAAACAGAGGACAAACATTGTTCAAACATGCATGAAAATGGTACAGATGGATTCCTTGAATTTTCCTGATAATTTTTCATATATAAATTATTTAATTTGGAGTTACGGTTGAATTTCTATGAATTTTAGAAGTTTATACAATTTTCTGGAATAATAAATCATTTAAGATTTATTTAAATTCCAGAAAGGAATTATTGCGTCAGCATGACCTCATAGTGACGTCAGCAGGTCAACGGGCGCCGTCCAGGTCAAACTGACCTGTGGGCCCCGCGTGTCAGTGAGATTAGTTTAGTTAGAATTTAATTAAACTAAACTGGGTTGATTAACAGGGCTGGGCCCCACCTGTCAGTGACTCATCGGAGTCAACCAGGGCCCACCCGTGGTCAAAGCCAACGTCAGCTGCGCCGGCGTTTAGCCGCCGGCGAGCCCGACGCGGCGGCGAGAGTGGTTTTGGCCGTTTCGGCCACCAAATGGGTCACGGAGGGCATCGGGGTGGAGCTGAGGACGAACCGCGGCTCTTGGTGGAGTCCGTTGGGGTCGGGGTGGCCGGGGTTGGCGCCGGCGACGACCTAGGCGGCGACCGGAGTTCGGTTGCGCGCGAGATTGCGTTTCAGTTCGTAGAAGAGCGGGGCAAGGGGCTAGGAGGACGCTACGCATCGCGAGGAGTAGGTTGGACACTCCAGGGTGACCATATGGTCACCGGAGCATCGTCGGCGGCGAGCTCAGGCGGCGGTGCATTCCGGTCATCAAGGGGGCGACGGCTACGGCAATCAAACGAAGAGGGGAAGAGGGGGAAACGGTGGCGGAGCTCACAGCGGTGCCGTAGGGATGGTTAGCGGGCTCGGGGACGCGCCGGAGTGGCCGAATCGACGGAGAAGGGCGCCGGGGCCGAAGCTTGAAGATGATGACGATGGCGGCTGCTCGGGGCCCTTCTGGTCGCGTGAGACGTCGAGGAGGACGAGGGCGTCTTGGTGGAGCTTCTTGGCGCGTCGGCGGGGCATGGGGTGGCCGGTGGCCGCGGCTATGGCGAACGGCGGCGACGAGCTCCGCTCGGGCTGCGCGAGAGAGAGAGCAGAGGAGGGGGAAGGAGTCGAGAGAGAGCAGAGAGCGAGGGGAGAGACAGAGGGGGCTACGGGGCATATCCAGACGCGTCGGGGGCGCCTCGGTGGCAAGCAGGAGGTGGCCAGGGCGGCGTCGGCGCTCGCCACCGAGCTGCTTCGGTGCGAGGGGAGGAAGACGACAGGGGGGTTAGCGGTGGCGGGCTGGGCCGCACAGGAGCTGGGCCGGCTGGGCTGAGAGGTGAGCGCCAGGTAAGGTTTCTCTCCTCTCTGCTTTTCCTATTTCTGTTTTCTATTTTCTGTAGTTTGTTTTGATTTAGTTTTAGACACTAAATCATTTAATAAATTCTGTAGGTTTTTATGTGGCTTGCTAAAATATATACAAAGCCACTCACAAACTTCCAGAATTATTGGAGTCATATTTAATATATATTAAATATAAATCCAAAGCAAATAGTTATTGGATTAATTCAAATGGCCAAAATAAATTTTTCTGTGACTCCAAAAATATTGGTTTGAATTTTACCTCTTGCCAACATTTCTATGGGATAACAGAAACATTTTCTTGGACTCATTTGAGAAGATTTAAATGTTGATCATTTTTAGAAAGTTTCTGAGGCTTTGGAAATCCCCCAATTCAAATTTCATTTAAATTTAAACATGATGCACACATGGAAGCAAGCATAGGTCAGGCCAGAACTAGGGATGTGACACTCAGGGGTAGAACCTCCGGAGATGTTGAATGTTCCACGCGTTCGGGATGGGCACCCCCTCCTGGGTCTCCAAGCGCGCGGATCCGGGCCTAGAAACGTGAACAACCTTGAATGGGCCCTCCCACATGGGAGAGAGCTTGTGCAGCCCCTCCCTGGAGAGGACCCGTC
The DNA here is from genome assembly GCF_018294505.1 of Triticum aestivum. NCBI lineage: Eukaryota > Viridiplantae > Streptophyta > Magnoliopsida > Poales > Poaceae > Triticum > Triticum aestivum. Next base: position 376,403,804 of record NC_057801.1, read on the forward strand.
TAAGCACGCGGTCTCCTACCTCAAGAGTTCTGGGGCGGATGTTTCGGCAGTGGTATCGTCGCATCACTTGTTGATATCTCGCCGCCCGCAGCACGGCCTCGCGACGATGTTCCTCCCCCAGCACGAGATCCGTCCCCCGCATGGCATCCTGCTGCGCCTCATCGAACGCATGGACCCGCGTGGAATGACGCCTGACCTCGTGAGGGAGGACGGCCTCAGCTCCGTAGACGACGAAGAACAGGGTCTCGCCAGTCGGCTTGGCCGAGGTCGTGCGGATAGACCACAGCACGGACTGGAGCTCGTCGTACCAGCCCCTGCCGCAGGCCTCCAGCTTCTTCTTGAAGGTCCTGGTTTTGAGGCCCCTCAGGACCTCCGCGTTGGCTCGCTCGGCCTGCCATTGCTCCAGGGGTGTGCAACCGAAGCATAGCATATCTGCGTTCCAAGGTTAGCACAGTATGTTTTGAAGAGATTACTGGTGAACTGAGAACCCCTGTCGGTGATGATGCGGTTAGGCATCCCAAATTGGCTCACGAGGCCCTTGATGAACTTGACTGCGGAGCCCGCTGGGATGGTGCGGACAGCTTCCAGCTCAGCCCACTTGGTGAACTTGTCCATGGTGACGTAGATGTAGCGATAGCCCCCTGGCGCCCGAGGGAACGGGCCTAGAATGTCAAGCCCCCAAACCGCGAACGACCATGAGAGGGGTATAGGCTGCAGACCCCCCGCCGGCTGATGGATCTGCTTGGCGTGGAATTGGCAGGCCTCACAAGCCTTCACCAGCTCAACAGCGTCGCTGAGTGCTGTGAGCCAGTTAGAATCCACTGCGGAACACCTTGCCAACGAGGGTTCGTATGATGATGTGCCCACAGTCCACCATGTATGTCTGCCAACAGCTCCTTCCTTGCTCTCTGGAAATGCAGTAAGGACATGTCATTTGGTCGCCTCTGGTAGAGCTCTCCGTCCTTGATGTAGTAGGCCATGGCCTGCCGCGCCACACGCTCCGTGTCCTCCTTTCTCCGGCAGGGTCCTTGCGTCAAATAGTCCTTGAACTCTGCGATCCAACATCCTTCTTTGAGGTTCCAATGCCAGGAGCAGGCGTGCCCTGAGGTCGGGCCGCAGGCGGGGCTCCCGAGGCAGGCGGCTGAAGCTCCTCCCTAGGTTGCGCGATGTCGATAGTGATGTGCCCCAGAAGAGTCGCTCCCAAAGACGCCAGGCCCTATGAAATGCATGTCATGCAGCCTCTGTTGGTGCGCAGCACATGCTAAACTCCACCCCAGAACTGTTTCTCCATCACAACCTCGTACTTTCGCCTTCGGTTGATTTCTGGGGATTGACAAGGAGTTGGAATCGCCCTTGATTGACGAGGAGGTTCCCCAAGGCGACTGCGGCTTTCAACTGCTATCGCGCTCGAATCTCAGTTGTGGAACTTTCAGCTGGAAACAGAGTTGCACTGAAGAGCTTGTCCTAGTGAAATCACGAAACTACGCCAGCCCGGCACCATTCAAGAATGCCTGAAAGCACAAGTGCTCCCTAGGTGGTTTTGGTAATTAATGTCAACATATCTCTTGTTGGACTAACACTTTTATCTAGTATATTTCAGACAAGTTCAACATTGGAGTGGGATGGACTAAAGGATGTGGGAACTCCTTCAAGATGCTAAGGACAAAGGATTGGCTCAAGCTTCCAGCTCAAGACTCTTCATTTTACATTTTAGTGATCCAAGATCACATTGAGTCTATAGGAAAAGCTAATACTATCAAGGTGGGATGAGGTGTTGCTTAATGAGCCTCTTGCTTCATGTGCTTAGTGATATGCTCCAAAACCCTCAGCTACTTTCTCACATCCGCAAATGACCTAAACCTAAAACCAAAATCGGCCACACCAATTCTTTCTATCCGGCGCCACCGAGTTTGGATGTCTTAGCCACTGCCACAAACCCTAGGCAAATCGGTCTTACTGATAGGGATCTTGGTCTCACCGAGATGGGATTGTAATCTCTCTGTGTATGTCCATTATCAAAATCGGTCTCACCGAGTTTGAGCAATCGGTACTACCAAGATTATAATGCAAACTCTCTGGTTAACTTATTACCAAAATCAGTCCCACCGAGTTTGAGTAATCGGTCCCACCGAGTTTGCCTGATCAACTCTCTGGTTAGCTAATTACCAAAATCGGTCCCACCGAGTTTGTGTAATCGGTCTCACCAAGATTAAATTATGCCCTAACCCTAACCATATCGGTCCCACCGAGTTGCATTTCGGTCCCACCAAAAATCCTAACGGTCACTAAATTTGCTAAATCGGTCCGACCGAGTTTGTTGATTTGGTCCCACCGAGTTTGGTAAATTGTGTGTAACGGTTAGATTTTGTGTGGAGGCTATATATACCCCTCCACCTCCTCTTCATTCGCTGAGAGAGCCATCAGACTGAACCTACACTTCCAGCATCCTATTTCTGAGAGATAACTACCTACTCATGTGTTGAGGCCAAGATATTCCATTCCTACCATATGAATCTTGATCTCCCAAGTTGCTTTCCACTCAAATTTTCTTTCCACCAGATCCAAAACCTATGAGAGAGAGTTGAGTGTTGGGGAGACTATCATTTGAAGCACAAGAGCAAGGAGTTCATCATCAACGCACCATTTGTTACTTCTTGGAGAGTGGTGTCTCCTAGATTGGCTAGATGGCACTTGGGAACCTCCGACAAGATTGTGGAGTTGGACCAAGGAGTTTGTAAGGGCAAGGAGATCGCCTACTTCGTGAAGATCTACCGCTAGTGAGGCAAGTCCTTCGTGGGCGACGGCCATGGTGGGATAGACAAGGTTGCTTCTTCGTGGACCCTTCTTGGGTGGAGCCCTTCGTGGACTCGCGCAACTGTTATCCTTCACGGGTTGAAGTCTCCATCAACGTGGATGTACGATAGCACCACCTATCGGAACCACGCCAAAACATCCGTGTCTCCAATTGCGTTTGAATCCTCCAAAACACTTCCCTTTACATTCTTTCAAGTTGCATGCTTTACTTTCCGCTGCTCATATACTCTATGCATGCTTGCTTGCTATGTGTTGTGAATGTTAAACTTGTGCCTAAACTCCACTTAAACTTAATGAATCCTAAAAACTGCAACTTTGGTACTTATTGTCTAATCACTCCCCTCTAGACACCTCTTCTCAAGGTCCTACAAGTGGCATCAGAGCATTGGTCTCCATTGCCTTGGTTTAATCACCATTGGAGGAAGATGGATGAGTCTACTTTGGGGAGTCTTAGACATAGAGTGCCTATTCTTGATGGAGAGTATTTTCATGAGTGGAAAATGAGATGCTTGTAATTTTCAATCAATATCATTTGAACAAGTACATTGCTAGTCCTTCTGCACCTCATGTTGATCCTATGCATCCTACCCATGATGAGTCAATTGACATGGTTAGGAATCTTAGAACTGTTATTCTTATCACTAGAGGCTTGCCTAGAAACTTGATTATAAAACTGCCTACTCTTTAGTGTGCCTACACTATATGGAAATTTCTTGAGGAACGATTTCCAGATTATTCTTTGAAAAATCTTGATGAAATTCTCCATAAGTCTATTGCTTTGAGTAAGATGAATAGTAGTGATCCTATGTTTGGTGATCGTCTATTTGAGCTTACAAGCCTCATGCGTGCCAAAGGAAATGTTGGTATTATTAGTGATATTATTTCCGAAGCTATAAAAATTCATAGACAAGATCATTGTCAAACTCACTCTAATGAATCACCCTCTCTAGGATTTGATCCACCACATAACGATGTTGAATATGGATACTATGACGAGGATGATGAAAGTGACTTCGATCTTGATGATGCAATGAGACACTTTGGTCTTATGGCAAATCTTCGGGGATATATGTCAGGAGGAAAGGAATGGGTTCTTGATAGTGGATGTACCGATCACATGACCGGAGATAAAGACATGTTTCGTGAGCTTGCTGATAATGATAGTCCTCGAAAGTATGTCACTTTCGGTGACAACTCAAAGGGTAAGGTGGTTGGCCTTGGTAAGGTGGCCATATCACATGATAGCTCCATACAAAATCTTATGCTCGTCGAATCTCTTGGATACAACTTACTTTCAGTATCTAGACTTGCTGACTTTGGTTTCAATGTCTTATTTACTGAAGTTGATTGCCAAGTGTTTCGTCGAGACAATCATAAAATGGTCTTTACCGGTATACGTAGAGGTGATCTTTACATTGTTGATTTCACTAAAAAGGCCCAACCTAAAACTTGCTTCATTGCTAAATCCTCAAAAGGTTGGTTATGGCATAGACGACTAGGTCACGTTGGCATGAGAAACCTTGACAAGCTTATTAAAGGGAATCATATCCTTGGTGTTAACGATGTCATATTTGATAAGGATAGACTTTGCAGTGCTTGTCAAGCAGGTAAACAGGTTGGAGGAAGGCATCCCGTGAAGAACATCATGACCACAAGGAGGCCACTCGAGCTACTTCACATGGATCTTTTTGGTCCCAACTCTTACAAGAGTCTCAGTGGAAATTCTTTTGGTCTAGTTATAGTTGATGATTTTTCAAGATTTACGTGGGTGTTCTTTCTCGATGATAAATCGCAGGTCCAAAAGATCTTCAAGAACTTCGCTAGGAAGGCCCAAAATCAATTTGAAGTGAAGATCAAGAAGGTTCGCAGCGACAACGGAACGGAGTTCAAGAACGCAAATGTGGACACCTTTCTTGACGAAGAAGGGATTTCACACGAGTTCTCGGCTACGTACACACCTCAACAAAATGGAGTTGTTGAGAGGAAGAACCGGACGCTCATCGAAATGGCGAGAACGATGCTTGATGAGTACAAGACGCCGAAGCACTTTTGGGCAGAAGCGGTTGAGACAGCTTGTCATGCAACAAATCGCTTGTATCTTCACAAGCTACTCGGCAAGACGGCATACGAGCTCCTCACCGGTAACAAACCCCAAGTTGGATACTTTCGAGTATTCGGCTCAAAGTGCTACATTCTTGATAAGCATCGTCGTTCTAAATTTGCTCCTAAGTCTCATGAAGGTTTCCTACTAGGTTATGGCTCAAACTCTCACACATACCGTGTCTACAACAATTTCACCCGAAAGGTTGAAGAGACGGTAGATGTGAAGTTTGATGAATCTAACGGCTCGCAAGTAGAGCAATTGCCAATTGATGTAGGAGACAAAGATCCTTCGGAAGCAATCCAAGACTTATCTATTGGCAAGGTTCGTCCAACGGAGGTGAAGGAGAGTACCTCGTCCGTCCAAGTGGAAGCTTCTACTTCACGACAAGGTGAACCAAGAGTTGATACGGAAGCATCCACAAGTGGGACACACCAAGATGAAGAAAACGAGGAAGTGCATCAGAGAACGTCAACAACCTCCTTCTCCACCACGACAAGAGAACGACAACGCCAACAATGAAGAAGATCAAGAAGAAGAAGAAGATGAAGAAGAAGTTCAACCAAGAACCAAGCAAAAGCTTTCACGAGTTCGAGCAAGAATTGCTAAAGACCATCCCGTCGAGCAAATCTACAATGATATTCAAACCGGGAGAATCACTCGCTCTAAAACTCGTTTAGCTAACTTTTGTGAAAACTATTCTTTCATCTCTAGCATTGAACCTATGAAGGTCGAAGAAGCATTGGAAGATCCGGATTGGATAAACGCTATGCATGAAGAGCTACACAACTTTGAGAGGAACCAAGTTTGGACATTGGTTGAGAAGCCCGACAACAACAACAACATCATCGGTACCAAATGGGTGTTTCGCAACAAGCAAGATGAAGATGGACAAGTAGTTCGCAACAAAGCACGTCTCGTCGCCCAAGGCTACACACAAGTCGAAGGTATGGACTATGGTGAGACTTATGCTCCCATTGCTAGACTTGAGTCTATTCGCATCTTACTTGCCTATGCTAATCACCATGATATCACATTGTACCAAATGGACATTAAAAGTTCTTTTCTAAATGGTGAAATAGAGGAGGAAGTTTATGTTAAATAACCTCTCGGCTTTGTCAATCCTAAGAAACCAAATCATGTTTACAAACCTCACAAAGCTCTTTATGGTCTTAAACAAGCTCCTAGAGCTTGGTAGAAATGCTTAACTAAGTTTCTTCTTGGAAAGGGATTTGAAATTGGGAAAATTGATTCTACTCTTTTTACAAAAAGGGTTAATGGAGAACTATTTGTGTGCCAAATCTATGTTGATGATATTATATTTGGTTCAACTAACCCTCATTTTAGTGAGAAGTTTGGAAAGCTAATGTCGGAGAAGTTTGAGATGTCAATGATGAGTGAACTCAAATTCTTTCTTGGGTTGCAAATCAAGCAAACTAAGGAAGGTACTTTTGTCTCTCAAACGAAGTACACTAAGGACTTATTCAAGAAGTTCAATATGCAAGAATGCAAAGGTATGTCTACACCCATGCCTACTAGTGGACATCTTGATTTGACCAAAGATGGTGAACCAGTTGATCAAAAGGTTTATCGCTCTATGATTGGTTCATTGTTATACCTATGTGCTTCACGTCCCGATATTATGCTAAGTGTGTGCATGTGTGCAAGATATCAAGCTGCTCCTAAAGAATGTCATCTTAAGGCTGTGAAAAGGATAGTGAGATACTTAATACATACACCAAATTTTGGCATTTGGTATCCTAAGAGGGCCTCTTTCGATCTTGTTGGCTACTCTGACTCAGACTATGCCGGAGACAAGGTTGATAGAAAGTCCACTTCGGGTACTTGTCAATTTCTTGGTAGATCTCTTGTGTCTTGGTCCTCCAAGAAACAAAACTCGGTATCCTTATCCACCGCCGAAGCGGAGTACATTGCCGCTGGTTCATGTTGTGCTCAATTACTTTGGATGACCCAAACTCTTAAAGATTATGGGATATATGTGAAACATGTTCCATTGCTTTGTGACAATGAAAGTGCTATCAAAATTGGACATAATCCTGTGCAACATTCTCGAACTAAGCATATTGAAGTTCGTCATCATTTCATTCGAGATCATGTTGCTAAGGGTGACATTGATCTTAAGCATGTTCGCACCGAAAAGCAATTAGCGGATATATTCACTAAACCTCTTGATGAGAAAGTGTTTTGCAGGTTGAGAGGAGAATTGAACATCATAGATGCTTCAAACTTGGAGTAGAAACTCCATTGGATACATGCAAGACATGAGCTTATGACTAATCCTTGATATTTCTCTTATGATGAAAATCTTATGTCTTGGATATATTTGCATCTTGCATGTTATCTAACCCATGTAGGTACTTGGTTGAATCAAATTCCATGAGATTGTAACCTACTCACATCTTGAGCAATCTCTACATCACCAAGTCTCTATACAAAGGTGGTTGAAGACAAGGAAGCACGAAACCATTCAAACATATCCTTTGACAAATTCTATGTTGAGCTTCATGATTGTCATTTTTGGATACACAAGTGCTCTTCCTTGCAAGAACTAACCCATGTAGGTAGATGGACTCAAATTCCAAGTGGTGCTCCCAACTCTTGATGAGCTACATCAACCTTGAGCAACCCACACAAGTTCAACTACATGATCAACACCACCAACCAAGGTATGTTATTCCATCTTAGAGAAGCTTTACTCCGAGTCATGAGCTAAAGCAACTCGACAAGATGTGAATACATCAAGATGCTTAAACGAAAAATGGTAACCCCATTTTGAGCTTAAACGATGAGTATGACCTATGATCAAGTGATCTCACTTGACTCCTAAGTCAATATACTCTAACATAGGTGACTTTGTCGCCGACCATCTCTAGATGAAGTTCTCTTGTGTTCGTCTTTGTGTTTTTGCATTTGTCTCATGCATATTTGTTTCCCCTTCAAAAAAACTTCATCTAGATTTCTTTCTTTTCTTTTTGTTTGCTCTGCATTTTATGCATCAATTCATTGCATATCATTCAGTAAATTCCTTGCAAATCTTTGTGAGATCTTTCTAGACTAGTGAGCTGAGGTGACAAGTGTTTTCTCTGCAATGAACTCGGTTACACCGATTTGTTATTTTCGGTCCAACCGAAACCTTTCGGTACCACCGAAGCATACCACTCAGTGCCACCAATTTCACAACAGGAAAAACAGTTTGCCACTTATTCTGTGATTCTTCTGATCCAGCTCCACTCAATGAATCTTGTCCTCTAACAAGCATCACATTTTATCAAGTGCTTTATGTTGTGACTCAAGGATCAAATCCATTCACGACAAATTCCAGAGGGAGAGAGAGATATCACATTTTTATCAAGCCCTTCTTGGAAATTGACGTCAAAGGGGGAGAGAGAGATCACATCAAAGATTATCATTTTAGAGAGAGAATCACCTTCTCAGGGGGAGAGAGATCCTTCAGGGAGAGAGAGAGATCTCCAGGGGGAGAGAATACTAGTAGAAAGTATTTCTCAAGGATCCCAGATGCTTGGTGTTCAAGAGGAGAGATGCCACATGTCTTCTTGAGGGGAAAGACATGTTCATATGTGCTTACTTGCATTAGTTTGCATTAGCTCTGTTCATTTATATCTTTCAGCTCTGATTTTCTGTTCCCTATCTTCTCCCAGTATCCCATGCTAGATTCAGGGGGAGCAAGACATCCAAGGGAAAGAAATCATTCAAATTCATTGCATATCTTTACTCTTGGGGACATGTCTAATCAAATGTGGTACTTAGTACTCACTCTCTACATGTCATCCCAGTCTTGGTATTCTTGTGGTTTCTTCTGTTTGCTCTGGCTAGTAGATGTATCTGTGTTATCTAACCTTGTTTACACAGGTTCATTCCATCCTAAGCCTACTCAAGACTACAAGGTAAGTATATGCATCACAATCATGTGTATGAGGAATTCTTGCTGATGTACATACTGTTTGCAAGAAGGACTCATGGGCATGAAGGTATTTCCTTTAATACTTTTTGCTCTGATGCATATGGCCAAGATACATGTAACACATTGCCTGCTCTATCATGGTTATGCTCTCACATGCTTCTATATTTCATATTCACATGATTGCATACATGTAGGGGGAGCCTATGCTTGTTACATGTCTTTCCAAAGCTTTACTTGCTATTCTTCATATCCTTATCTAAAGCTTTGATGTATGTTGTCATCAATTACCAAAAAGGGGGAGATTGAAAGCACAAGTGCTCCCTAGGTGGTTTTGGTAATTAATGTCAACATATCTCTTGTTGGACTAACACTTTTATCTAGTATATTTCAGACAAGTTCAACATTGGAGTGGCATGGACTAAAGGATGTGGGAACTCCTTCAAGATGCTAAGGACAAAGGATTGGCTCAAGCTTCAAGCTCAAGACTCTTCATTTTACATTTTAGTGATCCAAGATCACATTGAGTCTATAGGAAAAGCCAATACTATCAAGGAGGGATGAGGTGTTGCTTAATGAGCCTCTTGCTTCATGTGCTTAGTGATATGCTCCAAAACCCTCAGCTACTTTCTCACGTCCAAAAATGACCTAAACCTAAAACAAAAATTGGCCACACTGATTCTTTCTATCCGGCGCCACCAAGTTTGGATGTCTTAGCCACTGCCACAAACCCTAGGAAAATCGGTCTTACCGATAGGGATCTCGGTCTCACCGAGATGGGATTGTAATCTCTTTGTGTATGTCCATTATCAAAATCGGTCTCACCGAGTTTGAGCAATCGGTACTACCGAGATTACAATGCAAACTCTCTGGTTAACTTATTACCAAAATCGGTCCCACCGAGTTTGAGTAATCGGTCCCACCGAGTTTGCCTGACAACCTCTCTGGTTAGCTAATTACCAAAATCGGTCCCACCGAGTTTGTGTAATCGGTCTCACCGAGATTACGTTATGCCCTAACCCTAACCATATCGGTCCTACCGAGTTGCATTTCGGTCCCACTGAAAATCCTAACGGTCACTAAATTTGCTAAATCGGTCCGACCGAGTTTGTTGATTCGGTCCCACCGAGTTTGGTAAATTGTGTGTAACAGTTAGATTTTGTGTGGAGGCTATATATACCCCTCCACCTCCTCTTCATTCGTGGAGAGAGCCATCAGACTAAACCTACACTTCCAGCATCCTATTTCTGAGAGAGAACTACCTACTCATGTGTTGAGGCCAAGATATTCCATTCCTACCATATGAATCTTGATCTCTAGCCTTTCCCAAGTGGCTTTCCACCCAAATCTTCTTTCCACTAGATCCAAATCCTATGAGAGAGAGTTGAGTGTTGGGGAGACTATCATTTGAAGCACAAGAGCAAGGAGTTCATCATCAACGCACCATTTGTTACTTCTTGGAGAGTGGTGTCTCCTAGATTGGCTAGGTATCACTTGGGAGCCTCCAACAAGATTGTGGAGTTGAACCAAGGAGTTTGTAAGGGCAAGGAGATCGCCTACTTCGTGAAGATCTACCGCTAGTGAGGCAAGTCCTTCGTGGGCGACGGCCATGGTGGGATAGACAAGGTTGCTTCTTCGTGGACCCTTCTTGGGTGGAGCCCTCCGTGGACTCGCGCAAGCATTACCCTTCGTGGGTTGAAGTCTCCATCAACGTGGATGTACGATAGCACCACCTATCGGAACCACGCCAAAACATCGGTGTCTCCAATTGCGTTTGAATCCTCCAAAACCCTTCCCTTTACATTCTTGCAAGTTGCATGCTTTACTTTCCGCTGCTCATATACTCTATGCATGCTTGCTTGCTATGTGTTGTGAATGTTAAACTTGTGCCTAAACTCCACTTAAACATAAAGAATCCTAAAACTGCAACTTTGGTACTTAGTGTCTAATCACCCCCCCTCTAGACACCTCTTCTCAAGGTCCTACAAAGCCCCGTCGAAGTACATGACCCAGCCGTCCGGTGCCTTGCTTACCGGGGAAAGCGATCGGTCCTCGCCTGCCTTGAGGCCCGGTGCCTCTGCCCATTCTGCCACGAAATCTGCAAGTGCGGCTCCCTTGATGACTCTGGTCGTGCTGAATTCTAGCTGAAACGCTTGCAGTTCGATGTTCCATTCAGCGACTCTTCTAGCAGAGTTGGGGCTCCTGAGTACCCTTTCCAAGGGGTATGCTGAGACGAGCTTGATGGGATGGCCTTGGAAGTAGTGCTGCAGCTTGTGTGAGGCTACCAATAGCGCGAGGAGAAGTTTTTGAGGCATGGGATACCGCGCCCTTGCGTCCCGTAGCACCGTGCTGACGAAGTACACGGGGTGCTCAATGAGGTTGAGGGTGCTGGCGCAGCTTGCGTCCTCCGGAGGTTGAGGCGCCTCCTGAGACGACGGAGCCCCCAGCGCTTGGTCGCTTGGAGAGGCCTCCTCTACTCCGGGTGCGCTCCCTGCTGCGGCTGATCCTTTTTGGCTGTAGTCGCGGTCTTCATGAGGCTTTGTTCGCTTTGCTTTGCTTCGGCCCGGACGGTTGCTGTGGCCTTGGTCCAACGCTCCTCTCTAACGGCCACAAGGGCTGCCCTGGCGGAGTAGGGGGTGGCCGCAAGGTAGAGCACCAGGGGCTCCTGAGGGCGTGGAGCTACCATCACCGGAGGGCTAGTAAGGTACCTCTTGAGATCTTGGAATGCCTTGTCGGCCTCTTCAGTCCATTCGAAGGGGCCCTTCTTCTTCATCAACTTGAAGAAGGGCAGTGCTTGTTCCCCCAGCTTGGAGATAAAACGTCCTAGCGCGGTTACACGCCCGGTGAGCTTCTGCATTTCTTTGAGAGTCTTCGACGGGCTCATGTCTTCGACTGCTTTGACCTTCTCTGGGTTGGCCTCGATGCCCCTATGGGACATGAGGAAACCCAGGAGCTTGCCCGAGGGGACTCCAAACACGCACTTCTCTAGGTTGAGCCGCAGGTCCACTTCATTGAGGCTCGCGAAGGTTTCTTCCAAGTCCTGTATCAGGGTTTTTGCCTCCCGAGACTTCACCACAATGTCATCGACATAAGCTTCAGCGTTCCTCCCGAGTTGTCGGCCCAAGGCGATGTGCATCAGCCGCTGAAAGGTCGCGCCTGCGTTGCCCAACCCAAATGGCATGCATGTATAGCAGTACACTCCACACGGGGTCAGGAAAGCCGTTTTTTCCATGTCTTCTACCGCCATCTTGATCTGGTGATAGCCCGAGAAGGCATCCAGGAAGCACAATAGGTCACACTCAGCGGTGGAGTCGATGATTTGGTCGATGCGGGGGAGCGAAAGTGGATCCTGCGGGTAGGCTTTGTTGAGGTTGGTGAAGTCGACACACATGCGTTCCTTTCCTCCCTTTTTCGGCATGACGACCGGGTTAGCCAACCAATCTGGGTAGCGGACCTCATGAATAACCCCTGCTGCCTCTAGCTTGCGGGTCTCTTGGACGATGAAAGCTTGTTTCTCAGTGGACTTCCGCCTCGCCTTCTGCTTCACGGGGCGCACGTTGGGGCACACATTGAGGTGATGCTCAATCACACCCCTCGGGACCCCTGCTAGCTGATCAGGTTCCCATGCGAACACCTTCTTGTTTGCGCGCAAGAACTTCACCAAGGCCTCTTCCTGCTCGGGTTCGAGGTTGGCACCTATGGTGAAGGTGGCGTCAGTGGATCCATCCTCGTCGACCGGTACCTGCTTGGTTTCCGCCTTGTACTGGGTGAATAGCTGCTTCTTCTTCGCCCGCGCAGCCCCCTTGGGCTCGAGGGCGTCAGTGCTGGCGGGCTGCGCCACCGCGGCCGTCATGAAAGCAACCTTGAGCGCCTGCAGTGCATCCCTTGTGTCTCCTAACACGGTAAGGACGCCGCTGCTCCCGGGCATCTTCATGAGGTTGTACGCCGGGTGAGTTGCTGCCATGAACTGGGCCAAAGCTGGGTAGCCGAGGATGGCGTTGTACGGGAGGCCGATGGGGGAGATGTCGAAGTCGATCAGCTCTGTGCGGAAGTTGTCGTAGGTGCCGAAGGTCACCGGGAGGCGGATCTGTCCCAAGGAGGCGGTGGAACCGTCTCCGACGCCCGAGAAGGGCCTGCTAGGCTGAAGTTGCTCTAGCGGCACGTGGAGGAGGCTGAAGGCCTCCACCGAGAGCATGTTGAAGCCGGCACCTCCGTCGATGAGGATCCTGGTGACAGCCACTTGGCAGATGGTGGGGGTGCATAGCATCGGGAGCGCAACCGAACCGGCAGGGTTGGAGGGGTGATCGTGCAAGTTGAAGGTCAGATCGGCCTCGGGCGCCACCCATCTCGGGGGGGCTTCTCGTTGCTTGAAGGCGGCGCCGATCTGGCGGGCGAACGGCTTGACGTGGCGGCTCGAAGGTGGTGCCTGTGAGCCGCCTAGGAGAGCTGCGACGAGCGGGGGCACTGGCGTAGAGCAGTGGGCGAGGAAGAGGTCGCGCAGATCCTCCCAGGAGGCCACAGAAGCCGTCGGCAGGTGGAGCAGCCACATGCGCGGAATACCGGAGAGGGCCATCGAAAACCAGTTAGCCATGATCCTGTCGTCGCCCCCGGCCTTGAGGACGGCCTCCTCGTATGCCAACAGGAAAGCCAACGGATCCGTCGTGCCATTGTAGCGCGGCGGCATCTCTGGCTTGAACTTGCGCCGCCACTGCACCTGCCGCAAGGAGGGGGTCAAGGCTCGGAGCCCCCTGGTCCCAGTGCTGGCATCGGCAGCCGGAGCGGGCAGCGCGCTGTCCGCCATGAGGGTGGAGTGTGGTGTCGATGGAGAGCGGGTCGACGGAATGGAGAGCTTACGCGCACCCCCTACCTAGCGCGCCAAATGTCGGATTTCGGGTTCCGGCAGACCCTTAAGGTTCGAACTCTAGGGTGCGCACAAAGATCTTTCCCCTACCAACTCATGTCTCGAAACCTTGCAAGGAATCTAAGCTAGGAGGAAGAACACACAAGGGACACGAGGTTTATACTGGTTTAGGCCACCATTGCGGTGTAATACCCTACTCCAGTGTGTGGCATGGTGGATTGCCTCAGGGGCTGATGATGAACAATACAGAGGAAGAACAGCCTCGCGAGGGGCTGTTCTTGAGCTGGTGCGATGAACTGCTTAGTGAGTTCAGTCGCCTCTCTCTCTAGTCTACCCGGAATCTGGATCCCCCTCCTCTACTCTACGGTAGCTAGCTCTATTTATAGAGGGAGGCCCTGGGCCTCTTCCCAAAAAATGAGTGGGAAGGGCACCAACAATTGGCCATTTTGAAGGGGAACATCTAGTACACTTATCCTGACTAAAGTTGTTCTTAGACTGCCAAAGACCCTGACGGTGACGCCGTCCTGGGCTCCACGGTGACCTCCATCCCGCCGTTCTGCTGGTCTTGGTCTTGTTGCACCAAAACGGTAACCATTGCCTGATGCCTTGGCATGTGCTTGCCCCCTTTGCACCAAAGGGGAAACAAGGACATTGCAGAGGCCGACGCCCGCCTGGTGCCCGCCTGGTCTCGATCGTCATGGCTTGCGTCACGGGCACCTCGCGAGGTACCCCGCCTTGATCTCTCAGCCTCCTCGCGAGCCCGCCTGATGAGGCTGCTTCCTGAGGAAGCTTCTGTCATCCGCCCCGCGAGGCTTGGCCCCTCGCGAGGGTCTTGAGCTTGAGCTGATGAAGCTGGGCTGTACTGGGCCCCCACTTAAGCCACGCCGCAGGCCGCAGGCAGGCAAGTCTAGGGACCCCCGTTCCCAGAACACCGACAAATAGTGTCAATCGTGGCAAAAATCATGGCATTATCTTTGTGCTAAGAATCGGATTGAGAAAGCACAAAGGATTGAACTCATACCCTAACTTGGCAGTGAGTTCGCTAAGACGACAACAGTGGAGGAGATCCCGTTGACGGTAGCGGAGACCAGCGGCAGGAGGACTCTAGAGACGGAGGCGACGATCTGGAGACTTGGGTCGGCAGAGCTGGACAGCACGGACGAAGGGTTTTCGGAGAAGTTTCCAAAAATTTGACCCGTGGTATATATATCTAGACTCTGTAGGTGAGACCAAGTGGAACAACTCGGGTGCACCAAGATGTAGAATCGCAAGCGATTACTGCAACTCGGTGAGACCGAAGTGTTCTAATTGGTTGCACCGAGATTGAAACCTAGATCAACTTAATGAACTCAGTGTGACCGAAAGGAATGAGTCGGTCAGGCTGAGATGCATCAAGAGGTTTTGGAAGTTGAAGTCTATGGCGAATCGGTGGCTCTGAGTGCTCCTCACCCAGAGGGTTCGAATTTGACCTAGATCAAACTTTGTGATGTAGCATGAATAGAGTTTGAGACAAGAAAATCATAGATAGCTATAGGGAGTACTTAGGCATTCTTGTCCATCCATTTGGCAAAAGAAAAGACCAAACAATCAAAACAACAAATGGATGTCCTCGAATGGAGAAAGTTATGCAATCAACATGCTCACACAATAAGATAGCAAATGAAATATGTGGCAAGCATGCACAAACACTCTAGCATGTATCTAGCAATTGGCGATGACTAGGTCATCTATATATGAGTATATTGACTTAGGAGTCAAATGAGAACATTTGATCATAGGTCATGCTCATCGTTTAAGCAAAAGTGGGGTTACCACTTTTACATAAAGCATTGTTGTATTCACACCATTAGAGTTGCTTTAGCTCAATTCTTAGAGTAAAGCTCCCCCTAGATGTGATATCCCTTTTAGAGGGATGAACTAATTAACCTTCGGTTTTGTCGATGATGACTTAATGTAGATCTCAAAGTTGATTAAGATCATTTGGGGCAATCCATTGGAGTGAGTTGCACTTTCAATACCTACATGGGTTAGTCCCACAAGGAACAAGCAAGGAAATCCATAGACATAGAGTGAAGTACACACATATGATGATGTCCATGGAAGCATTAGGTTACCTTGTCCCTTGACTTACTATCAAGAGGGTTTGTGACTCCTTGAACTAGTGCAAGATGTGGAAGTTGATTGCACTTGTTCTTGCCAATACGACTATGAGTGAAGTATGTTGGCGGAGTCACTCTCAAGAACTCTCTAGTTCTTCTTCTTTGAGATCCACATCATCTTGATGGGAATCCTTGGGGTTGTAGATATACTTGATGAATTTGAACTTGAGGTAGACTTGGGAACCCACTTGACCAAGGCCTTTGGAGCATCTTCAAATGCATCAATCTCCTCTTGAAGCTTTTCCTTGCCCTTTAGCTCATGGTCTTCTGGTGGAAGATCATCTTGAGCTTGTGTCCCCTTGAAGGAAGTAGGATCATACTTCTCTTGTTGAGGAACAAACTTCGTCTTGGGGTATTGATCTTCTTCCCCACTCTACACCATTGGCATTGTACTTTCGTCAAAACCAACACCCTGATTCTTCCGGTGCCTTCCTTGCTTGCGTACAATTTCCTCAAATTGCTTACTTCCGGCAAAGCTCTTGTAAACACCTTTCTTGATAATTCCCTTCAATAAGCTATTTCCTTGCTCAAGTGTAACTTGGCTAAGAGAATCATTAGTGGAATCAAGAAAACTACTAGAAGCAATAATATTGGATTTAGCATGGTTATTGTTACTACTAGAAGAAGAATCTTTCTTACTCTTGTTGCTAGATTTTACTTGTGGCATGTAAGGATACAAGAGTAAACGCTTGGCAATGTAAGTAGAACTTTTCTTCTAAAGATCATCATTGATGGCTTTTAAGAACCCATGTTCTTGCTCTAGGTTGAGCTTCTCGAATCGTAGCTTCTCATGAGTTTTTAAAAGTTCTCGGTGATCTTCTAAAGTAGTTTCATGAGCTAACTTAAGAGTGGTTAGTTCTTTAGTTAGAAGCTCAATTTCCTTATTATCATTGTCATTCGTTTCATCTTGATTAGCATTATTAATAGAAATTTCATCATGGTTTTCATCACTAGCATTGTCAACAAGTAAATCATCATCACCTAGCAAGTCATCTTCATCACTATTGAAATCAAAATACTAGGGGTGTGATACCTTGGGGCCTTTAGCCATGAAGCATCTTCCAATTCCTTCATTTGGTGACTCAAATATGTCATAGGAGTTGGTTGACACAAGTGCAAGACCGGCAACACATTCATCTTGAGTATATTCGGAGTCGGATTGATAACTTCTCGCAAAGTGGTGGTCGGAGTCAGAACCGGATACCCATTCACCAACATGAGCTTGATGTCTTTATTTTGTGTAGCTATTTGATGACCTGTCCTTCCTCTCTGAATCCTTGCTTCTGCGAGAGGTTCTTCGTTCATAACGATCATCTCTACTCCGTCTCTCTCTTGGAGGTGATTCTTCTTTTCTACTTATTCTTTTAGTTGAGTCTTCTCTTCTTTTGTAGGGAGTCGTACACTCATTGGAGTAGTGTCTGGGTCTTCCACAATTGTAACAATTTCGCTCACGACTAGAAGATCTTTTGTCATGGTAGGATCTTGACTTGGAGCTTCTTTCTTTGCTTCTACTCTTGTAGAATTTGTTGAAGTTCTTCACCATTAAGCTCAATTCCTCATTGAAGACCTGTTTTTCACTTGATGTTGCAGGAGCATCACATCAGGATTTATACGCACCACTAGACTTGTTGTGAAGCTCTTCTTCATCCTTGAAGGACATCTCAGGAGCAACATTTCTTCCAATGACTTATGTTGGCTTGAGATCTTTGTAATTGGGCATCATTTGGATAAATGTGCACACGATATCATATTTTCCATCCAAGTCTCTTAGGATCTTCTTGACGAAGAATCTGTCATTCATCTCTTCACTTCCTAAGCCGGCAATCTCATTTGTGATGAGAGCAATCCTAGAGTATATTTCAGCGACACCTTCACCATCCTTCCTTTTGAACTTGTCAAGTTGACTTTGAAGAACATCCAACTTGGATTCCTTAACGGACTCGGTACCTTCATGCATATCAATCAAAGTATCCCAAATTTCCTTTGCATTCTGAAGACGGATGATTTTGTCGGTGTTCTGGGAACGGGGGTCCCCAGACTTGCCTACCTGCGGCCTGCAGCGTGGCTCAGCCAGTGGCCCGGTACAGCCCGTCTTAATCAACCCAAGGTCAAGACCCTCGCGAGGGGCCAAGGCTCGCGGGGTAGACGACACAAGGCCTCCTCAGGGGCGGCCTCAGCAGGCAGGCTTGCAAGGAGGCGGAGATATCAAGGCAAGGGGTACCTCGCTAGGTGGTCATGACGCAATCCATGACGATCAAGACCAGGCTGGCGCCAGGCGGGCGCCAGCCTGCGTAGTTTCCTCTTTTCCTCTTTGGTGCAAAGGGGGCAAGCGCAGGCGCGGAGTACCGAGGCATCAAGCAAAGGTTTCCATATCAGTGCAACGAGACCAAGACCAGCAGGACGGCAGGCCGAAGATCACCATGGAGCCCAAGACGGTGTCATCACCAGAGCCTTTGACAGTCGAAGACCACCTTTAGACAGGATAGCTTGTACTAGCTGTCCCCCTTCAAAATGGCCGTTGTTGGCTCCCTTCCCGCTCAATATTTGGGAAGAGGACCAGGGCCTCTATATATAGAGATAGCCACCACAGTAGAGGGACATCTCATCTAGATCTCACCGAAACCAGAGCAAGTAGAACACCACACCAGCTCAAGAACACCCCTCGCGAGGTTATTCTTCCTCTGTACTACTAATCATCAGCCCAAGAGGCAATCCACCACATCACACACAGGAGTAGGGTATTACACCACAACGGTGGCCCGAACCTGTATAAATCTTGTGTATCTTGTGTGTTCATCGTGCTAGCTTAGATTCGCGGCGAGGTTCTGGGGCATGAATCGGTAGTGAGAAGATATTCGTGCGCACCCCAGAGTTCGAACCTTAAGGGTTTTGCCGGAACCCGATATCCGACATTTGGCGCGCCAGGTAGGGGTGCACCGAAATCTTCTTTTCGCTGATCTGCATCCCATCGCTTCATCGCATCCGTGGCAGACGCACACCGAGCTCACGCCGAGCACCGGGCCGCTCCCACCGCCCGCATCGCCCAGACGGCTCCCGTCGGTGGGCCTCCTTGTCATTCTCCATCGCCTGCCGCCAACGCCTCTACCGGCCTGGCGGGGAACAAGGAGCAAGCATCTTTGCTGCACCCCTTGGTGCGGCGGGGAGGCCGCACCGCCACTTCGTCGCTGACTCTAGCTGGTTCGTCGTCTCACGCTCGTCATGCCCCCACGGATGCGCAGGCCGCATTGCTCCTGGCACGTGAGCCCCTGCACTACCGCCCCGTCGATGACCTCTACGAGGAGTGGCTCACTTGCATCACCAATGTTGTCAGCGCCGCGGGGGGCTCTCCTGCGCCGTCCCTCGTGCTGCCTCGCCCTCCATCCTGCATGGGCGCCGCGGCTCAGGGAGCGCCTCCACCACCTCCTCCTCAAGAAGGCGCCCTGGCTCCAAGGCGCACGGCTCCTGGAGGCGACCCACCGCGTCCGGTGCCCACGCGGCAAGAAAGGACCTGTCAAGAAATCCCTCGGCCTCAAGAAGGCGCTCATGTGCTCCCTGCACCAGCACGTCAAGACCGCATCCCAGCACCAGCACGCCAAGACCCCGCGCTGCCCCTGGCAGCGGCGCGCGGGAACCGTCAAGAGCAGACCCCGTGTCTGCAAAAAGCTCCGGTAGACATGGCGGGTTGTCGTGCCTTCACCATCGAGCTATGAAGTGTCGCCTAGCCAGGCAAGTTCAAGCCGGATCTTCCTCCTTGCTACGACGGCACCACCAACCCCGCGGAGTTCCTGCAGCTTAACAAACTGGGCATCGAGGCGGCTAACATAGACGAAAAGGTCATGGTGAACTGGTTTCCCATGGCGATCAAGGATGGTGCCCGCACCTGGCTCCTGAACCTCGCTCCTGGCTCGATCTCCTCCTGGGACAAGATGCGTAGCCGTTTCATCGCCAACTTCCAGGGCACTCGCGACCGTCCTCCGACCGTGGGTGACCTGTGCTGCATCAAGCAGTAGCCTGGAGAGACCCTGCAGAGGTACATCTAGCGGTTCAACAGCGCTCGCCTCAACATTCCCAAGGTGATTGAGGAGGGAATTATCTTTGCGTTCTCTAACGGCATCCGCGACGTCAAGATGAAGGTGGAGCTGACTATCCACGAGGACCTGTGCACATCACTGGAGTTGTTCAATCTGGCGACCAGGTGCGCAAGAGCTGAGGAAGGACGCCTCTCCCTCTCGAGCTTCCAGCTGCTGACCTAGAAGAGAAGAAGGCCAAGGCCAAGGACGTGAAGCGCAAAGGAGCAGCTGTGATCGCGGTAGAACCAGACACGAAGCACGGCAGGGACCAGCCGGAGTCGTCCAAGGGTAGCAAATTCTGTGCCTACCACAACCTCTACACCCACAACACCAACGAATGCCAGGAGCTCAGAGCCGTTCGAGAAGGACGCATCGGTCGATGCCCCAAGCGCAACGACTGGGGATACAACCAAGGAGGAGGAAGAGGTGGAGGATGATGGGACAACCGAGGCCCTATCCAGGAGTGGCGTGAGCGACCTCGCGAGGATTGCTGGCAGGACCAGCCTCACAAGGGAGCTTGGAGGGATCAGCCTCGCGAGGATCGCCCGCAGGGCAACGCAGGCCTTCCTCCTCTGCCGCCACCGCCAAGGAGGAATGATGACCACCACCAGGATGAGGGGGCTGGTGCGCTTCCACGGAGCCGCATGCTATCACTTGCATCTTAGGCGATGCCCAGGGCCTAACCTCTCAGCGCATCTTCAAGCAGTTTGCTCGCGAGGTGAATGAAGTCCTCCCCAAGCTCGAGGCCATGCGCCCTCTCCGATGGTCCACGTGCGCCATCACCTTCAGCTCAGCAGATCAACTCAAGTGTGCGGCTACCATTGGCGTCCTCCCAATGCTTTGTTCTCCTGTCATCAACAATGTGCAAGTCACCAGGACTCTCATCGATGGCGGCGCAGGACTCAACGTCCTGTCCGTCAAGATGTTCAACAACCTTCAAGTGCCATAGGATCAACTTCAACCTACCAAGCCTATCTCAGGAGTAACTGACAGCTCCACTACCCCGATAGGGCAGGTCCGCCTCCCTGTCACTTTCGGGCAGCGCAACAACTACTGCACCGAGCTCGTCGAATTCTACATTGCCCAGATTCGCCTGCCATACAATGCCATCCTCAGGTATCCAGCCATGGCCAATTTCATGGCAGTGACCCACCATGGTTACAACGTCCTCAAGATGCCAGGAAACGGAGGAATCATCACGGTCCCCTGCAAAGAGAAGGATGCGGTGTGCTCCCTCGAGCGTGCCTTCCAAGCCGCATCAATCGAGGACCCAGACAGCAATAGCGAGAACCCTCCTGAGGTAGTTCCCAAGAAGAAGAAGACATCGCCTAGCTCAAGGCCTCAGGAGGTTGGCATCTCAGGAGGTGTCGCATCAAGATCTGTGCCCGTGCAAGGGGTGCCTCCCTCCATCGCATAGGAAGGTGCGCGCGGAGCCCTCCTCGGGAAGGGCTTAGGGCTCTATTCTGGAGGGCCTCAGACTTTGACAAGATCACGAGGGAGGCGCTCGGGCACCACTTGGAGGCGTGTTTTGCAGCACGTCTCCTTTAGGAAGGCATGGGGCCAGGAAGGTCCAACCCTCAGGATTTCATCACCAAGGCCACTCAGGAGCTTCAGGAATCAAGAGCCGTGCGCAGCGATCGCCGCATGCATGGCGTAGCTCCCCATCCAGGTGAGGATGGTGAGCTGCGCGTCTGTATCGACTACCCAGGGCTCAGCCGAGCCGCGCCTCAGGGGTGCCTCTGTCCTTCGCGCGTGGGACGTTGCGAGGGTTAGGTGCATAGCTATATTCGCATGCCTTTCGGTCTACTGAACGCGGCAGCTACTCACCAGCGCCATCTGTGGAGCATTCTGGCGGCTCAGGAGGCTAGGCATCACGCGGTCCAGGTAGAGATGGAGATGGTCCTCGAGGAACTGCCTGGTGTAAGGGCATATTTATCCCCAAGATGTTTTGGTGATTGATGACAATGCTTGTGCGAACTAATCGTGTGCGTTAAGTTCTTTCAGAGATTCATCCATTGGCACGGGATGATTACCTCCCCTCGGTGTTTTATTCAAGACGGTGTAGCTCCTTCATTTCGTTGTTGGTGGACTAGTTTCGTAGGAGTCACCATACTATCAAGAGGGTATCCGCTTTGGTAAGGCTAGGGTGGAATCAACACGTACACATCCATATCACACCCAACGTTTTCCTTCCGCTTCTTTGGAGCTGCCTTTTCCCCTATGTCTCCCTTTTCCTGCCCCAGCGGTAGTACTGTGGTCCACAGCAGTAGTACCGCCGAAGCACCCAAGCGGTAGTACCGCTCCCCAAGCGGTAGTACCGCTCGGCGGTAGTACCTCTTGTGGTATTCGTCCGTAGTACCGCGGTGGTTCCGGGCTACTGCCGCCTCGATTCGAGACCGATGTTTTTCGTGTCGGGTTTTACGGTACTAAGTGTGGTAGTAGTAGCGGTAGTACCGCTCCAAGAGGTAGTACCGCGCCTACTCCCACAGTAGTACCGCTCTGGGGCCAAGACTCTGACCTCCTCGTCAGCGCGGCAGTATCGCTGGGTAAGAGCGGTAGTACCGCCCTCAGCGGTAGTACCGCCCTGCCCAAGCGGTAGTACCGCTCTGTGCGGGGCTCTTCAGTGGGGTAACGGTTGGATTGGTTCCCAGACTGTATAAAGGTGTCTTCTTCCCCAAAGTTGACCTACCTCTTTCCCCCAAAGCTCCATTGTTGCTCCAAGCTCCATTTTCACCCGATCTCTCTCCCTAGCCATCAAACTTGTTGATTTGCTCGGGATTGGTTGAGAAGGCCCGGATCTACACTTCCACCAAGAGAAATTTGATTCCCCCCACTTATCCCTAGCGGATCTTGTTACTCTTGGGTGTTGAGCACCCTAGATGGTTGAGGTCACCTCGAAGCCATACTCCATTGTGGGGAAGCTTCGTGGTGTTGTTGGGAGCCTCCAAGTGTTGTGGAGATAGCCCCAATCTTGTTTGTAAAGGTTCGGTCGCCGCCTTCAAGGGCACCAATAGTGGAATCACGGCATCTCGCATTGTGTGAGGGCATGAGGAGATTACGGTGGCCCTAGTGGCTTCTTGGGGAGCATTGTGCCTCCACACCGCTCTAACGGAGACGTACTTCCCTTAAAAGGAAGGAACTTCGGTAACACATCCTCGTCTCCACCGGCTCCACTCTTGGTCATCTCGTGCCTTTACTTTTGCAAGCTTACTTGTGTTGTATCTATTGCTTGCTTGTGTGCTAGTTGTCTTTGCATCATATAGGTTGTCCACGTAGTTGCACATCTAGACAACCTATTTCGTTGCCAGGTTTAAATTGTTAAAGAAAAGTCTAAAAAATTTAAGTTGCCTATCCCCCCCTCTAGTCAACCATATCGATCCTTTCAATTGGTATCAGAGCCTCGTCTCTTTATTAAGGACTTTGCCGTCCGAAGAGTATGGTTGACACCAACGACGGTGCGGAGGAGCACTCTGGTGTGAATCCCATCTCGTCTTCGGCCGAAGGGGGAACCTCGGTCTCACGTGAGGAATTCAATGCGGCTTTAGACACATTGAAAACCTCCATGACGGCCGAGGTTAAAAGCATGTTTTCTGAATTCCTCGAAGGACTTAAACTATCTACCTCGCCGATGAAAGTTGGTGATCCCACTAACAAGGTGATGGATGCCACCTCCGACAAGGGGGAAGCTAATAGTGAAAAAGGTCCTTCTACTAGTGGTAGAAATGGCTCCGGCATCTTTGCCCATGTGGAACCTCCTACTTATGGTGGACCGATTCCCACTACTCATTTAAATCATGCCAGTCCACCTCCTAAGATTGTGAAAAATGAGGATTTTGATGGTTGGGTTTATCGTTTCTAGAGTCATTTAAAACATGTGAATACTAATCTTTGGAGAATTATAGAAGAAGGTTTCTATCCTCATGACCCAAGCAACTTCACCCCTCGAGAAGCCGTGGACAATCAATTCAATGAGAGTGCTCTCTTCATCATCCAAGATGCAATCCTTCCCGAAGATCTCCCTCATCTTCGACCTCATGTCATGGCTAAAGAAGCATGGAAATGTGTTGAGTCTCTCTATCGAGGAAGTGCTAGCATTCAATGCTCCAACTATGAAGTGGTGCAAGATGAAGAACCTCATGAGCTCTTTCGAAGAGTGACCAAACTCGCGGTCGCACTCCGAGATCATGGGAGCAAGGACACGGATGACAATTGGATCAAGCGCAAGTTCCTCAAGGCCATTATGCCCTACAACAAGGCCATGTCCTCCGTCATTCGTCAAAGACCGAACTTCCACTCCATGACCTCAGGTGAAGTGTTGGATGAGTTTGTTGCAATGAGCATCTTGGACAAGACCGCCGACAATGCGGTGCTCCATTCTCAAAGGGCAAAGAAGCCCAATCTTGCCTTGAAGGCCAAGGTTAGTGTGGAAGAAGAAGAAGAAGAGGAAGATGAGGAGAGCAACCCTGAAGACACGAAGTATGATTATCATGAGCACATGGCTCTTGCCTCAAGACAATTTTGGAGTAAGAAGAATACAAGACCCAACTTCAACAACAACAACTCAAGTGGACTCAAGGGCAAGCAACGAGTTAGAACTTGTTTCAACTGTGGCAATGTGAGCCACTTCGTTGCGGATTGTCCTTACGAGAAGCGGGAAGACAATGGTGGCAAGTTCATCCGAAAAGACAAAGCCAAGTCCTTCCCAAACAAGAACAACTTCACCAAGAAGACTCCGACATGCAGGTTGGTAGTTCAAGAAGAATACCGTGAGGATGATGATGATGATGAAGATAGTGAAGCAACGGCTATGGCATCTGTTGCCATTGCCACAACTCCCCGGGTGTCTCTCTTCGATTCACCCAACGACAACATCACCGCCAAGTGCCTCATGGCTAAAGCCACCAACAAGGTAACCCCCAACATCAAAACCACCATTATTCCTAATCCTCCTTCAACGGATGGACTTGATAATGTTAAGGGGTCCAATGAGGAGGTAAATGAATTTGAGTCATTCATGAGTAAGCTCAAGGGCAAATCCAAGAAGCACTTCGTTGCTCTCTTGGAACAACTTGGAGAAGCCAATGACATGATCGAGGCTCACGAAGAAACCATCTCTAAGATGGAAGGTCATAGTCGTGACTATGCCGATGAGATATCGGATCTCTCTAATGCTCTTAAGGAAGAGCGCGGGCATCGTTTGGCTCTTGAGGATTCACACAACGATGACCATGCCAAACTAAAGAAAGATCTTGATCATGCTCTTGTTGTGTCTCATGTTCTAACTTCCGAGAAGGCTAAACTTGGGGTTAATCATGATAGACTCAAGCAGGAGTTTGATGTACTTGACAAGGCCCATAAGGTCTTGAAAGGTGCTCATGCAAACCTCAAGGAGTCTCATGCTCAACTCCAAGTTATGCTAACCAAGGAAAAGGCCACATTTCCTCACATGGTCTTGATTGATAATGCAAATGCTACTAACCCATGTTGTGAGCATGTGCATCTTGTGGAGGAGAATGTCAAGTTGAAGGAACAACTCGAGAAAGGTCTTGTGTCATGCATACAAGGCGAGAACAACCTAAATGACCTTTTGAGCAATCAAAAGGAAGTTGTGGGCAAGGAGGGAGTTGGGTTCTCACCCAAGTCCAAGAACAAGAAGAAGAACAAGGAGAAGAATAACAAGACCAATCGACCTCCCCCGCTCAAGCAAACCTTTGTGAATGAGGGAGAGGGTGCTCCTAAGGAGAAGAAGAACAATGCAAAGAATGGTGATGCCAAAGAGTGCAAAGCCATCTCTCCCAACAAAACCGGCGACTTTAACCCCTCTTATGTGTTGTGCCATGCTAGTGATGGGCATGTTTATGATAAATATGTTGGTTCTTCTTATGAGTACAATGAATGGTCTATTTGGGTTCCTAAGACCCTTGTTACTAACATCAAAGGACCCATTACTCAATGGGTACCTAAAACCAAGCATTGATCTCTTGTAGGTGTTTGCTTCCGATGGGGGATCATGGTTGCTCGATAGTGGAGCAACAAATCATATGACCGGGAGCAAGGACTTGGTGGTGGAAATGCACAAGATCCCATATATGCCCACCAATGTCGAATGGGGTGATGCCTCACATTCTAAGGTATTGGGTCTTGGCAAGGTTGTCATTTCTCATGATCTAACGATCGAGAAAGTCATGCTTGTTGAGTCCCTTGCGTTCAATTTACTTTCTGTTCGTCAACTCGCACTCATGGGCTTTGCCACATTCTTTGATATTGATACTGTGGCCCTCTTGTGGAGCAAGACTCTTAAAGTAGCCTTTGTTGGGCATGTCGAGAATGGTCTTTATGTGATTAACTTTTCGGAGCAACCCACTAAGACCGCGACATGCCTAATGGCTAAAGTTGATGTGGGATGGCTTTGGCATCGCCATTTAGCCCACGTCAATATGAGATCTTTGCAAAGTCTTCTCAAGGGGGACCATGTCCGTGGACTAACGAATGTTAGTTTTGCCAAAGATCGTGCTTGCAAGTGCTTGTATCGAAGGAAAGCTTCATGAAACGGCTCACCCTCCCACGACTATCATCTACTCAAAGAGACCCTTGGAGCTCCTGCACATGGACCTCTTTGGGCCTCCATCCTTTGATAGTCTTGGGGGTAGAAAGTATTGCTTGGTGATTGTGGATGATTATTCAAGATACACTTGGGTATACTTCTTCAAGAGGAAGAGTGAGACTCAACAAACCGTCATCGACTTTGCAAATGAAGTTCAACGTCAACATAATGCAAAGATCTTGACAATAAGAAGTGACAACGGCACCGAGTTCAAGAACTACACCTTGGATGAGTTTCTTAGTGATGAGGGGATCAAGCACCAATATTCTGCACCATATACCCCTCAACAAAATGGTATTGCGGAGAGGAAGAACCGGACGTTGATGGATGCGGGAAGGACCATGATGGCGGAGTTCAAGTCTCCATACAACTTTTGGGCCAAAGCCATCAACACTGCATGTCATGCATCCAATCGGCTCTATCTCCGCAAAGGCTTGAACAAGACTCCGTATGAGATACTCACCGGGAACAAGCCCAATCTCAAGTACTTCCGGGTGTTCGGGTGTAAGTGTTTCATTCTCAAGAAAGGTGTTCGTTTGTCTAAATTCGAGGCTAGAGCTTATGAGGGCATATTTGTTGGTTATGCTACAAACTCTCATGCTTACCGTGTTCTCAACAAGTCCAACGGACTCATTGAGGAGACGTGTAACGTGGAGTTTGACGAAAATAACGGCTCCCAAGTGGAGCAAAGTGGTACTTGTGATGTAGGTGATGAAATTCCTCCCCAAGCCATAAGAAGAATGGGTATTTGTCATATTCTACCCATTGAGGAACCCCTTGTGGCCGAAGGGGAAGGACAATGCTCCACTCCAGTGGAGCCTTCACCTACTCAAGACCCACACACTTCCGAAGAACAAAGTGTAGGCCCTCAACCTCGGGAACAAGTGTCAGGACCCCGACTCACTTTGCGGCCTAGAATGTAACACCTCATATCACTTTGCGGCCTCACGCACGGTATTCCCACGGGTGTCGCCTTACCTTTGCCCAGGACCGTTTGCGCCTTTTGGCACACGTATATGATAGTGTCGCTAGCATCCATATGATAAGGAGCCCGGGCTGACATGGCTAGTCGTAAACCCAAAGTGGCACAAACTTACAGGGACAGGCATCCATGACCCAACATCGAACATGTCGGTCATCAGTGAGTGAATCCAGGCTGTAGCACTGGGCTAGCAGGACTCCGGTGAACCGGGCTGTAGCGGGCTAACAGGACTCCGATATTCATCGCGTGACATTTCCCCGAGGGGACAGACACAGGAACAAAGAAGGACACATGCCGGCCAGCCTAAGTGTTCCGGAGCAGTAGCAAGCTACCATGGCTCAGTGGAAGCACTAGGAGACATTTCCCGATAAGAGAGGCTACTAAGGATAAACAACTAGATGGTCAGATCCCACATATACCAAGCATTTCAATAACATACACACAATATGCCCGATATGTGCAAATACAACATGGCATCACAACATGACTCTACAACTCAAGTATTTATTCAATAGGCTCCAAGGAGCGAGATATTACAAACATGGGTCTCACGACCCAACATTCAGAGCATACAAGTCAAAGCACAAGCGGAAGCTTAACATGTCTGAGTACAGACATCTACAAATGAAAAAGGCTGAGAAGCCTGACTGTCTACGAGATCCTGCCGAGGGCACAAGATCGTAGCTGAGGTAACAAGCTAAACGTCGAAGTCCAAGCGGAACTACTAGTGAGACTGAAGTCTCTCTGCAAAAACATAAAATAGGCAAACGTGAGTACAAATGTACCCAGCAAGACTTACATCAGAACTATCTACATATGCATCATTATCAACAAAGGGATGGTGGGGTTTAACTGCAACAAGCCAGCTTTGACTCGGTGGCTATCCTGTACTACGACTGCAAGCAACTTTTGAGGTGGCGCACACGAGTCCACATATTCACCAACCAATACACCACTATGGATCCGCTCCCGTCTCCCTACAAGAACGCCATCCATAGCACTCACGCTTATCTTGCGCATTTTAAAGTATCCACTTTCATTGTCTATGAACTGTTATAGGCAACCCAGAAGTCCTTTACCGCGGACACGGCTATTCGAATATATGATGTTAACCCTGCAGGGGTGTACTTCTTCACACACGCTCTCACCACTTACCGCCGTTTACACGACATGTACTGGGCAACCTTCAAGCGGAAGCCTAGCGAGGGTGTCGGCCACGACCTACCTAAACACTCAAGTCTCTATCCAGGTTTATCGCCTATTCAGGTTCCATCCGCAGGGAGTCCGGCCGAGGTTTCCACATACGGCCTCGAACGATGTGTGCAGGGTTCCTGAGACACCAAACGGGTGACCGGTACACCGTGCCACGTGCCTACCGCATCACAGCCCACCCCTCGGTTCAACGCTGCCCACGGCCTCCAGCATACTACAAACACCAGAAACTTCTTGCAACTCCTGGACAGAGGACAAGGGTGATTAAGAAGCCGAGAGGGTCCATTGGTTTCGGGCCCAATGCGTGGTAGTAGTTGTTTCATGGATCACAAACACAAAACTCAGTTCCTGAGGACGGCTTCAGTGAGACAACCCACCATGTACTCCTACATGGCCTCTCACCGCTACCTTTACCAAATCGTGTTCACACACTCAGCTCACACACAGTAGGACATGTTCACACACCTCTAATTCATCCCCGATGAATCAGACCTGACTCAACTCTAAGCAGTAGCAGGCATGACAAACAAGCATGAATGAGTAGGCACAACAGGGCTCAAACAACTCCTACTCATGCTAGTGGGTTTCATCTATTTACTGTGGCAATGACAGGTCATGCAGAGGATAAAGGGGTTCAGCTACCGCAGCAAGTAACAGATGAATCATTGTTGTCCTAATGCAGTAAAAGAGAGCAGGAGCGAGAGAGTAGGATTGTATCGAAATGAACAAGGGGGTTTTGCTTGCCTGGCACTTCTGAAGATAGCATTGAGTCTTCATCAGTGTCAACGATCACAACGTCGGTATAACATCTACCGAGGGGGAACAACATCGGCAAACAGAGAAGAAACACGATCAATGCAATGCACAATATGATGCATGCTATGAAATGGCAATATGAATGTGTTTTGGGATAATGCAAGCTGGAACAGATTGAGATGAGTCCACTTGAACCAAAGATTCAAATGCAAACCCATTTTAAGAGGTTATATTAGTGCATTAACTATTTTCATCTAAACAACAAGGTTAAATTGTTCTAACATGCATGAAACCAGTACATATGGATAGATTGGATTTTTTGATCATTTTTCATATATAATTTGTTTGATTTGGAGCTACGGTTGATTTGCTATGATTTTCAGAAGTTTTGGTTATTTTCTGGAATTTCCTGTAAAACAATACATCCAGAAAAAGAGTTATTGCGTCAGCAGTGCGTCAGGGTGACGTCAGTGGTCAAAGGGGACGTCCAGGTCAACCTGACCAGTGGGTCCCGCATGTCAGCAGTTATTTAAACTAACTAAATTTAGTTAGTTCTAATCTAAGTTAATTAGCAGAGGGGGGTCCCACTTGTCACAGACTCAGGGGAGTCAACCTGGGCCCACCCAGTCAAAGTCAAAGGTCAAACCCACCGGCGTTCAGCCGCCGGCGAGACCAGACACGGCGGTGAGAGTGCATTAGTGCGTTCCGGTGACCAAATGAGCGGCGAAGGGCATCTACGCGTAGCTAGGAGCAAGCCACAACGCTTGGTGGTGGTGGTTGAGCTCGGGGTGGCCGGAAACGTCGCCGGCGACGACCTTGGCGGTCGTCGGAGTCGGGTGAAGATGAACCCGAGGCTACGGGACACGGCGAGGCACGTGGTGAGGTGCGTTGGGCTCCTGGGGATGCAGTGAGTGTGTTGGACACGGTGGTGTGGCCGGTGGTTGGCCGGAGACATGTCAGTGATGAGCTGGATGGTGGCGCGTGCGGTGAAGCTTCATGCAGTTGATGCAGGGCTCGAGAGCAAGAACAAGAAGGGGGAGGAGGTAGCTGGGCTCACGTTGGTCACGTAGAAGCTGACGGCGCGGCCGGGGACGAGCTGTTGCGGCGGTGACGGCAAAGGGGATCTTCGGCGGTGACGGAGTCGGGCGAGTTCGGTGCAGACGCTTCGGGGCAAGTGAGCGCTCGGGGCTTGGCTTGCTCGAAGAAGAGGAGGGCGGTGGAGCTTCTGGACACGGTGGCACGGCGCAGGGACGACGGAGAGCGCGACTATGGCGACGGTGCGGCTGCGGTGGCGTCGGCCATGGTGCGGGAGATCGAGGGAGAGGAGCTGGGGAGGAAAGGGCGTGTCTGTGTGCTCGGGGAAGGAGTGAGTGACCGACCCAGGTCGGCAGAACGGCAAGGGGAGGAAGCAGGGCGGCGGGCAGCTATGTGGCACGCGCTGGTGCCGACGTCGAGCACCTGGCTGCCTGCCTGGCCAAGCCAAGCAGCTCGCTGGAGCGGTGGCTGGGCTGGGCCGGCAGGTGGGCTTGCCAGGTGGGCGCCAGGTAAGCCTTTGCTTTGCTTTGTTTTTCTTTTTCTATTTTTCTGTAAGTTTGTGGCTTTACTAAAAATAGCTAGGCACTTCTAAAAATCCTGAAAATAATCAGGGGCTCTGTTTAGAATATCTCCAACAGCACATACTTATTTTCAGAATTATTTGAGCATTCAAAATATTTACTAGCATTTAAATGCCCAAATGCAATTTACATATGATTTAATTCAATGACCTTCTGTTGACCTAGAAAAATGTGCACCAATTTTTCCAGAGGTTCTAACCCAGGACAAAGAGGGTGAACTTTTTAGAAGGGCATTTCAGGTTCATTGAAAATATTTTTAGTAAGCCTTAGTTGAATTCAGAGGGGTTCTGGGGGTTCTGGCTTCCCCAATTCAAGTTTCTGATGGAAAGTAGGCATGATGCAACACTCTAATGCATGGACTAGCTAGGATGTGACAACAAGACCAAGGGCAAGATAAATCTCAAGATGGTGGTGAACCTCCAAATGATGCCCAAGGTCAAGTTCTCCCCCTCGAGCAAGTTCAAGATCATGAGCAAGCTCAAGATCAAGAACAAGCTCATAACGGCGCTCAAGATGATCAAGTGAACCCTCCTCCTGCCACATCCGAGTAGGAATTAGAGTGTCGTGCTGCGAAGATTGCTTCCAAACTCACCACCAATGGTCATCTCATGGAGAATGTGGTTGGAAGCCTAAGAAAGGGGGTAAGCACTCATAGACAATTAGCAAACTATTGTGAACATCACGCGTTTGTCTCTTGTGTTGAACCCCATAAGGTCTATGAGGCGCTCGAAGACTCGGATTGGCTCAATACCATGCATGAAGAACTCAACAACTTCGAGTACAACAAGGTGTGGAGGTTGGTGCCAAGGCCTTCGGGGAACCATAACATCATTGGAACCAAGTGGATCTTCAAGAACAAACAAGATGATCATGGGAACATCATTCGCAACAAGGCAAGATTGGTAGCACAAGGCTACTCCCAAGTCGAGGGTATCGACTACGATGAAACCTTTGCTCCCGTTGCTCATCTTGAATCCATTCGTTTCTTGATTGCTTATGCCTCCCATCACAACTTTAAGTTGCAACAAATGGATGTGAAAAGTGCTTTTCTTCATGGTCCCATTAATGAGTTGGTTTATGTCAAGCAACCCCCCGGGTTCGAGGATCCTTTCTTCCCGGATCATGTGTATCAACTCGATAAGGCACTCTATGGCCTCAAACAAGCCCCACGTGCATGGTATAACCACCTTACCGAGTTGTTACAAGATCATGGATTTGAAGTTGGGCTAATCGATCCCACTCTTTTTACTAAGAAGGTCAAAGGGGAGTTGTTTGTGTGCCAACTATATGTTGATGACATTATCTTTGGTTCTCCTAACAAAGCTTTCAATGAAGAATTTGCCGCTCTCATGACCTCCAAGTTCAAGATGTCTTCGATGGGAGAGTTGAAGTTCTTCCTTGGTTTTGACATCAAACAAAGAAGAGAAGGAACCTTCATCAACCAAGCCAAATACACTCAAGACATGCTAAAAAGATTCAAGCTAAGTGATGTCAAGCCGGATACTACTCCAATGCCCACCAAGTGCCAACTTGACATTGATCCCAATGGTAAAGCGGTGGATCAAAAGGTATATCGCTCCATGATTGGCTCCTTGCTTTACCTTTGTGCATCTAGACCGGATATCATGTTGAGTGTGGGGATGTGTGCACGGTTTCAAGCCGCACCGAAGGAAAGTCACTTTGTGGCGGTCAAGCGAATCTTTCGATATTTGGCTCATACCCCAAACTTTGGCTTATGGTACCCAAGAGGGGCAAACTTCAAACTTGAAGGATTTACGGATTCCGATTGGGCGGGAGACAAAGTGGATAGGAAGTCCACTTCCGGAGGGTGCCAGTTTCTTGGGTGCTCTTTGGTGAGTTGGTCTTCCAAAAAGCAAAGTTGTGTGTCTCTCTCGTCCACCGAAGCGGAATATGTGGCGGCCGGTAGTTGTTGTGCACAACTTTTATGGATGAGGCAAACTTTAAAGGAATACGGTGTCATTTGTGACAAAGTGCCTCTTTGGTGTGACAACGAAAGTGCCATCAAGATTTCTCTCAACCCGGTGCAACACTTCAAGACGAAGCATATTGAGATTCGGTATCATTTCATCCGGGATCACATTAGGCGAGGGGAGATCGAGCTCAAGTATGTCAACACTCATGATAACCTTGCAGATATTTTCACGAAGCCCTTGGATGAAGCAACATTTCGCGAGTTAAGGCATGATCTAAATATCATTGATTCGAGCAATGTGACTTGAACCCTTACACACCCCACCTCACTCAACTTGGTGTCTAGTTTTGATGTAGGCATGGGCATAGGGGGATTGTTGTTCCCTCAATGAACTCTCCCTCCCCCCATTATGCATAAAATGATCAACTCTTTCACATTAGCCATTTTTGATGGTACTTGTGATTCAAAGATGAGTTTTGGTCATGGGCCCAAGGATAATTCTTCGCGGTGCCATACCAATTGACTCAAACATAGGTGGCTCCGGCCACCGCCCTCTCTTGAGAGAGGCCAGAGCTCGCTCTGTTTCATGTGGTTGTTTTGAAAGAGTGGGTTATGGACCGTTGTTAGTGTGTGTTGCCTTGTTGGTCTTTTCTTTCTCTTGGCCTTGCTTTCTCGTCTCTTTGGTACTTTAGCCGATTGTCTAGAAGCCATTTG
The DNA here is from genome assembly GCF_018294505.1 of Triticum aestivum. NCBI lineage: Eukaryota > Viridiplantae > Streptophyta > Magnoliopsida > Poales > Poaceae > Triticum > Triticum aestivum. The sequence continues at coordinate 376,437,566 of NC_057801.1, forward strand.
GTTGCTGAGCGGTACTACCGCTGGTGGCGAGCTGTACTACCACTCCGAGCGGTACTACCGCCCTCCAGCGTGGTACTACCGCTGTGAGGCGCGGGCAGGGGGTTATATCGGGGGCAGGCGGAGTTTCTTCTCCCCCATACCCATTCGCTCGCCCCCTTGCTCTGTTCCTCTCTCTTCAGCAAACGGCGCCGCGGGAGGGCTCCGGCGGATCTCCCTCTCCGGGGAATTCCTCTCCATTTCCTTCGGTGGAGATGATCCCCACCTTGTCCTCTTGCCATGGATGCCGGTATTGCCCCCGCTCCCTTTTTCTTCTTGTCTATATTTCCAATCTAGCATCTTAGGGGCTATACCAGTTGCATCTCTAGATTTTTGGCCAGATCTAGGCTTGAGTAGGATGGAGAATGCTTCTAGACAGTTTGGATTGGTGTTTGGTTGGAGTATTTTTGAATTTGGTAGGATGGTAGTGCCGGATCTGACCACGGCAGTAGGAAACTGTTGTTTCCCCGTCTGGAGCGGTACTACCGCTCTCTCCAGAGCGATACTACCGCTTGGAGCGGTACTACCGCTCGCGGGTCGCGGTACTACCGCCATCTACCAGCTTCACCATGCTCTTACCTCTCAGTGATCTTTTGCTCGTGTTTTGTAGCTTATGCTCATTCTTTCTGGTTGTTTGCGTGTTCTTGTGTGTGGTTCCAGGTGATGAGGTTGCTGAGCATCAGGCTCGTCGTGTCAACCCCGGTCGTGCCACGTCCAAGCGCTACCGCTCCACTGAGTCTACCGGAGGTTCTTCAAGTGCTCCACCTCCACCTCAACTCCAGAAGAAGGCTGGTGCCAAGCCGAAGCCAGGCAAAACCGTGCCAGAAATGCCACCCAAGAAGTTCTGTGCAAGGCGTCGCCGCAACCCGTCTGGTAGGGATCCAAGTTCCCACTTTGGTCAACCATCCGTTCTGGAACAGGTTCCAGTTTGCCATCTTCTTTGATGTTCTCAAAGCCAAGAAGAACCTCTTTGTCAACGTGCACTCCATCGACACCGACCACATGGAGAAGGATCCTGAATACTTTGGTGAAGCTTTTCAGATGTGCACTCAACTGAACATTCTCGGGGTCATGCAATTCAACAAAGATTATGATGCTGATATTGTGGCCCAATTCTATGCCACGGTTCATCTCGGGACTAATGAGGACAGGACACTGACTTGGATGACCAATGGCAAGTTGCTTTCAGTCAAGTGGAAAGCTTTCATGGAGTTGATTGGGGTGGAAGATCTAGGTCTTGAGTCTCCTGTCGGCTTTTGCCCACACCGCCGCAACAACGCCACTCACAAGCAAGCTCTATGGCCCTACTGCACTTTGAGGATCAACCCTGAGACGAAGAAGGAAACGTATGAGCTGCCTGCCTATCTGGATATCCTTCACCGTGTCTTCAGAGAGACTCTTTTCCCTCGTATCGGGAATCTGGATATGGTTCACTCCTATCTCGTGGACATGCTTCTCTTCTGCCAGCGTCAGAAGGAACAGAACACCGGAGAGTCCCTGGATATCTCTCATCTTATGTGGTCTGAGCTGTTATCTGCTATCTCCGAGCGCAAGTGCCCGATTTATGGTCCGTTCATCATGCTGCTTATTGAGAAGGCCTGGGATCGTGTCTATCCCCAGGTGATACTGGAGACTGGAGAGTTGGTCTCTCACGACATCAAGCGTCTAAGGAAGAAGGATAACTGGGGCACTCAGGACCCTAAGACTGGAGTTCCTTCGTCTGCTACTGCCATGGAGACCGAGGAGGAGACTGGGGCTGAGGCTGAGGATGATGATGATGACTACGTGCCTTTTGAGGCAGAGCCCTCTTGGGCAAAGAAGCTCAATCTCAAGATGAAGAAGCTGTTCTGCATGGAGTCTCACGGTCAGTACATGACTCATGTGGCTGAGAAGAAGGCCCGAGGTCACCACAAGGAGCTCATGCGTCAGTTGGGTGCTACAGTTATCAGTGGATCTGAGGACCAGCTTACCAAGGAGGAGGAGTGGATTCAGCAGCACTGCCCATGGACCGATTCTGATGCCGAGCACTTCCTGACTGACGACGGTGGCGCAGATGATCCCGCTGAGCTCTGATGTGTGTGTCCCTATTTTGCTATCACCTGGAGCCATAGCAACACTCCCTCTCCTTTTTGGTGTCTCGATGCCAAAGCGGGAGAGAGTTTAGGGATTTGTGCTTTGTGTCTTCCGTCTTCTGTGTTTGTGTTTTCCTCGCAATTTGCTTTGTTTGGTTTGTGTCAGTGAGACCTAAGTTCCAGCCATATGGTGTGAGGCATATGCTACCTTATCTTTCCAGTATCATTATCTATGTCACTATCTAGCTTATGAGTTGCATGTTTATCTTGTTAAGTTATCTATGCTACTCTCATATACCCTGCTTAGGTGGTTGGTCTCTAAAATGTAGGGGGAGCGTTGATCCTAATTTGTGTGCCGTGCAGTCCAAAGCACTTATCTAGATAGCACACATCTAGGGGGAGCTCATCTAAATTTTAGGACGGTGGGGTTTTTGCGTTTGTCCTATATCTCTCATATTGTGCAAATCCTGTATTGTCATCAATCCACCAAAAAGGGGGAGATTGTAAGGGCATATTTATCCCCAAGATGTTTTAGTGATTGATGGCAATGCTTGTGCGGACTAATCGTGTGCGTTAAGTTCTTTCAGAGATTCATCCATTGGCACGAGACGATTACCTCCCCTCGATGTTTTATTCAAGACGGTGTAGCTCCTTCGTTTCGTTGTTGGTGGACTAGTTTCGTAGGAGCCACCTTACTATCAAGAGGGGATCCGCTTTGGTAAGGCTAGGGTGGAATCAACACGTACACATCCATATCACACCCGACATTTTCCTTCCGCTTCTTTGGAGCTGCCTTTTCCCCTGTGTCTCCCTTTTCCTTCCCCAGCGGTAGTACCGCGGTCCACAGCGGTAGTACCACCGAAGCACCCAAGCGGTAGTACCGCTCCCCAAGCGGTAGTACCTCTTGTGGTCTTCGGCCGTAGTACCGAAGTGGTTCCGGGCTACTGCCGCCTCGATTCGAGACTGATGTTTTTTGTGTCGGCTTTTACGGTACTAAGTGCGGTAGGAGTAGCGGTAGTACCGCTCCAAGCGGTAGTACCGCGCCTACTCCCACGGTAGTACCGCTCTGGGGCCAGGACCCTGACCTCCTCGTCAGCGCGGCAGTACCGCTGGGTAAGAGCGGTAGTACCGCCCTCAGCGGTAGTACCGCCCTGCCCAAGCGGTAGTACCGCTCTGTGCGGGGTTGTTCAGTGGGGTAACGGTTGGATTGGTTCCCCCACTATATAAAGGTGTCTTCTTCCCCAAAGTTGACCTACCTCTTTCCCCCAAAGCTCCATTGTTGCTCCAAGCTCCATTTTCGCCCGATCTCTCTCTCTAGCCAATCAAACTTTTTGATTTGCTCAGGATTGGTTGAGAAGGCCCCGATCTACACTTCCACCAAGAGAAATTTGATTCCCCCCACTTATCCCTAGCGGATCTTGTTACTCTTGGGTGTTGAGCACCCTAGACGATTGAGGTCTCCTCGAAGCCATACTCCATTGTGGGGAAGCTTCGTGGTGTTGTTGGTAGTCTCCAAGTGTTGTGGAGATAGCCCCAATCTTGTTTGTAAAGGTTCGGTCGCCGCCTTCAAGGGCACCAATAGTGGAATCACGGCATCTCGCATTGTGTGAGGGCGTGAGGAGATTACGGTGGCCCTAGTGGCTTCTTGGGGAGCATTGTGCCTCCACACCACTCTAACGGAGACGTACTTTCCCTTAAAAGGAAGGAACTTCGGTAACACATCCTCGTCTCCACCAGCTCCACTCTTGGTTATCTTGTGCCTTTAGTTTTACAAGCTTACTTGTATCGTGTCTATTGCTTGCTTGTGTGCTAGTTGTCTTTGCATCATATAGGTTGTCCACGTAGTTGCACATCTAGACAACCTATTTTGTTGCCAGGTTTAAATTGTTAAAGAAAAGTCTAAAAATTGTTAGTTGCCTATTCCCCCCTCTAGTCAACCATATCGATCCTTTCACCTGGGACCCCAGAGCCTCCCGAGGCTCAGGGTTCCGGTGGCTCGTGAGGGTTGGCCTCCTCACCACGCGTCATCAGCTACTTCAGCACCCCCTCTACAATGGTATCAGGTGACATCTTCCGAGTTCATTTCAGCTGGAAGCGCCCTCAGGGCTTCATCATTCCCAGGCCGTGCGGGTCTGTCCCTGCGGCATGTATCCCTTTTGCCTATGTCTTTAGTTTACCTTGCTTGGGGCGCCCCTCGGGATGCATCATCCCCAAGCCGTCGGGCCTGACCCAGTGGCATGTATCCCTCCTGCATGTATCTAAGTTGATTTGCTTTTCATACTTAACGATCCTATGATCATCATCTGCCGCCTGCCGCGGGCCTTCTCTCCCTCATGCAAATCGCTTGCGTGTTAAAAGGGAGCTCCTGAGCATCATGACTCGGGAGCTCTTACTGGTTCTCCAGCTCTCACACCCTGGCCTTGTCCACGGCATCGCGACCTGGCATACCAGCGGCAGCTGAGATCGCTCAAAGGCCGGGACCTGAGGACGTAGAGAATTTGTATCTAACCTTCTTGTAGGAACACAGCCGCCCAAGGTTCAAGACTAGGCGCAACCCACCTTGAGGCAGGGCCTCGTGAGTCCCGCGCTGGCTCACGAGTGCCTAGATACACCTCGTCCAGCCCTGCCGTGCAAGACACGTGTCAGGGCGGGGCTGTACACGCCCCGGGGGCTACTCCCGGAGGGGAGCTCCCCTCCCATGTACCAGTGGAAGCACCATACTCCGCGCGGGCTGACGACACTGCCAAGGAGTGGCTATGCCCGTACACATACGGAAGCGCAAGTGCCCGATTTATGGTCCATTCATCATGCTGCTTATTGAGAAGGCCTGAGATCGTGTCTATCCCCAGGTGATACTGGAGACTGGAGAGTTGGTCTCTCACGACATCAAGCGTCTAAGGAAGAAGGATAACTGGGGCACTCAGGACCCTAAGACTGGAGTTCCTTCGTCTGCTACTGCCATGGAGACCGAGGAGGAGACTGGGGCTGAGGCTGAGGATGATGATGATGACTACGTGCCTTCTGAGGCAGAGCCCTCTTGGGCAAAGAAGCTCAATCTCAAGATGAAGAAGCTGTTCTGCATGGAGTCTCACGATCACTACATGACTCATGTGGCTGAGAAGAAGGCCCGAGGTCACCACAAGGAGCTCATGCGTCAGTTGGGTGCTACAGTTATCAGTGGATCTGAGAACCAGCTTACCGAGGAGGAGGAGTGGATTCAGCAGCACTGCCCATGGACCGATTCTAATGCCGAGCACTTCCCGACTGACGACAATGGCACAGATGATCCCGCTGAGCTCTGATGTGTGTGTCCCTCTTTTGCTATCACCTGGAGCCATAGCAACACTCCCTCTCCTTTTTTGGTGTCTTGATGCCAAAGCGGGAGACAGTTTAGGGATTTGTGCTTTGTGTCTTCCGTATTCTGTGTTTGTGTTTTCCTCGCAATTTGCTTTGTTTGGTTTGTGTCAGTGAGACCTAAGTTCCAGCCATATGGTGTGAGGCATATGCTACCTTATCTTTCCAGTATCATTATCTATGTCACTATCTAGCTTATGAGTTGCATGCTTATCTTGTTAAGTTGTCTATGCTACGCTCATATACCCTGCTTAGGTGGTTGGTCTCTAAAATGTAGGGGGAGCATTGATCCTAGTTTGTGTGCCGTGCAGTCCAAAGCACTTATCTAGATAGCACACATCTAGGGGGAGCTCATCTACATTTTGGGACGGTGGGGTTTTTGCGCTTGTCCTATATCTCTCATATTGTGCAAATCCTGTATTGTCATCAATCCACCAAAAAGGGGGAGATTGTAAGGGCATATTTATCCCCAAGATGTTTTGGTGATTGACGACAATGCTTGTGCGGACTAATCGTGTGCGTTAAGTTCTTTCAGAGATTCATCCATTGGCACAAGACGATTACCTCCCCTCGATGTTTTATTCAAGACGGTGTAGCTCCTTCGTTTCGTTGTTGGTGGATTAGTTTTGTTGGAGTCACCGTACTATCAAGAGGGGATCCGCTTTGGTAAGGCTAGGGTGGAATCAACACGTACACATCCATATCACACCCGACGTTTTCCTTCCGCTTCTTTGGAGATGCCTTTTCCCCTGTGTCTCCCTTTTCCTTCCCCAGCGGTAGTACCGCGGTCCACAGCGGTAGTACCGCCGAAGCACCCAAGCGGTAGTACTGCTCCCAGAGCGGTAGTACCGCTCCCCAAGCGGTAGTACCTCTTGTGGTCTTCGGCCGTAGTACCGCAGTGGTTCCGGGCTACTGTCGCCTCGATTCGAGACCGATGTTTTTCGTGTCAGGTTTTACGGTACTAAGTGCGGTAGTAGTAGCGGTAGTACCGCTCCAAGCGGTAGTACCGTGCCTACTCCCACGGTAGTACCGCTCTGGGGCCAGGACCCTGACCTCCTCGTCAGCGCAGCAGTACCGCTAGGTAAGAGCGGTAGTACCGCCCTCAGCGATAGTACCGCCATGCCCAAGCGGAAGTACCGCTCTGTGCGCGGTTGTTTAGTGGGGTAACAGTTGGATTGGTTCCCCCACTATATAAAGGTGTGTTCTTCCCCAAAGTTGACCTACCTCTTTCCCCCAAAGCTCCATTGTTGCTCCAAGCTCCATTTTCGCCCGATCTCTCTCTCTAGCCAATCAAACTTGTTGACTTGCTCGGGATTGGTTGAGAAGGCCCCGATCTACACTTCCACCAAGAGAAATTTGATTCCCCCCACTTATCCCTAGCGGATCTTGTTACTCTTGGGTGTTGAGCACCCTAGACGATTGAGGTCACCTCGAAGCCATACTCCATTGTGGTGAAGCTTCGTGGTGTTGTTGGGAGTCTCCAAGTGTTGTGGAGATAGCCCCAATCTTGTTTGTAAAGGTTCGGTCGCCACCTTCAAGGGCACCAATAGTGGAACCACGGCATCTCGCATTTTGTGAGGGCGTGAGGAGATTACGGTGGCCCTAGTGGCTTCTTGGGGAGCATTGTGCCTCCACACCGCTCTAACGGAGACGTACTTTCCCTTAAAAGGAAGGAACTTCGGTAACACATCCTCGTCTCCACCGGCTCCACTCTTGGTTATCTTGTGCCTTTAGTTTTGCAAGCTTACTTGTATCGTATCTATTGCTTGCTTGTGTGCTAGTTGTCTTTGCATCATATAGGTTGTCCACGTAGTTGCACATCTAGACAAGCTATTTTGTTGCCAGGTTTAAATTGTTAAAGAAAAGTCTAAAAATTGTTAGTTGCCTATTCCCCCCCTCTAGTCAACCATATCGATCCTTTCACCTGGGACCCCAGAGCCTCCCGAGGCTCAGGGTTCCGGTGGCTCGTGAGGGTCGGCCTCCTCACCACGCGTCATCAGCTACTTCAGCACCCCCTCTACAATGGTATCAGGTGACATCTTCCGAGTTCATTTCAGCTGGAAGCGCCCTCAGGGCTTCATCATTCCCAGGCCGCGCGGGTCTGTCCCTGCGGCATGTATCCCTTTTGCCTATGTCTTTAGTTTACCTTGCTGGGGGCGCCCCTCGGGATGCATCATCCCCAAGCCGTCGGGCCTGACCTAGTGGCATGTATCCCTCCTGCATTTATCTAAGTTGATTTGCTTTTCATACTTAACGTTCCTATGATCATCATCTGCCGCCTACCACGGGCCTTCTCTCCCTCATGCAAATCGCTTGCGTGTTAAAAGGGAGCTCCTGAGCATCGTGACTCGGGAGCTCTTACTGGTTCTCCAGCTCTCACACCCTGGCCTTGTCCACGGCATCGCGACCTGGCATACCAGCGGCAGCTGAGATCGCTCAAAGGCCGGGACCTGAGGACGTAGAGAATTTGTATCTAACCTTCTTGTAGGAACACAGCCGCCCAAGGCTCAAGACTAGGCGCAACCCACCTTGAGGTAGGGCCTCGTGAGTCCCGCGCTGGCTCACGAGTGCCTAGATACACCTCGTCCAGCCCTGCCGTGCAAGACACGTGTCAGGGCGGGGCTGTACACGCCCCGGGGGCTACTCCCGGAGGGGGGCTCCCCTCCCATGTACCAGTGGAAGCACCATGCTCCGTGCAGGCTGACGACACTGCCAAGGAGCGGCTATGCCCGTACACATACGGAAGCGCTATGCTTCACGCTGGTGATAAACAACTGAGGGTGGCCCACGGCTGTATCAACCTTAGGGAGCCCAGAGCTAAGTGTCTGGCCTCATCGCAACACCTCCCCTCGCGAGCGTCACGCGAGGGGTCTAGACACGGGGGCTGCGCCCGTGTCACGCCCAAGCACACGCCACCCAGCCAAGTCCCTCGGACCTGGTCGTCGCGCGCCTCTCCCCGAGCGGAGCCAAGGTATGAAGACCGTTTGAACGTCAAGGGGGACTCCTGAGCATCGCGACTCAGGAGCCTAACTCGTCATGTAGCCCCTCAATCCTTAGTTCCGCAAGGCTAACGGCGGTTGAGGTATGCGCGGGGCCGGGCCCTGCCTAAGTAGAACGACAGATCTACTCCTAAACTCCCTCCCTATTTGTTGTTTGTGCATCAAGGGGGACTCCTGAGCATCGCGACTCAGGAGCCTAACTTGTCATGTAGCCCCTCACTCCTTGGTCCCGTCCTAGTGATCCGGTCGAGGCTAGCGATGGCTGAGGTATGTGCGGGGTCGGGCCCTGCCGAAGCAGAACACGAAGCAAATAGGAAGGAAACACAAAATCTCAAAGCAAATCCAGAAGCAAATATTACAAACCATAACGATCTTCACGATACCAAACACAAGTTTAAACGCCTCCACGAGGCACAGTGCATATTGCAGGAATTAAAATAGGAAAGAAGCCGTGGGAAGATCACCCTTGAGCAATGCTGTCACTCGCCAGGAGCCCTGCCTCCGTAGTGGTGTTACCTCAATCAGCTCCACCTCCTGAGGCCACGGAGTCAGCAGCACCTGCCCTGGGCACGATGGCAAAGGCGCGGAACTTCGCCAGCAGGGCTTCCGCTCGGCCCTTCACGGCTTCAGCAGCAGCGGCGGAGCGCTTGGCGTCCACAGGCTCCAGCAGCTCGTCGAGTTTGGCACCAGGGCCGCGAAGGTAGACGTGGCTGAGGACGGTCGTCAGCGCCGCAGAAGAAAGGACGCGAGATTCAACCTCGGCCATGGGGCCGACGCCAGTCACGAATTCCTCAAGCGCTTCGACCAAGAAGGGAAGCAGCTGGGCGGGGCCATCCTTGGCCCCAGCCAGCTGCTTCTCTAGGCCGCCATCATAGAGCGTCTTCAGCGCCTTGCGAGATGTCTCCTCAAGATCCGCGACGGCCACGCGGTCCTCGGCCAGGACCTTCGCCTTGGCGTCCAGCTCGGTCCTCTCCCTCTTCAGCTTCTGCTCCAGCGTCCCCAGCCGGCCACGCTCAGCGGTCAGCTTGGCATCGCGGTCCCCGATGGCGTCCTCCCGAGCCTTCATCTCCTCCTCCTTTGCCTGGCGGTCATGAGCTTCCTTGGCGAGTTCATCGCGCAAGCCCTGTAGCTCGTCCTCCAGCACCTTGCAACGGTCCTAGGTGACCGTGGCATCCTTCAGCGCAGTATCGCGGGCGGCTGCGACCTGGATCACGGCTTGCTTCTCCCCCTCAGAAGCTGTCGCGGCCCACTCCAGCACTGCTCGAACAGAGGCATCAGTGTGAACCCAGCCAGAGACCAGCTCCAGGCGCCCGGCTGCCAGGTGGGAGTTGGCACCCTGGAGGTCTTCTCGCAGCTGGCCCAGCTCCATAAGGGTGTGGTCCAACACGGCGGAGGCGGCAGAAGAATCCGGAGCTAGTGGTGCAGGAGGAGAAGGCGGCAGCGTGACCACAGCTTGGGAGGCTAGGAGCTCCTGAGTCTTGGCTACCTCAGCGACAGCATCAAGCGCTGGCACCTCCTGAGTCAGCGGGGCCATGGAGGCTGGCACTCCGCCAGGGTGCTCCTCCTGGACTCACGGGGATGATCGGGCAGGGGAAGTGCAAACTTCATCGCCTCCCCCTCCAACAGGCGAAGGCGCGCCCACAACAGACGAGCCTGCGCCAGGCGGAGCCGCCGCGTCCCCCTTCAGCTTCTTCGCTGCAAGCGGCGGCCTAACCAAGTGATGGAGGATGTCAATCCCTAGCAGCAAAACAAGAACAAGACGGAGTTCGAGCACTTACTGGTCAACCGTGGCATAAGCTGGCGGCCTCTTGCCGAGCTTAAAGCCCGTGAGCCTCTTGGTCCGGGTTGCAGCCTCGAGAGGTCCAGGAGCGGAAGAGGGCATACCGAAAGGGCCGGAGCTGGCTTCGGGATGTGCCCGGGCTAGAGTAGCCCCACGGAAGATCAGCCCCGAGCTGTCCTTCTTCGGGATCACGGGCGGGTCCTCTTCCTCTCGTCTTGCATCAGCCTCGTCGTCGTCCGGCAGAGTGTGGACGATGCTGGCCCTGCACCGGGGAGAAGTCTCCCCCATCCCCTCAGCGGTCGCCTCTAAGTCGCGCTCCTCTTCTTCTTCGTCTTCCTCTCCTCCTTCGTGGTAATCATCAAAAGAAAATCCCACTGGCGTCGTCGCCTTCTGGCCCTCAAGAGGCACCTCCGGCACCAGACTGCACCCATCAAAGGTGGGCATGGCATCCACCACCTGCTGCCAGTTGTCGCGAAGGAACAAGGGGGCAGGAGCGCCCTCTAGACCTTCCACGTCTTCCCCAACCAAGAGGCGGAGAGCTGCGACCAGATCCTCATCGGCCAGGGATGCCGAGTTCAGGCGAAGATCGTCGTCCTCACCCCCAAGCCTCCACAACGGGCGCGAGTGCGCCTGAAGCGGAGCCGCTGCGCCAGGAACTTCCTCAGGAGCGTGGCCCCCATCAGCTTCGTCGCCTTCATGTTGCCTGGCCTCAAGTCGGCGTTCATCTTCTCCAACACTCACTTCGCCCGTCTGTCATCAAGCTTCGCATGAGACCACGCCTCGTCGGGCTGGGGCTGCTCCGTTGGCAACACCAACCGAGAGTGGATGCATCTGACATCCATCATGACCCACTTGCTCCGGAAGCCGTCGACCCTCTTCCCGGTCTTCGAGATCGCGTCGGCCTTGGAGCATGCGACGAAGCCAGCGCATGCCGAAGTATGACCCCCGGTGATTCGGAGGGAGAAGAAGTGGCGTAGCAAAGCCCCGGACGGCATCACCCCAACATGCACCTCACAGTAGTAGGTGAAAATTGACAAGAGGAGAACAGAGTTGGGGTGGAGATGAAGGGCCTCCAACCTGTAATGGCGGAGGACGGCGTAGAAGAACTCGGAGAAGGGAGGAACCAGTCCGGCTATGACGGTGCTCGTGAAGAAGGGGTAGAAGGTGCTCCCGTTGGCCTCCAGCATGGCGGAGCCGGCCCGGAGTCCGGTCTCCCCCATGTAGTTGCCCCGCGCCGCCGTCTTCAGGCGCGTAGCGACAAGATTCTTCTCCATCATGTTGGGGGGATCCAGGGCTGGCGAGTACCAACCCGGCAGGGCCTCGGCAACGGCCTTGCGGGGCGCCATTGCTCGCTGAAAGGGTAAGGATGGAGCGGATCTAGAAATTTCGGAAGTAAGAGAGCAAGGAAGGGGATCTGGAGCAAGGCAAAGGAGAGCAATGAAGGTAAGCCTTACCTAGGCCAGCCTTTTGTCAGTCGGGCAGTTGCCGAGGTAGCGTGGGGAAGCGGAGATGCCCACGTCCAATCAACCGCCATGCAGCGACCAAGGCCGCAGGCTGTTAGGGCCCGCGGCGCTCCGCACTTGCCCTTTGGCTTCGCTGCTAAGCCAATTCCGAGCGCACCTTGGGCCCAGGGGCTACTGTCAGCGTTCTAGGAATGGGGGTCCCCAGACTTGCGTGCCAGCGGCCTGCAGTGTGGCTCAACCAGTGGCCCGGTACGGCCAGTCTTCATCAACCCAAGGTCAAGACCCTCGCGAGGGGCCAAGCCTCACGGGGCGGACGACACAAGGCCTCCTCAGGAGCAGGCCTCACCAGGAAGGCTTGTGAGGAGGCGGAGAGATCATGGCAAGGGGTACCTCGCGAGGTGCTCATGATGCAAGCCATGACGATCAAGACCAGGCTGGCGCCAGGCGGGCGCCAGCCTGCGTAGTGTCCTCGTTTCCTCTTTGGTGCAAAGAGGGCAAGCGCAAGCGCGGAGTACCGAGGCATCAAGCCAAGGTTTCCATATCAGTGCCACGAGACCAAGACCAGCAGGACGGAAGGACGGAGATCACCACGGAGCACAAGACGGCATCTTCACCAGAGCCTTTGACTGTCGAAGACCACCTTTAGTTAGGATAGCTTGTACTAGCTGTCCACCTTCAAAATGGCCATTGTTCGCTCCCTTACCACTCAATATTTGGGAAGAGGACCAGGGCCTCTATATATAGAGATAGCCACCACAGTAGAGGGACATCTCATCTAGATCTCACCGAAACCAGAACAAGTAGAGAACCACACCAGCTCAAGAACACCCCTCGTGAGGCTGTTCTTCATCTGTACTGTTCATCATCAGCCCAAGAGGCAATCCACCACACCACACACAGGAGTAGGGTATTACACCACAACGGTGGCCCGAACCTGTATAAATCTTGTGTCTCTTGTGTGTTCATCGTGCTAGCTTAGATTCACGGCGAGATTCTGGGGCGTGAATCGGTAGGGAGAACATCTTCGTGCGCACCCCAGAGTTCAAACCTTAAAGGTTTTGCTGGAGCCCGATATCCGACAGATTTTGTTGAATTCTTCGGGGCACAATCCATTCAAGAGGATATTGCAAGCTTGAGCGTTGTATGGCAGCATCTTCAACTCTTCCGCAGTTGCTTAACAATTTGGTTCTCTCCTACCGAAGAACTCACCTTGCAAACCAATGCACACAATAGCCCAAATGGCGGGGTTATGTCCAAGAATATGCAGTTTCATCTTATGCTTCCAACTAGCAAAATTAGTACCATGAAAGCAAGGACCTCGGTGTTAATTTCCCTCACTAGACGCCATACTCTCCTAGGTTATGAAAACAAGACTATGAACACCAAAGCTATGGAAATCAAGGCAAATGGAGACCAAAGCTCTGATACCACTTGTAGGATCGAAAGTATGTCTAGAGGGGGTGATTAGACTACTTGACCAAATAAAAATCTACCTTTTCCCAGTTTTATGTCCTGGCAGATTTTAGCAACTTAGCACTAGTCAAGCAAACAACCTACACATGCAATTCTAAGAGTATAGCAGCGGAATATAAATCATTGCATATGAAGGTAAAGGGGAGGAGTTTGGAGGGAGCAAATGCAATGTAGACACGGAGATTTTTGGTGTGGTTCCGATAGGTGGTGCTATCGTACATCCACCTTGATGGAGACTTCATCCCACAATGGTAACGGTTGTGCGAGTTCACGGACGGCTCCACCCATGAAGGGTCCATGAAGAAGAAACCTTGTCTATCCCAACATGGCCATCACCCACGAAGGTCTTGTCTCACTAGGGTTGATCTTCACCAAGTAGGCGATCTCCTTGCCCTTACAAACTCCTTGGTTCAACTCCACAATCTTGACGGAGGCTCTCAAGTGACACCTAACCAATCTAGGAGACAACACTCTCCAAAAGGTAATAGATGGTGTGTTGATGATGAACTCCTTGCTCTTGTGCTTCAAATGATAGTCTCCCCAACACTCAACTCTCTCACACAGATTTGGCTATGGTGGAAATATGATTTGAGTGGAAAGCATCTTGGGTAAGGCTAGAGATCAAGATTCTTGTGGTTGCATTGGAATGTCTTGGTCTCAACACATGAGTAGGTGGTTCTCTCTCAAATAATGAGTAGTGGAAGTATAGGTACGTTCTAATGGCTCTCTCATTAATGGAGAAGGGGGTGGAGGGTATATATAGCCTCCACACAAAATCTAACCATTACACACAAATTCCCAAACTCGGTGGGACCGAATTGTTAAACTTGTTTAGACCGACTTGGTTCAAAATGTGAACGTTAGGCATTTCGGTGGGACTGACAACATTAACTCGGTGACACCAATGCACTAGGTTTAGGGCAAAACCTCATCTCGGTGAGAACGATCACATGAACTCGGTGAGACCGATTTCAATAACAAGCAAACAGAGACTTGGTCAGGCAAACTCGATGGGACCAATCGCTCATCTCGGTTAGACTGAAACATTACAAAAAGGAAATAGAGAGTTTCCAATGCCAACTTGGTGGGACCAATCGCTCACTTCAGTCAGACTAAAACGTTACGAAGGGAAACAAAGAGTTTGCATTCCCATCTCGGTGAGACCAAGATCCCTATCGGTAAGACCGAACTGATTAGGGTTTGTTGATATGGCTATGTCAAGTGAACTCGGTGGTGCCGGATAGATCAAATAGGTGAGACATTATGCAACACCTCATCCCCTTTTAATAGTATTGGCTTTCGTATAGACTCATTGTGATCTTGGATCACTAAAATGAAAATGTAGAGTCTTGAGCTTTTGCCAATATCTCTCATTAGCATTTTGAGGGGTCCAAATCTATAGTCCATGCCATACCAATCATCAAACTTTCTGAATATCGATCTTGAAAGAGTATTAGTTCAATGAGCTATATGTTGTTATGAATTACCAAAACCACCCGGGGATTAGTTGCACTTTTAGGCTGGAATTTTGGCAGCCAGATATTTCGACTCGAAACACGGAGGCTCGAGTGGTTGGGGTTGGCTAATGTTCGTACCACGCACGCCCCCAGAAGGACACGAGCCCGGGTCTTTTTCTTTGAGGATCAAAACGAGCCCGAGTCTGGCTGGTATGCCGTAAGGTGCTACCGTTCAAGAATATGAAAGGAATATTTTAAATTGCTAAACAAATCTATATGTATTACAATGCCTGTATTTTCTTTGCAAATAACTGGTCATTCCAAAAGGCACGGTAATTGATTTATGACGAGTTCTTGAATTAGAGTGAGTTTGTGATATAGTGATCTCAACGTGGATTTCACATTTCATGGTATCTCCAATAAGTTTTTCATTGCAAATTCAAATTTAAAAGATGAACGGTATGGTGGTGAGAAAACTTTGTATGTATCAAGCATATGACCACACACACACGCGCGCACGAATACAACAACAATCCAGTAAGTATAGTGCATCTATTTTTCCAGACCATGCATGTATGACACGCATTCAAAATACTCCCTATGTTCCTAAATATTTGTATTTTAGAGATTTCAACAAGTGACTACATGCAGCGCAAAATGAGTGAATCTACACTCTAAAATATGTCTATATACATCTGTATGTGGCAGTCCATTTAAAATCTCTAAAAAGACAAATATTTAGGAACGAAGGGAGTAAAATGTAAGCCATGCATGGTCCTCAATTCAATATTTAAAATGCACAGTAAACTGAAACATGAATATTAAGTCTAGTACTACATACATGCAAATGTTGTGTTTAGGTCTCTCCATCGACCCCCCCCCCCCCCCCACACACACATACTTCATGCATAGATTGATGTTCATTCCTTTGTTAATAGAGTTATTGGTATTCGACACATGCACGCTCATTATTTCTCTTCATGTTTTGATCTCCATTTATGTCATTCCCGCCCTCACTCTCAACAAATGTCTTTCTCACACACAACCTCGTCGTGCCCTCCATGACAAACACTCCCTCTCTCTCTCAAGGAACATGTGTTGCCTTTGTAAAACACCTTCACCGTGTGCACACACGTAAAGTCTCTCGACAACTATCTCCCTCCAACCCTCACAGAAGCTTCGCCGCACGATATCACAGTGTATCGTGTTAAACATTCGAGTATACGCTAGGCCACACACTCTCGATCTCTCCCTCTATATATGACTTGATTGACCTCACTTTTCGCGTCGTGTCTCTCACACATAGACTCTCACACTACACCTCTTGCAGACGTGGAGCTATGTAGATTGTCGGGGCGTACCACCTCGACCTTATATAAAATTGTGAAGCTCTGTTTAGGATTGTGTAGGTTATATTTTTTGAGAATTATATTTGTCCCCACCCTCCCAAACACCGATGGGTTGGGCACCCCCCCCCTCCCCGAGAGAATATCATGTGCCTCCGCCTTAGATGCTATATGCTGATACGAGTTCCTTGGAGCTTGTAGATCTGAGATATAGCAGCTCACAGGATGTCTTAATATTTTTATAGGAAAGGTTAATGAGTTTGACAATTGCCCACAATTTGTACAAAACTACTCAGATGCCCTTGGATCCCATATCCAACAACCTCGAAGCTCGTTCATCATAGCATCTATGATGATGGAGGACCTCATATTCTCTTGTATGTAAGAATATCATGTGCTACCACACCTTAGATGCTTTGGTGATACAAGCTCTTCGGAGCCGTTGGATCTGTGATCCAACAACTCCTTGGCGATTTGAATATTTTTTTTACAGAAAAGCCCCCAAAGAGTCCAGGCACTGCTCACGAGCACAAAGACTGGTCAGATGCCATTGGATCTCAGATCAAACGACCTTGAAGCTTGTATCATCATATCATCCAAGCTGCGAGAGCACATGATGTTTTCTCGCACGGGAGAATATGAGGTGCTCCCACACCGTAGATTCTATGGTGATACGAGTTCCCGGGAGATCTAACGGGTTACAATGGGAGTTTCAAATGTTTTTGCAATATAGGCCTCAAAGAGTTTGGGAATTGCACAGAAAGTACAAGTACTACGCATGTGGCAGCTGATCACAGATCATACGTCGTAGATGCTCGTATCACCGTAGCGGCTAATTAAGCTGCGGGGAGCATCTAATATGAGCTACTGGGAGCCGTTAGATCCAAGATGTAGTGGCACACATGAGGCTTGAATGTTTTATTTGCAAAAAACCTTGGAGAGTTTGGAAATTGTGCATAATTACAAAGACTATCCCCAAGCCATTGGGTGTCAGATCAAATGGCGTAAAAACTCGTATCACCATAGCATCTAAGTTGCGGGGTGCATGTGATATTCTATGCCGCTGTCATTTTTGTTCCCAAACTTGCAAAATACGTGTAACTGGTGTCGTAACTTGTCTAACTGTGCAAAGTGTTTGTGCAAGAAAACCATCCTACACTAAAATATCGGAACAACACACGAGGTCCCACTTGTCATTGATCAAATTGGACCT
The DNA here is from genome assembly GCF_018294505.1 of Triticum aestivum. Lineage (NCBI taxonomy): Eukaryota > Viridiplantae > Streptophyta > Magnoliopsida > Poales > Poaceae > Triticum > Triticum aestivum. The sequence continues at coordinate 376,454,759 of NC_057801.1, forward strand.
AAAACTAACAAATCTGAAAGACAAGATTCGGACTAGCAACCTGGAGTACAAAGCATACGTCAATAGCCTAAAACAGCAACAGTTGTTGGTTTTGTCGCATAACATGATTTTATATAGTATTACGTTGAGTAGAGTACAGGGAGTGGCTCGTCAACAAGTGCATGACCATTGACTCACTTACTGGAGGGTCCCATGTCTGCTATCTCTCTCTCCTCTCCATCTATTAACCTTTAGATGCACGGGCACACACGAAGAGCGGCGCAAGCTTGCCGTGGTGTTATCATAACTAAAAAATGCTTGGAAAATAGAAGAACCACCTAAAACAAGAGACGTTGTGGCTGGTCGAGACGGAGCTAACCACACCTATCCTCCATGCCACGTTAGCATGATGAAGCTGTGTGGCTAGTGGGGTGTTTTCGACCGACTGGCTGGGTCCCGAGTTCGAACCATAGGTAGTACGTCTGATGCAGTATATTTTTACACACACATTTTTCCTCCGTGCCGAGACGTGGCACACCCTACCGCGCGGTTTTTGCATTCTCCCGGGTGGTGCACCCATATTTTCTTCCCTTCCGAGACGTGGGACGCCCTACCGCGTGTTTTCTGGGTCCTCAGTCGTAGCGCCGAAGCAAGCAAATGAGTCATCAAAGCACAAAAGCCCACCTTTCCCGCCGAGTACATCAGTGAAGCATGGTGGCTAGCTAGTTGGACTAGTGCAACCGATTAGCTAGGCCGCCACCACATTTGTTTTTTCACACCTTTTTTCTCTCCTTGCCGGCAACTAAATTTAAATATCCACCACGGCGTTGCTCTGCTATTTGGGTGCGGTAGGCGCGACATGATTTTTATTTTTCTGATTGAGAGGAGCAGGCGCGACAACAATTAGTCATGATGACTCCGCCTATAAAACCCACTGCTCCCTGATGTGAAAAGTCATCGACTGGTGTTTTGCCATGGTGAAAACCAAAAGATTCACCCTGCTCCTCGGTTGGCTCCCTACGCCTTACTATAGATTGCATTGCTTTTTAGCTGTTTCGCCCCCTTTGCTTCCTCTTCCCATTGCTTCTACCTGCTTCCATGGCAGCGCACCAGATCATGGAGTCCGAGGTGAGGCGCCGGACACAGGAGCTCCAGGCCAAGGATGCAGAGCTAAGGGCCAAGGACGTGGAGCTCCATGAGCTCAAGGAGGGTAGGAGTGCCATGATCCTCCTTTATGTGTGGGAGTTCACGGAGCTTCAAAAGTGGCAGGCGTCCACCACAAAGATGCTCGAGGCATCGATAGTGTTGCTGCAGAAAGCAGGAGATATGATAGGCGGTCCGGTGAGCCGGCTGGAGCGTGAGCGAGCTGGTCGTGACGAGGTCCAGGATCGCCTCGTCCATTTGGTGGACCATGTTGCCACACATGTGTTGCGGCTACGCAATGTCTACCATCGTGCCAGCGCATCCATGACGGTCGTCGGGCTAAACCCGTTCGACCACCTCGTCGACCTCAACAAGTTGCGGCTTCCTCACCTGGTCTCCTTCTTCACCTATATCTTCGAGGAGCCGAGCCGTCTCCACGTGATGGTCGGGGTGGAGCTGGACAAGGAGGGGTTGCATGCGGCCGTCGCTGTTGTCGGACGAATCCATTCGTGCCATTGGACGCCGTCTTTGACGAGCTGGCTCCCGTCGACCGAGAGCGGGCTCTGCGGGCGGTGGCACCCTGCATCACCAATGTCATGCGCCTCGAGAAGCAGAGGGACTTAAGTGGTGATTAGGCATCCTTTGCATGGGCATGTCTCGCCGCAACGTGACCGCTGGATCAAACTCAGACGGTGTAGATCAGTCACTATAGCACAAAGCGCATGGGTGTGTTTGGTTCCATTCTCATTGCAATATAGTTGTTCCCTCTCCGTGCATGCTCATCTCAGCACCCCTATTCATGCATGCTCCTAGTGTATTTGTGTTAACCTAGTAGTGTGGACTCATGCACCCTTCATGCACTCTACCAAACACCTAAAAGAGGGTCGAGAAGGGAACTTTTGCTTCCATACACCCTGCCTAACACTGATTCGTGCTTCATATGGTTCATATTCGTGGAGTACTGTAGCACTGTACTTTCCATGTGTTGTAGACTTAGTTCTGTAAACATTGATCTCACCGTTCATTCTCGACCGGACAGTCAAAAAAGGGGTATATTACATTACTGTTCATATAGTTGACATGCGCACAACATCAATTGTTATATTGTACTGGCGTATGAACCACTGCACGTGCCTAGTAGTAGAAGTACTATGTAAGTTCAAGTGCCTGCCGCGTTTCGCACTCCTCCGTCGTAAGAGTGGAAACGCTTGCTGTAATCATATTTTTTTTCTTCAGAAACAGTGGACACGCTCTACCGTGTGGATCCTCCTCGACGTTCGTCGGGAACCTTCCTACTCACTTTGGCCGACGTGTGGGACAGCCAGCATCAGGGTCCACTTATCATGCACTAATTACTCCATACTAGAGTGCACAACTGCATGGCAGACTATATCGGTCGAAGCACCGCAGTAATGTCCAATAGGTCGTCAAATCACAAAACCCCCACCTTTCCAGCAGTAAGTTGGACGGATGAAGCAACCATCATTTCACTCTTCTCCCTCATCTTCCTCTCTTGAAGAAAACCCCAACTCGCTTCTCCCTCATATTGTTCCTCATTTCTTCAAGAAAACCCCGATGCGCTTCTGCCATTATTCTTCTCTCCCAAAGAAGGAAAAGTGAGCACATCAATGGTGTTGCTTCTGGCCAAGGCCCGGTCTTGCAACACCGCGACCAATCCTATAACTCCCTCTTTGTTCTTCTTTTAGGTTTGCCATTATGGTTTCTTTTCTTTTATTTCTATTTGAAAGTTTCTTGATGGACCCTGGAGCACCGGTTGAAGTAATGTCTATGGCTTTGGCCAAAACCGTCGAGGCTTAGGGTACAAAGAAGCGCAAGCACCCTGCCGAGACTACCCCAGACAAGCTAAAGGCCATAGCCCTATCCAAAACCCCCTCTCCGGGATCCCTCGTTAAGCCAGTCTAGGTAATATCTCTTCTTGATGATCTTTTTGGCGATCTTGATCATGCTTTTTTATCGAACACATAGTACTAGTACTAGTAGTACAACTTTCTGCATGATCTTGTAAGTAATTTTTGTGTGCCAAATGATGGTTTAAAATTGCTCTTTTGACCAAAACATGCGAGAGGTTGACATACATATGATTATTGCTCATGACACTGATTTCTTATAGATTACTTTCAACTACTTTATGAACACCAATGCTAGCTGTAGGAAATGAAAGATTTTAGCTGTCATGCCTTTGAAGAGAGTACAGTAGCCTCAGTAACTTGTGTTATGGATGTTGCAATTAATCCCTCTGCTCTCATGCCTTTGAAGACATGTTCTAGTGTCTTTGTTCACTCATTTCTGTGAGTATATGTAGTCTTATATGGAGTAAAATATCAAAAATCATCTTATATTTCTGAACAGAGGTAGTAATAAAATATTTTGTTTCTGTTTGAATTAGAACCAAGTCCGCGGTGGTGATGAAGTTCTAAAAGTCATGCCGTGTGAAGTGGAAGACCTGAGGATGAGTTCTACTACTAAACTATCCAACTGATGTGTCCTTGTTGCCACATGTTGTGAACAAGTGTTTTCCGGTAGCATTCTTGTGAGGCATGTTCTCGAGGGTGTACTTCACCACAACTATTTGCTAGTTGTGCCTTCGATGACAAAGGGTGTGGTTCTTGTAAAGCTTCCCAACAAATTTGATGTGGACTGCCTTCATCATCATGTTTATCAGTGGAAAGACCACTCTGTTAGGTTCTCCAAGGTTGAAGAGATGGCGATGGTGCTGGTAGACATCTCTCACGAAGTCCATGCCTAGTCAGTTGTGTGGTGTACATTCCATAGGTCGCTGGCAAGAAATAGTCTGCAGAGTTTAATTAGTGCAACTTCGCTTGTCTGTAGTAAGTACTATGGTACAATACTTGATTTGTGTGTGTGAACCCCGTATAGTTTAGTACTACCGCTTTTGTTGTGCAGTTAGTCCCGAGAACAATCTATGTTAATGTATGTCCACTCAATTCAGTCTGTATATTTTGAAGTATCCAGATCATCTTTTTTGTGAGGATGGTTTATCAATTATGGTTACACTCCAATATCTGTATGCCTTGCAAGGTTTATCACACCCACCAGGATTTCCAGTCTCATGGACGTTCGCTCCATATGAGTTGTCACGACCATTGGATTATCCTGCTTGTGGGACTAAGCAGGGTCTGTCGGTGTCAAAACTGGCAGATCTCGGGTAGGGGGCCCAAGATGTGCGTCTAGAGATCGATGGTAACAGGGAGTCAGGGGACGCAATGTTTACCCAGGTTTGGGCCCTCTTAATGGAGGTAAAACCCTACTCCTGCTTGATTATATTTGACGAGTATGAAGATTACAAGAGTTGATCTACCTCGAGATCGTAATGGCTAAATCTAGATGTCTAGCCTATGAAGATTGTGATGATGATGAAAAGTTACCCTCTACAATCTAACCCCTCTAGTTTATATACACACCAGAGGGGGTCTAGGGTTTGTACAAGGTCAGTTTATCAGGGAAGGAAACCTCCGGACTCTATTCTTGCCATCCACATATTGTGAAGCCCCATCCGGACAAGGTAGATGATCTTCAGCTTGATCCTATACGGCCCATGCATCCCGGCCCATATACCTATGCCGAACATCTAAGGACCCCCGAATCCAGGACTCCCTCGGTAGCCCCCGAACTTGGCTTCAATGTTAGGTACTATGCGGACGCAAGTCTTCGGCCTTGCAAGGCGGGTTCCCCATTATACTCTGGATTGACGATAGTCCAGCAACGGTTTCCGCACCTAGTCTTTATGATTCCTCCCTGTTGTCGTCTAGATTTCCACGCGTCCGAGTGAATGTGAACAGTCCCTTATCCCTATATTTTAATATTCCTAACAACCACAAGCCACACCTATAAAATGAGGCAAGATCTTCAAAACACCATCCCGCATCGCACCAAAAGCAACAGTTGCAGACCACGGAAAATCAGACCATCACGAGTGCCGCTGGCTCCTCATCGCACCCTCATGGCCTAGAAGAAGGGGACTGGCAGAGTTGCTCTGTATCCCACCTCCAGCTTAGTCGGCTTCAAACACAAGGATATCTCCCTCCCTCGGATCTAGTCTCCATACAGGAGGGGTTAACCACTATAGGTGTTGAGGCATTGGCGGAGAATTTCCCCAATCCCAACCAAGGCGAGATGGTGTGCCTCACTTTGTTCCTTTTGAGGGGCGTGGGATTCCATTCCACACCTTCCTTAGAGGCCTACTGGAACACTACGGGATCCAGCTGCACAACGTCACACCAGGTTCTATTTTACATATATCCGGTTTTGTCGCTCTTTGCGAATTGTTTTTGGGTTGTGAGGCTCACTTTGAACTATGGAAAAAGTTCTTCTGCCTTGTCCCCCGCCATCAGGGTGGTGGGTCTATTTTAGAAGTGCGCAGCGCTGAAGTATGGCGTATAGCCGGATCCGGCTACCTAGTCGGGACTCGAAGAAGGGATCTGCCGAATGATCTTCAGAATGGTTCTATATCGACGACGTACCTCTTCTGGACCCTGTTCGGCGTCGACTACCAAAATTTTCCAGCGCCCCCTTGAAGAAGCTATATAGCTGGCGTCCCAAGTCCCCTGCCCAGTAAGACAATGCGGAAGTGATGAGATTGGTAAATAAGGTGAAGGTACTGACCCATTCCGGGCTCTCCATAGTGGAAGTTGTGGACATTGCGGTACAGAGATGCATCCAGCCACTTCAATCTTGAGTAACCCCCTTATGAAACTATAACGGGGAGGACAACGCATCCCGCTACAGGCGAAAGGGTCTGGATAGTCAAGCCGCATTAGCTGCGGCGCTGACCGACCTTTATAAAAGAGAAGAAAAAGACTTCCTTTGTTTAAATTGCCGAGAGGCTTACTCCATGTATTGTCCCATTGAATGGGTAAGTTTTCTAATCGTTCAATGCTTTTTTACTCATTGAGATGCATTGACCAAATACCCTGGCTATTTTTTTAAATAGTCATGGAGGCAAATTATCGAGAACATTAACTGCCCCGCCCCCTAACCAGAGGATCATGATCGCAGTGAAGACCCCGGATTCCATGAGGATCTAGACATATTTTTTGAGTTCGAAGATGGAGTCTACTATCAGGCGAGCCTTGACGGCTCGGAAGTGGCCATTATGGCTGACTACCCCGACCTCTATCCCTTCGTGAAGGTAAGTATTTGGAAATTGTATTCTTAGGGAAGAGGGATACTTCTGCTTATCTCTTTATCTTCCAACTTGGACCATGTTTCGCAGGATCGGCGCTCAGCAAGCCGTACTCAGGGGAGGGCGACCAAGAATAGGTCAGCACCTTCATGTAAGGGTCGTGCAAAGCGAAAGGAGGTTGGCAGCACCACTGAACCTGTTCCACCACCGAAAAGGTATATTCCTCTTTTTTAGTATTCGGTCGTGAAGCTGGACTGTCATTCCAATCCTTCTTCTATCATCGCAAGAGGGGTATACGGCGAACCGTGGGTAAGATCCCAGCCAGCCAAGCTGCGGCTAATCCGGCGCCGGAGATACCAATCGGGATGGGGGCGCATGCTGACGCGGCACAGACTCGTTCGTCTCACGGAGAACCGGATGAGATGTCTGTGACCAACTCCGAAGTTGAAAGTGCGATGAACCATCGTCACTCAAAAGAAGCCTTGCGCGCCCTTGCCTTAACGGAGCCGGAGTTTAATGCCCTAAGCATTATAGGTGCATATATCTGAGCTTCCAAGGATGGACTCACCGGGGTTGCTCGTCTGTTCTCAAAGGATATGCGAGTACAAGTCTTTATGAACATAATGAATAGATAGTAGTATCCCCCAAGACTTAAAGCGGGTGGAAAAACCGATTTGAGGTTCGTCTGATGATCGCAGGATCTCAAGGAGAAGAACAGTGTGTTGACCCAGGAGCTTGAGACAAGCCAGACACAGCTAAATGCCGCTGTCTCTGAGCTTGAAGAAATAAGGAGTGCCCCAATGTATCATGGCAAGGATAAGAAGCTAGAAGAAGAAATGAAGAAACAAGCCGAAGAGATAAAGAGCTTGAAGGCTCAACTCTTGGAGGCACAATAGGAAAACCAGAAGCTAAAGGGCAGAATATTTGGTATGAATTGTCACTACTAGGAAAAGGCCTACTAATGGCGCACCTAATTTGGCCATTAATGGCGCATTAGTGGTGCGCCATTAGTGCCATGCCATTAGTATATTTTACTAATGGCGCACCACTGGCGCGCCATTAGTATCTAGTATACTAATGGCGCACCACTGGATACGCCATTAGTATATACAACAGTGCGCCATTAGTATGCCTCCCAGGGGGCCATGTATACCCAGGTGCTTTGGCATACTAATGGCGCACAATAGCAAGATGCGCCATTAGTAACTTCGGCATACTAATGGCGCACTGTTTAATGATGCGCCATTAGTATCCTTTGGCATACTAATGGCGCACTGTGATGTGATGCGCCATTAGTATGAATATTAGGTTTTTTTATTTTTTTATTTTCTGTTTTTTGCACAGGTTACAAAATGTATAATTGGACAAAATATAGACAGCACACATCAACAACAGATTCATCGAATACAATAAAAGATTAGTCTCTGAATACAATTCATCATATTAGTCTCCGAATTGAAAAGACCGAACAAAGATAGAACATTATATTACAAGTCTCGAGACAGCGAGTAGCGAGTTTGTCTTCACATTACAAGTCGATATCGATCATCTAAACTACCATCACATAGAAGAGAGCTGCGGTCATCACTATGAGCATTATCACGATGAAACTCGTCTTCATCTGGTTCCTCCAACGCTCCCTCCCCTCTCCCGCTAGATAGCGGGCGTATCTAGATTCGGCCTCGGCCCTAGTGGTGTACCCTTTGTAACTGTTACTGCTGAATCGGTGAACCTGTCTCCGACACTCCTCCCAGTCGTCGTAGACTCCGGGAACCTTAGCCTTGTACACGACATACGACGGCATCGCTATGCACTAGCCAAACAAAACATTAGTACCAATTCACAAACAATACATAAGCAATATATAAGTATGCAACAGAACGATCGGAAGAGAAAAGCAAGACATTAATAGCATCGATTACATCTAAGTTGAACGACTCTCGAAACCAAAGAGACATACTACAAGTTCATTAAAGTTTAATTACAACATGAGCCAATCGATGTTTCAGAACTAGACACAGCATCACTGCTTTCGACTCGACTCAAGGGACCGGAGCATGGATGAAGCCGCCGTCTATCGTGGGAGTCATGAAAGAACGGGCGTTGTCAGCCTGCATTTGTAGCATTGTGTCGATGTCACTGTTGGACGGTTGATTTCTGAGGTAGAACTGCCCCGAGGTACGAAGGACATCTTGATGGATGATTTCCGCAAACTCCGACTGGATGCGAAAGAATTCTTGTCTGATGTCCGCGTCCTGGATTGCCGACACGCTCGTGGCCCAATCTTTGAGTTTACTCAGTAGCAGATGTTGATGATGGTCCGATACGATCGCCCGCATGTGATGGATGGCGTAGTAGGCACCCTTCTGACCGCCAGGCGGCTGCTTGACGCAGCAGAACGTCGTATTGTGGGAGAACACGTGCTTGCCGTACTTATGAATAGGCCTGGTGAAGGTGCCTCCAGATTGGGCGTAGCCGGGGAGAACATCATCAAGAACCTTCTTGACATTTGTTTAGTCTACGTTCGACTGACGGTCCGGGTCGAAATACGTGGCCATGGAATATTTGGGGCTTAGGAGGATGAGCGTGCAATGTGTGTCACTGTAGAAAACACGGAATGTTAAAAGAAAAACGATTGAAATCTAAGAATTCATATGTTACGGGCCGGTTGAGGGGAGGACTTACTCAGGAAAGTAAGGCACGAGGAAATTATCCTTATCTTGGTTTGCCAGAATGACGCCTTCGAGGTAAGAACTCGCGACTTGCCGGTCCCCAGCGCTGCCCAAGATCTTGGCACGCATGTAGAAGGGGTCGACTATCACGATGTCCGGGGTCTTGTCACGAATGATCCGCATCTCCATACTCAGCGAAAATAGCCGAATGAAGGTGTGGTGCAGCGGATGAAGGTTCATCATAGCGTGGATGTCATCAAACGCAGGACGATCGTACGCCCGATGGAGTTATCCACAAAGCCCTTGCCCTCTGGCACCTTGGCCGCGAAAACCGGGTATGCCACATCCTTCTCTCTGAGACGTCGCTTCTCCAAAGAAAGAACACTGTCATGCAGACTCCGCATAGCACCGGGTGCAGCATTGAGCATATTTGTCGGTAGCATCACCCTACCCGCCACATGCACCCTCCTCGAGATATCCTCAGGTGAAGGTGGCCCGTCCTGAGCACGGATCATACTCGGTGCCGGCTGGCTCGCACCCTTGTTAGTCTTTCTTTTGTGTGCCTTCTTCTTCTCCTGTAATGGGACTGAGTTCTGCTCACAGGCCGCCTTCTTGAGTGTGTTTGGGCTGATAATATTTCGCACCTCGCCTATCTGAGGCTCGGTGAAGTCGGCAGCTGGAGGCGTCTCCTGAGAGCTGAACGGCAGATGACGCCTATTGCAACTTGGCTTCTCCGCGGTACCAGCTAGATCGCGCACGTCTTTTGTTGGGTTGGGTTCTTGAGAAGGAGGCCCCATGAAGTCGCCATCGTACCCATGTTCGGCAAAGTACTGATTGAGGTTGCCAAATGTATCGTTGTCGTCGTTCTGATCCTGTGCCATATGCATGTTTGGATCCAGTGGCATAGGGATGTCCGGCACCGTTGCGGCGGTCTTGCCATGGGGCCGACTTGGCGCCGGCACGACTGGCGGTGTTGTCTTTGGGGTGGTGTCCCCCGCCCCCAAACGAATCTGGCTCTTCAGCCAAAGCAGGGGCCAGCTCAGGCAGGCGCTGAGGGTCATCACGTCATCCTCGTCGGCCCTGACGGGTCGAATCGGAGGTAACAACTCGTCGCAGCCTGGCAGCACCCGAACTAGTTCAACCCTAAACAAGTTGGGTGGCATCTAGGTACCGTGGAACAAGGGGTTGCCAGGTTGAACGATTTTGCCCTTGGCGACATCGACCAACTCGTTGTTCACGAAGTACAGGAGAGTGCACGGAACGTCGGCGGCGCCCTGCGAAAACATGTAGGGCGTCAGGGATGCCCAGTCAAAGGCAAGGAGATGAAGTCCTCGACCGAGAGAGGCTTAATTAGTTACCGTGATGATGGCGTCGAGCTCGGCTAATGTCGAGGCACTGCCAACGGCGGGCGTGCGGTTGACGGAGGGGCCTCTTGCTGCAGAGGTGCCGGCCGGCGTACACCCGGGTGCATTAAGCTCCCGTGCCGGCGTCGGAGACACCAATGCCGCCTCCGCCGGAGAAACCAATGGCTCCGCCATCGCATTCTACGAGTTGCTGGCCGTGAAGCTAGGAATCGGGGGCGGCCCCTGTTGGCCGCCCGCAATCCACGCACTCAACCCCTGGATCAAGGTAGGCACAATGGCGGTGATCGTCGCTCCGAGTTGTTGTTGCACTTGCTCTTGGACAATCTCCGGAATCCGCGCCACCTGTGCCTTGAGTTCTTGAACCTCGCGCGCCTGGCTTTTCGAGCTGGTCTTTTTCTCCTTCCGCACACCAACGGTATAGTATGACCCCCATTTTGTGGACAAGCCTTTGCCGGCCACACGACCAGCTGACGTCGGCTTACTGAGCTTATCCTTGTTCTTCATTACATTCAACGCCCTATTTAGAGTGGTGTCCCAAGGGTTCCTCTTAGTCGACCCCGCGCTACTGCTTTCAGTTTCCTGCGGAAGGAATGTGAACCATTTAGAAATTTGGCTTCATTAATTAGAATGCAACCATATGGAGCTAATTACGCGGGGGTGTATTCCTTACGAGAACAAGCTCAAGCGCCCTAGTCTTCGCATCTGTGGTAAGCTCCTTTGTTATCGGGTCCTCCTTGTACCAGGCCCTGACATAGTTCCTGGTCTGCTTGTTACCGCTGTATTTCTCGAAGCGGGGCGGTAGGCCTTGCTCGGCACGCTCCGCGTCCTCCTTGTCCCATATAGGCTCCGCCACTCTGTAACCGCCGGGACCGTGTTTGTGTTCCCCTAAGTTCAGCTCCCGCATTTCTTTCCCCCACTGACTTGATTGGGAGTTTGTGGTGCTCGAGCAATTGATCTTGAAGTCGTTGTAGTCATCTTCGGTGATCGAAGGATTTTTCTCCTTGATCTTCTCATAACTCTCACCTTTCTCGATCATTCTCTTCACATTGCTTTTCCAAGTAGACAGGGCCTTGCTCATCTTCGTGAGGGCAGCATTGTTCACTTTATTCCCTTTGAGGCTTGTGTTTTCAAAATCAGCGGGGAACTTGTATAGTTCGTGCAGCTTCGTGAAGAGGAGGTTGCGCAAATTCCCTCGGTCAGGATGCCTCAGGTTCTCGGTGTTGATCAAGACGGTGCTCCGGAGAATGCACACGAGCTGAAGCGAGTACCCCTTGACTATTCGTTCGGGCGCCATTGGATTCCCGTCGGAGTCCACTTCAGTAACTTCCTCCTTGAGGGTGCGGAGCATGGTCAGGCGCCGGTCCTTCCGTTGCCTCTTCGGTTGGCTGCCATCTGTGCGTGCGCCGCCATCATCAGTGGTGGCATCCTCGGCGGCACCATCAGTGGTGGCATCAGTGGGGTCATCCTCGGCGGTACCATCAGTGGTCTCAGGATCGGTGGGGAAGGCGGCGTCCTCATACAAGTGAGGTTGTTCCTCCATCTCCTGGGACAGCTCCCAGAATGCCTTGGCGCCCGAACCCTCGGCCTCATCGCTGTTGGCCATGTTTCTCTCTAAATAGGAACAAAGTTTAGTCAAAAAGTTGGTTATTGTCAAGGAACAAGATCATGGTCTCATCATTTAGGGTTTGTCGACACTGAGGCATCCTAAAAGCTAAGCTTTTGTCATTGAGGGTTTTTCGACGCCGAGGCACCCTAAAAGCCTAAGCTTTCATCATTAGTCACAAGTACCCCGGCCCATGCATTAGTCACAAGTACCACATATGTCCTATTTTTAGCAAAGTCATGCTAAAATTCACGGAAAATTTCAGCATGACCTTTGCTGAAAATAGGACATATGGAGTACCCGAATTTGCTGGAGCGGAAGTTAATCGACATTCCAGCAAACTCAAGGGCCTCTTGGGTGGACAAGGCAAAAAAGGCCTTCATCACAACATGGAAAATACATTGGCATGTGAAGAGGTGAAACAATATATGCATCTCCAAGCAGTATCATTCAACATTTTGGACAAACCACTACAAGCAATACTGGATCAGAATGTTTTTTATACATAACTGCTAAAACCCTAGGAGTTAACCGAGCCACCAACAGAATGTGGACTTAAAAAGAGAGAGTCACGGACAGTGACATGATACATTTTCATAAAATTAGCTAGTTTTACTTATGGTGCACAAAGGAACAAGTACTGCAATGCACTTAGAAAAAAATGAGCACCGCAAAACAAGAAGACTCGTTTCAGGTAAACGGAAGCTATCGGCTCCATCAAGTGGAGGCAAAAACAAGTGTAATTGAAAATGAATGCAAACCACGTTAAGACTTAACTGCTAAGGCCTAGTTTGGCAACACGGTTTTTCCAAAACCATGGTAATTGAAAACCTCGGTATTCCAATGTGTGGGCAATGAATACTTTGGTTTCTAAAAACTTCAGTTTTTCTCAGTTTTAGCAAAACTATAGAGATGTTTGGCAAGTGCAGTTTTTCTTAGTTTCTTGGTTTTGACCACTCGTTGCATGGATAATCCTAGATAGAGCTAGCTGAACCAAATTGAGCTATAACAAAGGAGTTATACAACGACGTGATCAACTTGTGCTAATTAACGGCTGGTGCATGTGGCATGCATATAGCCTTGTCATGCACGCGAACATCCTCTAGCTGCTAGGATATGTTGTTGAGTAATCTTGTATCTCTGGCCACATGGAATCGATCGGCTAGCTAACTTAGACTGTTGTGTATAACTTTGCTCAGTAACTTAGAATGCTCACAGGAAGAATAAACTCACACTAACACATAATTATTACCGATAGGCTAACCCCACACATCTTCAAATAATTCCAAGATAATTCGTGCAGTAGGCACCACAATGTGATCACACAAACAAAATAGCCTCAAACCAGTTATTCTTGCATGATAATATGAAAATGCATATGGCACTGCCAAATTATACTATCCATATTTCGGTATAATGTCATTATTCCATACAGCAGGCAGCACTGTCACCTGCCCTGTGAAACCATCTCCTCTCGGGCACAAATCACCATCAGTATTTTTTTCAAGAGACAACATGCATGAAGAATGGCTTTAATCCTGTTCCTTTTCGATTGAATATAAAAAAGAAGAAGGGAAGATGCTACTATCTATGAAAAAGGAAATGCAAAACCATGCATGCAAAATTAGACCATATCAAAACAATCAAGTAACTCATCAATAGGAATTACAACCAAGTTGTGTGCAAGTGCACTACTTGGCTTTCGTCAGATCATAACTTTGATCAACCAACTTGGCATAGGTAAATGTTCATGATATACCCCTACTAACCCTCTAACGATGGAGGTTATTAAGCACATGAGCTACTACATATCCTGATTAATGTTCTTAGCCCATGTCAATGTGATGCACTGCACATGATACTTACTTCTCACCTACATCTCCCTACATTGCTGCTACTGATGTATCTGTCACCTACGTACATCAATCCGAAAACAGAGACACTACATTGCAAGGGATCCATCCAACTAATACACTAGATTATCAGTGACTCAATGATAATATTTAATTTGCTCATCATGTCATCTACTACCCTAGTCAAACTTCATCATGCAGTAACAGCAAACATACAATCAAGCAGGCATTTATCATACTCCTGACTCCCGAGGCAAACTTGTCATATCCTTTAATTCAGAAACCGATAACTAGTCAACACAAGCCAAAATAAGCAGTGCAGGAGAAGGATCGGAGTGCCAGGAGATATATAACTACAAAATTCGTATGCTTCCACGACATAACTTCTCCAATAATTAATGCTTCCACATGACTACCGCATTCACTTTTATGACCTCACGAATTCCTTAAACTTACCCAGCCAGAAGATTCTCTCAATGACTCCTTTGTTCCTCCATCAGATTTATACTATCTATCAGCAAGTAAATTATGGCATTTGAACAGATATGAACAGCGAGGGGGAGAGGGGGAGAGGAGGAGGGGGAGCTCACGGGGGCGATGGTGTGGATGGGGCGACAAGGTGGGGCGGCGAGGTCCGGGTGGTGGTGGTGCGACGAGGTCCGGGAGGCGACGAGGTCTGGGTGGTGGTGGTGCTCCGGCGACGGTGGTGTTGACGGGGCGGTGTCCGGGCCACCGGCGATGAGGGCGGCGGGGCGATGGCGTCCAACAAGGTGGGGCAAAGGGGAGAGCAGCGCCGAGGAGACGAGGACGACGGGGCGGTGGGGTGGCGGCGTCGGGAGAGGAGAGGGCGGCGTCGCGGCCTCGGGGCGTCGGGGCGGAGACGAGGACGATGAGGCGGCGTCGAGGCGGCGTCGGGGCGGCGTCGAGGCGGTGAGGCAGCAGCGTCGGGAGAGGAGAGGGGAAGGGGATCGAGGGCGAGGGCGAGGGAGAGAGAGGGGATAGGTTTGGGTCGGGATATGGATGGGGGCGGCACAATACTAATGGCGCACCACCCCTCGGTGCGCCATAAGTACATCCATACTAATGGCGCACCTCGCCCTGGTGCGCCATTAGTATTTTTTTTGATTTCTGCTCGAGCCAACAGGTTATCTTCCACCTAACCTGATCCACATCAAGTTCCCTCTACTAGCTCGACTGGTCAGCAGCCAGTTCTCACACCAGGAGGTCCTGGGTTCGATTCCCAGGCTCCACAATTTTTTTATGCATTTAAAATGTTGTTTGATACTTATTTGTGTTTAAATATGTTCAAACTTGTTTAAATCATAACAGTAATATTTTTTTATAAGACAGTAATAATTTTTTTAAAAATATCATCAAACAGTAATGCCGGTGGAGCGGGGGAGGGTGCGGGGGGTGCGAGGGGTCGGCGGTGGCGGTTGAGTAGGGGAGGGGTGTGCGGGGGGTCGGCGGCGGCGGTTGAGTAGGGGAATCGATGGGTGCGGGGGGTCGGCGGCGGCGGCCGGTGGACCGGGGGGTGCTCGGCGGCGAGGGGGACCGGATCTGGCGAGGTGGGATAGCGATCGAGATGGAGGGGGATCGAGATCGAGTGTCCATGAAATTTAAAAATATTCATGATAGTTCAGAAAGTGCCCATGAAATACAATCGAGAAATGAAGGCTACGATTTAAATACAATCGATCTTAGCTAGCTATCTGTTCACAATCTTCTTGCCCTTCTTTTTCGCAAATGGAGTGCTTCTGTGGAACGGACGTCCTTTAGGTAGGGTGGTCCTGCTTCTTCTTGTGGTGTATGCTGCTACTTCATCATCGTCGTCATGTTCGATACTCGGGTCGCCGTACTTGTCGAAGTCTTGCTCATTGGCTACTCCATCCATTCCGATGATCTTCCTTTTGCCTCTCCTCACGACAACACGACTGGGCTTTGGCGGGTCGGTAATGAAGAAGCATTGGTCCACTTGGGAAGCCAGTACCCATGGCTCATTTTTCGCGGTGACGTTTGCGCCCGCGGTCTTGGATTTGGCTTCGGGTATAACCATGGTGGTGAAATATCGGTCTTCTTTTAGGACGCTCTTGGCCCATCTGACACGGAACATCGGCACCTTCTCTCCAGCGTAGCTCAGCTCCCAGATCTCCTCGATCCTTCCGTAGTATCTGTCCTTGTCCTTACCGGTGTAGGATTCCATCGTTACCCCGGAGTTCTGATAACCATCGCTCTCCATGTCCTTGCCCTTGGTGTAGAATGTGTAGCCGTTGATGTCGTACGCCTCATAGGTCATCAAGTTGTGCTCGGCGCCCTGTGAAAAGGTGAATATGAGTTGTTCTTCCGCGGAAGAATCTTCATGTGAAGGGTACGATAGAAGCTTCTGCTTGAACCAACGCGTGAAACATGAGTTGTGCTCTTTGAGTATATCTCCGTCCGTCCTCTGTTGGCCTCGGTCATTGTACGTATTCTCAATAAAGGTTTTGTGCTCTACCACCCAAGGATCGACCACGTCTATGTGTTGTAGCGCGACTAGGTTTGCTCTTTCAAAGTCGGCGAGTCGACCCTCGAAGTCGACATGCATTTCGCGGCGACCCTCACGGTGACCCCATCCAGCGAGCCTGCCGAGGTGCCTGTTGACGGGCAGACCAACGGGGTTCTCGATGCCTAGATAATTCGTGCAGTAGGAGATGCACTCTTCGGTCAGAAAGCCCCTGGCTATACTTCCCTCTGGACGTGACATGTTCCAAACGTATCCTTTGATGACACCATTCATCCTTTCGAACGGCATCATGCTGTGCAGGAACGTCGGCCCGAGTTGGATGATATTCTCCATGATATGGACCAGCAGATGCACCATAACATCGAAGAATGCGGGCGGGAAGTACATCTCAAGCTCGCATAGTATCACCACGATCTCTTCGTGTAGCCTTCTGAGTTGCCTCACACCAATCGACTTCCAAGAGATGACGTCGAAAAAGTTGCATAGGCCAAATAGCGTTTCACGGACGTGCGCGTCCATGATCCCATGGATTGCAACTAGAAGTATCTGCGTCATCAGCACATGACAGTCATCAGACTTCATCCCGCTGAACTTCTGCTTCGCTGGGTCTAGGTATCTGCTTATCTTCCCCGCGTAACCGTCAGGAAGTTTTACTCCTAGGAGGCAGGTGAAAAACTGCTCGATCTCCTCCTGACTTAGAGTGAAGCACGCGGGAGGGTAGTCATTTCCGGTCTTTTTGGCCTTTTTGCCTTTGCGACGACTTTCTGTGTCCTGCTTCGCCTCATCATCATCATCATCATCATCATCATCATCATCATTAGCGTGAATCTCCTGCCTGATGTCCATTGATTTCAAGTCTGCCCTTGCTTTCGGCCCATCTTTGGTCCTCTCTGGCATGTTGAGTAGGGTACCAAGCAGACTCTCGCACACGTTCTTCGTGATATGCATGACATCTAGGCTGTGAGGCACACGGTGGATCTTCCAGTACGGCAAGTCCTAGAAAACAGACCTCGTTTTCCATACCTTCAGCAGCGGCTCTGGCGCCTTTCGCTTCTTTCCCGGCTCTGGCGCCTTTCGCTTCTTTCCCGGCAGTGGGCAGTCTTTCCAATTT
Organism: Triticum aestivum; assembly: GCF_018294505.1. Taxonomy (NCBI): domain Eukaryota; kingdom Viridiplantae; phylum Streptophyta; class Magnoliopsida; order Poales; family Poaceae; genus Triticum; species Triticum aestivum. The sequence continues at coordinate 376,472,151 of NC_057801.1, forward strand.
TTCAACAACTTGTCTATTTCCTCGCCGCTCCTCGTACACGGGCGTTTTCGGGGTTCGGTTTCACCATCGAACAGATCCTTGCGTTTCCTCCACGGGTCATCGTCGCGAAGCCACCTTCGATGTCCCATGAACACGGTTTTCGAAGACCCGGGATCTCTATCTAGCTGGCGATACGTTGTGTCATCCATGCACCTTACGGATCCAGAAAATCCGTGGACTACCTGCCCCGCGAGATATCCGTAACTGAGATAGTCGTGCATCGTCGTGAGCAGTGCGGCTCTCATAGGGAAATATTCTTTCTCTGCGGCGTCCCACGTATTGGCTGCCGTTTTCCACAGCGTGTCAAGCTCCTCTTTCAGCAGCCCCAGATACAGATTGATGTCGTTCCCTGGTTGTTTCGGCCCTTCAATTAGCATACTCATGTGAATGTACTTCCTCTTCATGCACAACCAGGGGGAAGGTTGTACATCCACACAAACACAGGCCAGGTGCTATGTGTGCTTCTCTAGCTGCCAAACGGATTGACTCCATCGGTGCTCGCGCCCAGCACGATGTTCCTTGGATCGTTCCCAAATTCTGAGTCTTCGAAGTTCAACGCTTGCCACTGGCTCGCATCCTTAGGGTGACTCAGCATCTTGTCTTTTTTATCTATCTCCGGATCATTTGCGTCATCTTCTCACTTCTTCTCCTCCCTATCCGCGTGCCAACGCAGGAGCTTTGCTACCTTAGGGTCCGCAAAATACCGCTGCAGACGAGGAGTGATCAGAAAGTACCACACCACTTTTCGAGGAGCTTTCTTCCTCTTCTTGTATCGAGTGACGCCACACACCGGACATATGGTAGACTCCGCGTGCTCGTCCCGATAAATGGTGTAATTGTTCATGCACACACGGTATTTCACGTGCGGTAAATCCAGAGGACACAAGATTTTCTTCGCCTCCTCCAAACTGGTCGGGCACTTGTTCCCCTTGGGAAGATGTTCGTGCCAGAATGACATGTTCTCGTCGAAACATGCGTCGGTCATTTTGTGTTTTACCTTCATCTCCAGAGCCATGAGCGTTACTTTCAGGCGGGTATCCTCGGGCCTGCATCCTTCATACAATGGAGTAACCGCGTCTAACTCAAGTTGATCCATCTTGGCTTTCTCTCGGGCGGCAGCTCTTGCGTTATCCGTCTGCTTGAGAAGCAGCTCTTGAATATGAGGGTCCTGCACCCAGCCCATTGATGGTCCAGCATCGTCTGCTCCACCGGCATCATCATCTTCATGATCATGCCCGTCGTCTGCTCCGGCATCTTCCTCATCATCATGTCCTACACCTTCTACATGATGACTGTGTACAGCATCACCGTCGTGATCATCTCCTGGGGATTCTTCGTCTTCTCGCCCGCCCGAGCCGCGGTGGTTGTCTTGCTGCCCTTCCTCATTTCTTGCCCGGCCCCCATGGACAACTTCGTAGTCATCTTCATCACCTTGCCACCGATAGCCATCCATGAAACCACGCAAGAGCAGGTGGTCCTGCACCTGCCCGGAATCCGGGTCCGCAATAAGGCTCTTTAGCTTGCATCTTCGACACGGACATCTTATCTCCGTCTCGTTCTTTTGAAGCATCTCGGCCTTCGCGGACCTCAAAAACCTATTTACGATGCCTTCGGTCATCGTGCGGACCATGGTCGCCTGCGGGGTAGAGCAAAACAATATTTTAGAACCAAGAAAAAATTTGGCATGACTTTCCCTAAAAATAGGACCAAAAAGAATGCTTAATGCCAAAATTCTCGCCGAAACGGAAATGAATCAACATTCCGGCAAAATATTGGCAACTATCGCATTTCAAATACCGGTACACCTCCAAACACAAACACATATGCAATAGCACAAACATATGCAACACCACGAACATACATAGATCTAGCTAGGCCATAAAAAGTGCATGTGCACATTGTTGTAGGGAGAACAACATAAATATAGCTTCCCCCCTTTCTTACCTATCAAAACAAGGTAATTGAACCACTTAATTTGAATGAATCTATGGTGGAAATGAGGTGAAAAAGAGGAGGCACCCGAGACAAGGAGGAGGTGGAGAGAATGAAGTGGGGAGAAAGTGAGTGTGGGTAGGAGAGGCTGTCCAAAATATCTTGTTGCTGCCCACTTACTAATGGCGCACCAGCACTAAATCCACCATTAGTAATCCAGGTTACTAATGGCGCACCTTCTGGCGGTGCGCCATTAGTAGCTTTGCAAAAAAAACATACTAATGGCGCACTGTTCTACAGTGCGCCATTACTAGTTTAAACTAGTAATGGCGCACGGTTGTACAGTGCGCCATTAGTAGTATTACAAAAAAAGGAATAAAAAATATAATAAAAAAACAACATTAGTGGCGCACTTTCCGACGGGTGCGCCATTACTAGTTACAACTAGTAATGCCGCACTGTGTCTGGATGCGCCATTACAAGTAGTTCCTCTCTCATAATAATTACAAGTAGGAGCAGCAACATGCATGATATATTCATCAAAATTATCATCTGCAACTTTAAAAGGCAACCCATCAATGTAATCCTTAATAAGTACAAACTTCTCCGGTATAGTGTAGCTTGGAGAATTCAAAAACATAATAGGACTATCATGTGTGGGTGCAATAGCAACAATTTCATGTTTAATATAAGGAACTATAGCAAGTTCATCTCCCTTGGCATAATTCATATTGGCATCTTGGCCACAAGCATAGCAAGCAACATCTTCATCAAAAAGGGATGTTTCAAATGAATCAATGTGATCATAGCAATTATCATAGCATCCATCCTTCAATAAGCACGAAGGGAAATTAAACAATGTATGAGTTGGGGAGTTACTCTCATTAGAAGGTGGGAACGTGTAGCTAATCCGCTCTTCCTCTTCACTCTCCTCGTCATATTTTTCATCCAATGAGATCAAAGTGTCATCAATTAGTTCTTCGACAGATTCCAGCAAAATATTAGTCCCTTCTTGGACAGCAGAGACTTTCTCAATAAACGCATCAATATCAACATTGTATTTATAATTCTCATAGCAATATTTAAGTATAGAAAAATTTTCAGGTCTATAAACAGAATCATCATAATCTTCATACTATTCAAATAGAGATTCAATTTCATAAGCACACTTAAAGCAACACATTCTTCTATTCGTTCTGCATCATAGTAATCATATCTACCATTAGCATAAGAAGCCAAGGAATCACTTTCATTAAATTCGCATGAAAAGGGAAGGTGTCGAGCCTTCATCCTAGAGCAACAAGTATAATCATATATCTAGCATAAATTCCAAGCATACCAATGAAACATATCTGTCAGATTTCGGGTTCCGGCAGACCCTCAAAGTTCGAACTCTGGGGTGCACGCGGAGATCACACCTCCTGCCTACCCACGTCTCGTCGCCTCGCAAGGAACTAAACTATACGAAGAACAACACAAGGTACACGAGGTTTATACTAGTTCGGGCCACCATTGTGGTGTAATACCCTACTCTAGTTTGTGGTGTGGTGGATTGCCTCCGGGGGATGATGATGAACAATACAAGGGAAGAACAGCCTCACGAGGGGTTGTTCTTGGCTGGTGCAATGAACTGCTTGGGTGAGTTCAGATGCCTCTCTCTCTCTCTCTTGTTTTCCCCAAAATCTCCTCTCCTCTACTTTGCAGTGGCTAGCTCTATTTATAGAGGGAGGACCTGGGCCTCTTCCCAAATATTGAGTGGGAAGGGTGCCAACAATTGGCCATTTTGAAGGGGCACATCTAGTACACTTATCCTGACTAAAGTCGGTCCTCGCCTGCCAAAGACCCTGACGGTGACGCCGGCTTGGGCTCCACGATGACCTCCATCCTTCCGTCCTGCTGGTCTTGGTCTTGTTGCACCAAAATGGTTGCCTTTGCTTGATACTCTTGCCTGCGCTTGCCCCTTTGCACCAAAGAGGAAACAAGGACTCTGCGCAGGCCGGCGCCCGCCTGGCGCCCGCCTAGCCTCGGTCGTCATGGCTTGCGTCACGGGCACCTCGTGAGGTACCCCGCCTTGATCTCTCTGCCTCCTCGCGAGCCAGCCTGACGAGGTTGTGCCCGAGGAAGCCTCCTATCGTCCGCCCCGTGAGGCTTGGCCCCTCGCGACGGTCTTGAGTATGTGTTGATGAAGATGGGTCGTACTGGGCCACTCCCTGAGCCACGCCGCATGCCGCAAGCAGGCAAGTCTGGCTACCCCCGTTCCCAGAACACCGATTGTAGCCCCCGGGCCCAAGGCACGCCTGGACTTGGCTTAGCAGAGAAGCGAAGGGGCAAGTGCGAAGCGCCGCAGGAGACATCAGCCTGCGGCCTCGGGCGCCGCGTGGAGGTTGGTTGGACGTGGGTGTCTCTGTTCGCCCACGCCTCCTTATTTTGCGCCCAGCTAGGCGGACCCATGGTTGCACACAGTCATTTCTCTTCTTGCCGCTCGCGCGTCTCCTGCCCTTCCTCCTCTCGAGCTCCAGCCTCCGCTTCCAATCCGATCTCGAATCCTCCCCCTTCCTGCCGCCATGGAGCCGACGAAAAAGGGGAAAGGGCAGAAGCCTGTGCCCTTGCCCCGCTCGCCGCCGTCGACGGCTCCTGCTGTCGATCAGTCAATGATACTCAACCTGGAGGCCTTGGACAAGGTCAGTTCCGCCCTTGCCTCCATCTTCAACGAGTGTGGGAGGACGACGGTCTGGCCCGCGTCTCACTACTCCATTTACAGAATAGTCACCAAGGTCCGGTACTTCGCCGACGCCCTGTGGGCGGGACTGGTTCCCCCCTTTTCCGATTTCTTCAACGTCGTACTTTCCCATTACCAAATCCACATGATGCATTTGGGTCCCGAATCCATTGCTCTTCTTGCCGTTTTCGCTTTTGTTTGCGAGGCGATGGTGGGCATTCCTCGTTCAGTCGCCTTGCTGTGCCACCTCTTCTCTCTGTGCCTCAGTGAACCCACCCAATGTTTGGGGTGCGTGAGCTTCCTCGCCGTACCAGAAGAGGTAGCCTGGGGGATTGATTTCAGCCATCCCCCGCCGGCGATTGGGTTCCGAGAGCGGTGGCTGTACGTGGATGTTGGAGTGCCCAGCCCCCTGCTCTCGGAGCCAACACTGCCCGCTGTCCCCAATTCGGGCTGGGGCCATGAGATGCTCACGAGCCCCCGGCTCGTCTTCGTCTGGCGTCGCTTTGAGACCTTGAGGGCGCTCGGTGTGATGGCAACCAAGGTGGTGAAGGAGTTCCTCCAGAGCCGCATTGCCCCTCTCCAGCGTCATTCCCGCCGGATGTGGACCTTCGGGGGGCGTGAAGACCGCATGAGGCTCCAGGAGGAAAATCTGGCGCCTGAAGTGCTGAGGAAGGTTCTCATGATTCTGACTGGGGATCCTTCCCCTGGCAGCCTCTGGCAAGGGGGTGCCTTGTTGTACCTTTGCTCAGGCAGGGCTGATTTCGTGAAGCAGATGCCCAGCTTCGACGAATGGGGGTTGCGCCCAGCAGACCTCATGGGACCTCGTGAGAACCCAGTTGCGGTGGTTGCCCGCGGTGGTCCTTCCTCGAGTGGTGGAGCTGGGAGGCAAGGGCCGCCGGGGGATGAGGGGGCTACCATCGGGATGGTGACGCCACGCGGAACTCCTGAGGTGGCAGCTTCTAAGGCCTGCCCTGCAGCAGTCGAAGGTGTTGAGCCGCGGCCCGCGGCTCCCGTGGCAGAGGCTCCCGATGCCCCGGCCATCCTCCACGAGGCGGCGTCTGGCGGCATGCCCCAGGGCAATTCCCCCGACGCCCGTCACCTTGGCGATTCTTCCTCGTCGCAGACTGACCCTTGCGCCGAGCTCCTAGGCCGCTTCCGCGTGGACTTCGAGGCTCTCCGAAAGAGAAAGGAGGCCTTGGGTGATGACTACCCCTGCCGCCTATTGAAGCGCAGGAAGTACTTCACCATTGATGAGTAAGCCTTCTCCTTTCTTACTCCCTTACTTTCCCGTTGCTTCAGCTGACCATTGCCCTGCAGGGCCCTTCCTGTCGAGTTCACAGAGACGGCCGAGGAGCCATCCCCCCAGGCCTCGCCCTCTACCCCGTCCCCAAGCGCCCCGAGCTCGAGCACTGCCCTTGTGGTGAGGCCGGTTGGAGAGGTGAGCCATCCTGCGGTGCATCCTGATTGTATGCACCTCGCGACCCTCCTTCGCGAGCCCTCCCGGGGCACAGCCAGCCTGCCCCGGGCTCTTCATCTGGTCGTGGACGGCGACTGGATGAGGTCGGTCTTGCGTTCTTCCTTGGAGGATGAACCGGCTCTGGGCCAGGCTTCTGGCGGGGCGTGCCCGGCCATCGCGAGGGCTCCAGCCCCCATCCCCCTTCCCAGAGGAGGAGTGCTAGTTCGTGGCCCTCCGCGCGTGCCTGGGGCGGAGGACGACACGGAAGACGTGCTCGAGCACGCTTGGGAGCGCCGCGCCCTTCGCCAAGGGTTTCTCCCGAGGGAGGCTGACGCAGTGAGCCAGCTCGGTGTAGAGCTTGCCAGCAAGGACGCGCGCCTTGAGGCCGAGGGCCTGCGCCTAGCTGAGGAGAGGCGCAAGCTAAAGGTGGTCGTTGCCCTTGCGCGCCACCAGCGTGACCTCTACAATGAGAGGGCCGAGGTGTCGCTGGCGCCTTCTCGGGAGGCCTACTCCCGGGCCGTCGAGGAGGCCCAGGAGGCTGACCAGCGGCGCAGGGCTGCAGAGGAGCGGGTGTGGGAGCTTCGGGCCTGGAGTAGCTCCCTGGAGCAGCAGGTGGAGTTGCGTGAGGCGGCCCTTGCGTCGATGAAGGGGGCCTCGGTCGACCGGGCGGAGCTTCAGAGGCGTGAGGAGGCACTAACGCTGGAGGCCACCGAGCGCACCCTGGACCTCGAGCGATTGGAGACGAGGGAGCGCCTGGTGGCGTGGGCGGAGGATGACGTTGCCGCATGGGAAGCCCGGGCCTTAGAAGAGGTTGATCGCCGGGTGGTGGCGGCCCGCTCGAACCTCGAGCGCGAGTGCGAGGAGAGGCTGGAGTTGATCTGGGTCGAAGCAGAGGGCAGGACCGCCACCCTGAAGGTCAAGCTGGATGAAGTGACGCGGCGTGCGGATGCTACCGGGGCCGCCCTTGGTGCGACATAGGTGGAGCTGGCTTAATCCCGCGCCGAGTTGCTTCTTCTCCGTCAAGGAGTGGACACAGCTGAGGCCGTCGCGCGGCGGAGTGAGGACGAGATACGCTAGCGGCAGACCTTGGAGCACATGCATGGCCCTATGCTCCGCACGCTCGGGGAAAGAGCAAACACGGCCTTGGGTAACATCTGCGAGGCAGCCGTTGGGGAGCCTCATGTGGTTAACTATGCTGGTAACCTTTAGTTCTTCACTGATGTGGTGATGCAGCTGGAGACCCGGTCGGGCAGAGCCGACAGGTTGGTGGAGGAGAGGAGCCGTGCCCTCCTTGGGCGTGCTTTTTCTCGCGTCTTCAGTCATCTCCATAACATGGACCCCCATTTTGATTTCGATGTTGCCATCGCACCGGTACCCCTAGCCATTCGAGGCGATCTGGCGCATTGGGTGGAAGACGACGTGGACGCCCTTGTTAGGGCCTTCACCGCCGATGACGATGGTGTGGTCGTGGTTGCTGATGAGGGCAGCGTGGTGAATGGCCCAGGTGCTGATGACGGTGACGTAGAAGGCGATGGCGAGGCCAGCGATGCCAGTAACGACTCCGGAGGTGCCCTTAAGGATGCATTGGGGGATTTATCCGATTGACCATGCGTTGTTCCTGCTTTTTACCCTGCGCAGAGAGAGTTCGGGCTTGGCCCTGAAGGTTGTAAGAGCATTTTGGGAGGGGGAGCCCCTCGTGTAAAAACTTACAGTTAGCGTATTTGTAGACATGATATCGCCCACATGCCTACGCCGAGCGACTGGTCTTGTGATGAGTCAATTGGCTTGTTTACCTTCAACTAGCGTGGGCCCTGAGCGAGCCTGCGGGGGCCGTGGTGTCCTGAGTGCCTCCAGAACGAGCCCATTGAACCTGTAATGAGAACCTCCTGAGAGGGCGTGGCGACGGCAGTCCGGGCTGCGCGTGTGCTGGGCCTGGCCTGGCTCACGAGGGGCTCACGAGGGGAGGCAGCTGAAGCTGGATGGACGCAAAGCGGTAACCAGAACGCGAGATATTGCTCGAACGAGACTAAACACCCCTTCCCCGAACACACGCAAGTCTCAAGCTCAAATCCAATTTAAATCGAAACAGGGGGAAAACGACAACCAAGGGAAAGGCAAAAAAGCAGAAAGGCCGCGTCCGGCACCTAGTCGAGTCGTCGACGTGTTCTCACCAGCGCGGAGCTAAGTGCTGCCACTGGGCGTGGGCGGGAGCCCTCGAGGCCCGAGGGCGGCTCTCCGGAGACTCCGGGGCGTGTACAGCCCCACTCATTATTACGTGAGAGTGTCACGGGGCGACGAGCTTCATAGGCACTGGGCCTTCTTCACAGGTAACGGCCTTGCTTCATATCGCTAGACGAGGGCCCCGCCTTGCACCACACTCTATTGCCATCGACAACGGCCGGAGACCGAGGCCGCCGCCGATGGGATAGAGCGGTCGCCAGCGGTTCCCACGACGACCACGGGTCCTCTGCCGGGGGTAGGCCCTGAGGCGCCTCCCCAGCAGAGGGCCTACCTCCTAAGGACGCCTTACTCCGAGCGTCGCGGGGGCGAGGCCGGATCTAGGCCCCTCTCCTGCAGCCCCCGGTGCCCTCCTCCCGAGGGGTAGGAAGCTGCTGGATTGGGGCAGCAATCCGCCGCGATGACCTGTACCTCCTGTGATCCATGGTTAGCATATACCTGTTCCTGAGAAATTAGCGGTACCCAATAGTCGCTGCCTCCAGCGTGGTCGACAGGCCTTCCCTGGGCTCCTGGAAGAGCTCAGCTTCGGGTGTCTCTTCGCCCCAGGCTGGGCCGAGGAACGAGCCATGGTCTTCCTCCTGCGCGTGCCCTTGATCCACCATGTAGGGCACATACGCTTCCGGGGCCGCCGCCCCGAATGCCTCGCTGTAGTGCCCCATGTGCCACGCAGTCCTGCTCGAGGTCCCAACCTGGGAGTGGTAGCGCGGCGGCCCACCGGGACCGTGGGATGTAGTGAATCCCCCTTCGCTGGTCGGGGGTGGAGGCGGCACTGTTGGTAGCCAAGCGCCGATGGCTAGGTTAGCGTTGGAGTGTCCCTGGAATCCGCTCGGAGCTGTGCGGGCGCGTGCGGGGCCTCCGTGCGGTCCGCCTTGGGCCTGAGGCAGCGGCTGGGTGCAAAAGGGGTGAGCCCTCGAGGCGGCAGAGCCCAGGAGCTCTGCCACCCGCTCCAGTAGCACGTCGTGGCCGCCCTCCAGCAGCCTGCACTGTAGTAGCTCGCGGGCTACCGTGAGCGCGGCCCTTGAGTTCGCCTACTCCCGCCGGGTGTACGGCGCCGTGGCCGCGCTGTGGCTTGAGGCCCTTTCTGCCGAGCGCACCTGCCGCGGCGTGAGAGCTGGCGCCGCCTGACTGTGTCGCCAGTGGCCCGCAGCGCCCTGCGGACCGTGGGCTGCCTGGGGCACAGGGTTGAGGTCGCTCTGGGCAGGCGGCTCTGCGCGGGCGGGCCAGGCCGCCCAGGGATCGGGACATGAGCAGAACATGCAACATATCTGTCAGATTTCGGGTTCCGGCAGACCCTCAAGGTTCGAACTCTGGGGTGCACGCGGAGATCACACCTCCTGCCTACCCACGTCTCGTCGCCTCACAAGGATCTAAACTACACGAAGAACAACACAAGGGACACGAGGTTTATACTAGTTCGGGCCACCATTGTGGTGTAATACCCTACTCTAGTTTGTGGTGTGGTGGATTGCCTCAGGGGGCTGATGATGAACAATACAAGGGAAGAATAGCCTCGTGAGGGGCTGTTCTTGGCTAGTGCGATGAACTGCTTGGTGAGTTTAGTCGCCTCTCTCTCTCTCTCTCTCTCTTGTTTTCCCCAAAATCTCCTCTCCTCTATTCTGCGGTGGCTAGCTCTATTTATAGAGGGAGGCCCTGGGCCTCTTCCCAAATATTGAGCGGGAAGGGCGCCAACAATTGGCCATTTTGAAGGGGAACATCTAGTACACTTATCCTGACTAAAGTCAGTCCTCACCTGCCAAAGACCTTGATGGTGAAGCCGACTTGGGCTCCACGATGACCTCCATCCTGCAGTCCTGCTGGTCTTGGTCTTGTTGCACCGAAATGGTTGCCTTTGCTTGATACTCTTGCCTGTGCTTGCCCCCTTTGCACCAAAGAGGAAACAAGGACTCTGCGCAGGCCGGCGCCCGCCTGGCCTCGGTCGTCATGGCTTGCGTCACGGGCACCTCGTGAGGTACCCCACCTTGATCTCTCCGCCTGCTCGCGAGCCAGCCTGACGAGGTTGTGCCCGAGGAAGCCTCCTGTCGTCCGCCCCGCGAGGCTTGGCCCCTCGCGAGGGTCTTGAGTATGTGTTGATGAAGATGGGCCGTACTGGGCCACTCCCAGAGCCACACCGCAGGCCACATGCAGGCAAGTCTGGGTACCCCCATTCCCAGAACGCCGACAATATCAATTTGATCCCATAAGAGTTTCCCTTTTTGTGTCAAGCGATAATCCCTAAAGTATTAACATTGATCTAACATGTCTCCAATTATCAAGTTGAATGGGGTTTATCAGGATTATCAAAGTAGTGTTTAATATTTTTCACATAGCGAGCATCGATGGTTTTGGGGGTTTCCCATCTCCATGAGTAGCAAGTACAACTATTTTTTTTTGTATTTCGTGAACAACTTAGAACAGAAAATAGAAACTACTTAGTGATAAAGAAAACAAGCAAACACGTGTATATTCACCCCACACTATTGCTTCCCGGCAACGGCGCCAGAAAAAGGTCTTGAGAACCCACAAGTATAGGGGATCGTTTGTAGCCTTTTTTGATAAATAAGACTGTCGAACCCAATGAGAAGCTAAAGGTAGAACAAATGTTCCCTCAAGTTCTATCGACCATCGATACAACTCTACGAACACTTAGTATTTGCTTTACCTAGAACAAAAATAAAACTAGAAGTACTTTGCAAGAATAAAACTATCAATAAATTGCAAGATAATAAAAGTAGATGGCTTTTTTGTCAGACGAGAAAGTCATTTGTCCCTAGGTGATCGATAACTAGACCGCTGTTCATTATTGCTATTTTATATGAGAGAGATGCATGAGCTAACATACTTTCTCTACCTGGACTATATGCACTTACGATTAGAACTCTAGCAAGCATCCGCAACTACCAAAGATCATTAAGGTAAAACCCAACCATAGCATTAAGTATCAAGTCCTCTTTACTCCCATATGCAATAGCCCACTTACTCGGGTGTGTGTATTTTGTCACTCATGCTACCCACCATATGTGAACCATGAATGTATTGCAACATCCTAGAGCGGGGATCCCTCATGTTTGCATGACATGGAGGGCACCGTAGGATAGCACCAAAATAAAACATGCAACTCACACCAACCACGATCATCTATCAACCCATAGGACAAAACGAATCTACTCAAACATCATAAGATAACCATAGATCATTGGGAAATAATATATAGCATTGAGCACCATGTTTAAGTAGAGATTACAGCAGGTAGAAGAGAGGTTACACCGCTGCGTAGAGGGGAAGAGAGTTGGTGTTGATGGCCGTGAAGTTTTTGGTGTAGATCGCCGTCACGATGATTGCCGGCAGTGCTCCAGCGCCACCAGGATAGAGGGGGAGAGATCCCCCCTCCTTACTCTTCTTCCTTGGCCTCCCCCTAGATGGGAGGAGAGTTCCCCCTCTGGTGCATGGCCTCCATGGTGGCGGAGGGCAGGAGCCCCTTCGCGATTGGATCTCCCTATCTGTTCTCTTCTGTTCCGCGTTCCTGTTTTCTGGCCGAAAATTGTTTCTTATATTCTCGGAGATCCGTAACTCCAATTGCGCTGAGATTTTAACACGATTGTTTTCCGGATATAATCTTCCTTGCGCCCAAAGAAGAGCTCCAACTGACTTACGAGGAGGGCACAACCCACCACCATGCGCCTGGGCCCTGGGGCACGCCCTGGTGTCTTGTGGTGGTTGTGGGGCCCCGTTTGCGTTGATTCCACCCCCCAAGAATCACAAATATTCCAAAATAATTCTTCGTAAATTTTTATCACGTTTGGACTTTGTTTGATATGGATATTCTGCAAAACAAAAAACATGCAACAAACAGGAACTCGCACTAGGCACTGGATCAATAGGTTAGTCCAATAAATCATATAAAATGTTGCCAAAAATATGTGAAAGTTGTATAATATTGGCATGAGACGATCAAAAATTATAGATACGACGGAGATGTATCACATACCAACCATGCCGAGCTATTAAATTGAGGTGCTGGCAGATTTCCTGCCGAATGGACGGAAGCTGAGCTCCCTAGAGTAGAGTGCATATTCGCATTGGACCATGTACTTGAACGGTTCGAAAAATTCTCGCCAGATTAGTGGCTGGAGTAGTGCTCAAATCACCAGAGGGTTACAACATTGAGTACATACTAGGACATGGCCACAAGCACGGAGGGGCTAAGGGTGAGGAGATCGTGGCATCGTGTCCACGGGTGTGCACGTCGTTGATCCGTCTCCAACGTATCTATAATTTTTATTGTTTCACGCTATTATATTGCCAAGCTTAGATACTTTTTATGCAATTTTATATAATTTTTGGGAACTAACCTGTTAACCCAGTGCCTGGTGCCACTTGTTGTTTTCTTCTTGTTTTTGATTTTCTAGAAAATATGCACCAAATGGAGTCCAAATGCTATGAAACTTTTTGATGATTTATTTCTGGACATAAAAGACACTCAAAGCTTTGGGAAGAAACCATACATGAAATGAGAAGACAGCAAGGCAACAGTGTGCGCCCTGATGCCTTGTGGGCCCCATGTGGCTCCGTCTGACCTAACTCCACCTCTATAAATTCTCAAATATGGGGGAAATCCCAGAGAGCCACCCAAAACAATTTTTCCGCCACCGTAAGCTTCTGTTCTTCCGCGATCATGTGTAGAGGCCTTTTCCGGTACTTTGCTAGAGGGAGAATTGACCATGGAGGGCTTCTACATCAACCTTGTTGCCCTTTCGATGATGTGTGAGTAGTTCACCATAGACCTACGGGTCCATAGCTAGTAGCTAGATGGCTTCTTCTCTCTCTTTGATCTTCAATAACATGTTCTCCATGATCTCCATGGAGTTCTATCCAATGCAATCTTCTTTTGCGGTGTGTTTGTTGGGATCGGATGAACAATGGGTTTATGATCAGATTATTCATTGAAAGTAGTTGAGTGTTTTCTAAACTTTCACTAAAAAAACACTTCCGTGATGATACATGTTTGTCACAGTAGGTCACATTTTCTGTCATGCATGTACATCCATGATGATTTTATGACAGAATCAAGATAGTCATACCTGTGCTATCATAGAAGTAGTCCATGACAATACTGAAATTATCATGCCGGAAGTGACCACTTCCATGACGATAAATGGCGCGTCATGGAAGTGTCTTCGTGTAGGGTAACTGACATGTGGAATCCACCATAACTGGTCGCCTTTAAGCTATTGGGTCCGGTTTTGGATCCAATAACCCATTAATAGCAACGACAAGTGGCGATTTTCCATGTGTAAAATTCTCATTGGCTGAAGGAACCATGTGTTAGCTCCTTGTTGGGAAAGATGTCATCCAGCGATTGGACAGGACATGCCTATGACACGTCGACACATGGCTTGGACTAGTAGTGGTCCATCTAGGTCAAAAGGCCGGCCCATTTGACTTGGTCAAAAGGTAGCGGGCCAGCCCATGGAATGCCTGTTAACGGCCTGTTTGCATATAGCCCATTTATAGCCTGCTAACTCGCGGCCCGCTATGACCTATCCGAATTAGGCCTAGTAGCATCATCTGGGCCCTCCAATATGATTCCAGCCCATTGTAACTTCCGGCCCATGGATGTCCCATGATGTCTTTCGGCCCATATGAGGCCCTTTGTAACTCAGGCCCTTTAACGTCCCGTGGTGAAACTGGCCCATAATGAATAGCATATCACTTTATTCCCATTAACGGCCCATTATTTTGTTGGTCCGTTTCCAACCCATGTTATCTTTCGGCCCTCTAAGGGCCCATTTATTCTTGGGCTCGTTTCCAGCATACGATTACTTACTGTCCGCTACTGGCCTATTCCGCTGATAGGCCAAATTCAGCATGTGGTTACAGTCAGCCCGTTTGTGGCCCGCTAATCCAGTGGGCCGTTTTCATAGAGTCATCTAATACGGCCCATTAACGAACCGTTATGTGTGTCGATAGAATTAATCATGTTATACATATCGGCTGATTAACGTCCCCTTATGGTCGGCCCATAAACAGATGATTCCCATTCTAGACCGTTTACGGCCCACATTGTGGACCGTTATTGGTCCATGAATAGTATGGCCCATGTTTGGCCAATTGATCATACGACCCATAGAAGGCCCACTGATTCTATGGCCGTAGAAGGCCCATGGATCATATGGACCATAGAAGGCCCATGGTCACCACATCAGTTAGTCGGACCATGTTTACAACTGTCCGGATGTTGCCCATGGTTATTGTGGCCTAGTACTAAATAAAATGGTTACCGCGGAAAAAGACCTGCAATGACTACAAGCAAACAAACAAACAAACAAGACAATAAGGAAATAAATAAGCAAGCAACTTACGCTAGGCTATTACGGTTATTACAAATATTACATCCACTGGGCATCAAAGTTCGCCACTAGTGCAAATATAGTGAACAATGCAGCATATTACATACACTGGGCGTCTAAATTGGCCACCAGTACAAATAAACGCGACAGGAAGACAAGTTCAGAACTAGAACCACTTCGGAAGAGCTCAAGAAATGATATCCTGGGTATCTACCATGCTGGCAAGAAGCTTAGAAAGCTTATTAGCTTTCTCTTGTTTGGCGCTAAAATCCTCCAATGCTTGCTATTGCCCCAGAAAGTATGCATCTAAAATCTGCAGGGACTTCCTCGGTCCTTCAGCTTCTTGTCGCAGCACAGATGACTGATGCCTTTCAGCTTGTAGCTAAGACTCAAGAAGCCGAAGTGATTCAGGCAGTGAGTTCGAAGAGCTTGTACCAGCGGTAGTGGCCAGTAACTCGAACACTACATCAAGGCAGGACTTTGGGGTTGCCTCACTATCTACAAGATAGTTTTTATCACCTTTCTTGGAGACCAACCGGGTTGTCTCACTATCTTGAACCTTATCTGCATTAGTTTCTCTACCATTGCATAATTGGGTGCTCTTCTCGATATCTGCATTCCACAAGAGAAACAAGCAGACACATCGTAGGTTTAGCATGTAGTATATGAAACTCATTTTGGGTAAATCTGTTCAGTAGTAAGGTGGACAGGATAACAACATGAAACAAACATATATCTATGTACTATGGTCATTGTATTGTCTATATCATTCTAGTTTTAGTTGCCAAATCACGATAGAGACACAGTTCAAATCATATCTTTTTAAGACACATCAACATAGACAGAATATAAGTGGGGGGGGACTACACCACACTAACAACACTTGTCATGTGCATGACATGACAACATAATTGTTTATACAAATGAAACTGAAATCAACATAGAGCAAGAAGTTAGAATAACAATCCAGTTAAAGAAATAGGTTTAAAGCATACCTGTTGCGCCACTGGAGTTTCAATTGGATCCTTCAAATTCAAAAATTAGTTGGTATGAGTAAATACAGTGATGCAAGAGCAACGGAGTATGCACCATAGCTATGGAATGTGACCTAAGAACAGTTGCTATTCTGCTTTAAATGTGGAGTTTTGGTTCACCATGGTGGTTTTCGTGCTTTGGGCACAACAATTGCCGTACTAACTACTCGTGTGGGGGTACTCTATGGTGGACATGGTGTTGTGTCAACTAGAAGTGGGTTACTATCTGCTGGCACTAGTGCAGGATGCTGCTAACGCGACACTACGATTAGAGACCCTTCGGGAAACTGTGTGCGATGCAATAATGGCAAACGATGGTGTCAGAGAACCGTAAAAAATGTCCAAAACCTTTGCGATGACGGATGCATCAAACACGGTTTAGATTTTAGTTGCGTGTGCGATGCAGGGCATACTGTGCAGTCCAATTAACTATTTGAAATGAGGAGTAACAAAAGAAACGGGCTGCCAAATGAAGGCATGTGCGATACATAGCATACGGTTCACTAGGATGAACTGTTTATGATTAGTCAACACAAAAGAAACGGTCAGCCAGATCAAGGTGTGTGCGATATACAGCATGCGGTTCACTCAGATGAACTGTTTGTGTTGAGACAAGCGAACATAAATGGTTCAATATAACAAGATGTGTGTGATACGCGGCAAACAGGTCTGTAATCAAAAATGTGTGCGAAGACCGATAATAACATAGATGATTCCTTCTAATAAGACATATGTGATATGCTCTATCTACAGAACATGTATTGGTCGTTGGGGGACGGGCGGTAATCCTGATATGCCATAAGGATGCGAAGAGGCATCCTACATCAGCAAGGACTAGTTGTTCGACTAGTAGCTCATGTAAGAGAACTCTCAAGTTAACTGTGCTCAGGATGGAGCAGCCATCAGATGGGTGACTAGATGGGAAGTTGTGTTGATGTTAAATTAACTGATAGGATGGGTCTATTCTGTCAAATGACTAAAATGACCCATTCTCTCCGCTAATTTAACCTCGAGGTCCTTGTTTTTTATTTTTATTTTATTTTTTAACATATGTTAAAATGGTCTACCGCATTACTTTTTGACAATGTGTATACATGGCATATAGTTGATCCACCCGACCTGTTTGTGATGGAATAAGCTGTATGTGTTGTGGGCAAACACTTGCTAGTATACAACCATTTGCGATTGACGAATTCATCACCGACGGGTTCCCTAGTGAGGTCCGTGTTCATCTTATCATGTGTACATGTCCTTTTGTCCTTCTCTCGCATGTCTTGTCACCCCACTACTGCAGACGTTCAAGCGCAAGCTTGAGCAGCGCACAGGGGCTTTCTTTTGGCCAAACGGTGCTGAGCCATTCCAGCGCAACCCCGCAGGTTCCCGCCCTAGCTTCCCGCCCGACTCGGCCAAAGCCCCCAAAATCCCAATGCTTATCAACCTACTATATAAACCCTCACGGTCGGCGAGTCATGCGTCACATTTTCCCCTCCCTCCCTATAGCTTATCTCGTCTGCATCTCCCAAAATCGGCAATGGCACCAGACCGTCATCATCGCTCAGCCACTCCACTGTCATCAGAACATAGCTCCAGCTGGGAGGCTACACCACGGCGGCGGCGCAGTACCCATCATAGTATAGTGCGCGTGGCGTCCCAGTTGGGTGTGTGTGGAACACGCACCACACGCTTGGCCGCCGGTGCTCGTTGGTAGCTATTGTCGGCCGCCGTTGCCGCCACAGCTCTGTCAAAAGCCAGGGCCATCACCCGCTCCACCGCCATGGCCATCACCCCACTGCCGGCCACCGTGGCCATCACCCGCTCCGCCACCGCGACCCGAAGGCTGGAGGTGGTGGTCGTGGCCACCACCCCATCATCGTCTGTCGTGGCCTCTAGCCCACCGTCGACCGCTGGGATCATCACCCGCTCCGCCATCACCGCCGCAGGAGGGAGGCGGAGGTGGAGACCCGCACATGCGGTAGCAACCTTGCCTGCTACATCGAGTTCCTACGGGAGGAGGAGGAGCGCCTCGTCGAGCATGCAAAGAGCCTTACCGCCGCCGTGGCCGCGACACATGCCAACGCAGAGGTGAGGAATCAGGAGATCTATGAGGAGAACCACCACTTAGAGAGGGGTCGTCTGGAGCGGCTGAGGGCGTTCGAGGTGAGCGTCGCTGAAGGTGCAGCAGCGGCAGGCACCGTATTGCAGTTGTCTAGTTCGTCGGTAGCCTCCTACTCCTCTTCCTCTTACTGAGCATGCTCGATAGAGGATAGGCTTCCGAAAGTAGTACAAAGCCCCTCGGTAGTAGTATTTAGGGGCTATTTTGTTCAGTTCGTCTGACTATAGATGTGGTGGAGCTGTACAAGGTACTTAAAATTAGCTAGTATATATAGTTGAACTAGCTATTTCAGTACATGGTTGGCAACAATTGGGGAAAAGTTTGGTCGGTTCAGCTCTAAAATTGAACTGTTTGTATAAATTAAGCATGACTGCTTAATCTATGAATGAAATCTATGCTTAATTACTAAATTTTAGTTGCAAAAATTAGATAGTGCTAGTGATTTTTAGATGCATATTTTGACAAATCACAGTATTAGAAGGATTGACAAATGGCGATGTTACTAGATCAACAAATGTCAATCTTTCCAGTTTGACAAATGGCAATATACCCAATATGACAGATGCAAATCTTACCAAATTGTTTGTATGTGGATGCACACAGGTCATCCCAAAAAAACGTTTGCGTTGAAGGGAGGTAGAAATCCTTCTTGCCAAATTTTCTCTTGGCTTAACGCCGAAGTCTAACTTCGCATGCCTTATTCAATCTGAACCATTTGTGTTCAAGAGATGCACAAATCCTGCACATCGAATTTTCCCTTGGCTTACTGTGGAAGACCATAGCTCTCACTTTACATACAGGTGTTCTATCTAAAATGTTTTCGATGAAGAGCTGAACAAATCCTGCTCGGCACATTTTCCCTTGGCTTACTAGGGAAGTTGTCAGTGTACATATGGGTGTTCTATCTAAAACATTTGCGATGTTAGAGTGGCAGCTAGTTGTTTCAAAATGCCTCTGTTGACTGTTATTCGAGTGCGCCTTCTCTCAAAATGGACACGAAAATTACCACAACATGTCGGGTGCCAATCCAGGATAGCATGCCAAGTTTCATGAATTTCAGACAAGTTTTGGATTTACTAGAATTGAAAAACAAAGTATCTCAACATTTTGCCGCTACTCAATAGTGCTGGTGTTTGAAATTCATTCGCATTTCTTGCATGGAACCTATGGATGCACCCAAGGACACAGATTTGGTTTTTCAACCAATTTATATGCACTGGAGCTGGTGCATGTAGTTTAAATTTGAATTATGCACATAAAATGCCTAGAAAACCCCGTTGATATATAAAAATGTCCAAACGAACCCCGAAAAACTCCAAAATTGAACACAACACTCTTGTTGTTCTATGTTGACACTAGAAATTTTTTGAAAGCAATAACAGGCAACAAGTATTGTTTCGTCCCCAAAGGTGGCACGTTCCCTATCGAAACCATTAAGCTTGTTTTGAGAAGCTCTGGTTTGTGAGAATCTTATTCCCAAACCTGCCCCAAATGGGACAAATAAATTACCATGGCTTGTCGGGTGCCATTCCAAGATAGCATGCCAGGTTGCATGACTTTCAGACGAGTTTTGAATTTACTAGAATTTAAGAACCAGGTATCTCAATGTTTGCGGCCGAGTGACGGTGGCAGGGTGTTTGACATTCATTCTCATTTCTTTCGTGGGACCTAAGCATGCAACCAAGGACACATATTTCAATTTCAACCAATTTATATGCATTAGAGCATGTGCATGTAGTTCAAATTAGAATTATGCACATAAATGCATTGAAAACTCAATTAATGCATAATAAATGTGCTAACGAACCCCAAAAATTTCAAAATTTAACACAACACTCATGTTGTTCTATGTGGACACTAGATAAAAAAATTTAAATCAAGAAGAGGCAACGGCTATCGTTTCGTCCAGAAAGGTGAAATGTTCCCTACCGAAACCATCAGGCTTGTTGTGAGAAGCTCTGGTTTGTGAGAAGCTTATACCCAAACCTGCCCCAAATGGGACAAATATTTTACGACGGCATGTTGATGCCGCTCCATGATAGCATGCCATGTTTCATAAATTACAGACGAGTTTTGGATTTACTAGAATTTAAAAATTAGGTATCTCAATGTTTGTGGTCGAGTGACCGTGGCAGGGTGTTTGACATTCATTCCCATTTCTTGCATGGGACCTAAGCATGCAACCAAGGAGACATATTTGAATTTTCAACCAATTTATATGCATTAGAGCATGTGCATGTAGTTCAAATTTGAATTATGCACATAAATGCATTGAAAGGTCAATTTAATGCATAAACATGTTCTAACGAACCCCGAAAAATTTCAAAATTTAACACAACACTCATGTTGTTCTATATGTTGACACTAGAGCAAAAATTGAAATCAAGAAGAGGCAACAGATATCATTTCGTCCAGAAAGGTGAAACGTTCCCTACCGTAACCATGAGGCTTGTTGCGAGAAGCTCTGGTTTGTGAGAAGCTTATACCCCAACCTGCCCCAAATGGGACAATATTTTTACTACTGCATGTTGCTTCCGTTCCATGATAGCATGTCAAGTTTCACGAATTCCAGACGAGTTTTCGATTTACTAGAATTTTAAAACCATGTATCTCAATATTAGCAGCCGAGCGATGGTGGCAAAGGTGTTTGACATTCATTCCCATTTCTTGCATGGGACCTAAGGTTGCAACCAAAGACACACGTTCGATTTTTCAACCCGTTTATATGCACTGGAGCATGTGCATGTAGTTAAAATTTGAATTATGCACATGAATGCATAGAAAACTCAGTTAATGTATAAAAATGTCACACGAACCCCGAAATGCAAACACTCATGTTGTTGTATGTTGACACAAGAAAAATTTTGAAAGTAAGAAGATGCAACAAATATCGTTTCGTCCCCCAAGGTGGCACATTCCCTACCGAAACCGTCATGCTTGTTGTGAGAGAAGCTCTGGTTTGCGAGAAGCTTATACCATAACCTGGCCCAAATGGGACAATATTTTTTTACCCCTGCATCTTGATGCGATTCCATCATAGCATGCCAAGGTTCACGAATTTCAGACGAGTTTTGTATTTACTAGAATTACAAAAGCAAGCACCTCAACGTCTGTCGGAGAGCCACGGAGCCGTGGTGTTTGAAATTCATCCCCATTTTTGAATGGGACGTAAGCATCAACACATGGACACATATATCATTTTACAACCCATTTTGGTGCACCGGAGCATGTGCATGTGGTTTATTTTGAATTGTGCACCTGAAATGCCTAGAAAACCAAGTTACCGTATGAAAATGTCCTAACGAACCCTGAATAATTCCAAATTGTTTGACGACACACCTATAGTTACATGTTCACTACCGATAGAAGTTCTAGCAATTCAAACACCATCCTTTGCAGCTGTGACCCCATTATATAATTCAAATCAAGATGAAAAATCAAGTGGATCCCACACAGTTTATTATCACCAACCATGTGAGATGCAGTACAAAATATCCTGGAGCACCGTCGGTGTATAGTATGCCTCTGGCTTACGCGAGAAGGTTCATCGGCTATAGTCCACAGCCGGCATGTCAAGCACAATAGCTCGCTCCCCAAATATCATTTCACTGTTCAATCATCGCCGGTTAAAGATGGGGACGTGGACCCGTGTCCCGAGGGAAACTTCAGCGGCCCACTCCGACGAGAGCGCGGCTGCAGCCACCAGGCGTGTGCTAACAAGCTTTGTGAGGGTGACCGGGCAGCCAAGGCAGCCCAAATGGTCGTTGTTACTTCTCAGGCGGCGGCAACAACATCTGCCTCGGGGATAGCAACTGGCGAGAGCAGCAAAGCAGCTGTCCGTTTTGCAGCGGCAGCCTTAGCCTTGATGCAGGCCGCCCACGCGCAGCTCGTGGTGGTCACCGCACAAATCGAAAGAAGCTTCTCTAAAAAAGGACGGCAACCCATGGCCGAAGAGTTAGCAATCGCCGAGAGCATTCGAGTAGCCGTCCGTTCCTGCGCGCCATACCTTGCCACGACGGAGCCCGTCAAAGCCCAGATGGCGGCCGCCCACGCCCAGCTCATGGCAGCCTTTTCCAAGGAGATGGCGGATGCGGATGGTGAGATTCTTGCCGAGTATGGTGCGATGGATGCCATGGAGCCCCTTCCCCAGTCGACCGTCGGGCGCGAGATGGACATGGAGAAGGCGGCGGAGATCGATGAGCACGAGCCATAGTAGTACTCTTTGTTTTGTTTAATTAAGAGCGCTAGTCTTTAATTTGTTAGAGTAATGTTTAGGCCAGCTAGCTCTGTTTAATTGCTGAGCTTGCTCGATTAAGAAGTGTGGGTGTGTTGTAGTCTCCTTTGTGTACCCAAATTATGCAATGACGTGGATGAGCACTATAACCAGGGAAATTGGAACAAAAAAATTTGACGTTCAAACTCATCACACACGGGTTAAGCTATCTCAATCGTTTGTGATGTTCACATATCGTACAGAGTTCTGAATAAGGGACCGTGTCTGATGACACTTTGCGCACCAATTTTTTCGCTGAAGCAATTCCAAATTTTCGGCTTCCGCGGAAATATCTAACCCCTGCCCCCTCCCCCTTACCAAAAACCATCACTCCTTGCTTCCAGCACCGCCCCCTCGCCGGCAACTCTCCTTCATGCTGCTCGGCCTCGTCTATCCAGGCAGGTAATCCACACCCGACCCCCATCCTCCTCCTCCTTCCACATCCCACATGCCCGACCACTGGCGCGAGTGCGACACCTTCCTCCCAAATCACCGACCCCTCCACCAAATAAGTGCCGCCCTAAGCCATGGTGTATGTAGTATAGCTAGGATCTCAAGGAGCATTTCGTAGCGGAGAAGCAAATCGCACCCGCAAGCGCGGATGAGGTCGCGATGGCTGCCATTCCTGTCGAACCCCAGATCTTGGAGGAGCACCTTGCGATTTGCTAGCTATGCCGGTTAAGCATGCTAGGTTTACCTGTTGTGTGTGCCGCTCCTTCCTTTCCTTAACAATTCTGGTGAATTGTGCTATCTACTTTTACCAGGCAATCTGTTGCTCTAGTGTATATGTTCTATATGTCGTACAATGTGGTGCTCACTTATTAACTGTTTGGTTAATTAGTTGTCGTGTTGAGTTAACTATTTGGTTCAATTCTGCAAATGTGATGTTCAATTCTCCAGGGTGCAATTTTGTATTCTCTTCCATGTGAGAAATAAATCGATTTTTTCTTTACAAAATACATGAGAAACAAATCCAATTCTATATTTCCAAATTGTCAAGCATGCTTGGTTTGAACTCTTTGATCTTCTAGTATGTTATACATTGTGCAATGTGGTGCTCAATTAACGTTTGGTTCATTTGTTGTGGTGTTTAGTTAATTGTTTGGTTCCATTCTACAATGTGATGTTCAATTGTTGTGGGTGCATTCTGTTATTGTATACCATGTGAGAAATAAATTGAATTTGGCTATACTAAATACATGAGAAAAAAAATACAATTGCTATATTTCCAAGTTGTTAAGCATGCTTGGTTTGGTTAACTGTCTCATCTCCTATTATGAGTATGCTATATTGTGTAATGTGGTGCTTAGTTAATGTTTGGTTCATTTGTTATGGTGTTTAGTTAACTGCTTGGTTCAATTCTGCAATGCAATGTCCAATTGTCGTGGGTATAATTTTGTATTGTTGTGCATGTGAGGATTAATCGAATTTGGGTGCACTTAATACATGGGAAACATATACAATTGCTATATTTCCTAGTTCTTAATGATGCTTGGTTTGGATAAATAGGTTTTCCATGTGGCTTGAATTAATCTGATGAATATGTAATGTGCTTATTTTTCATCAACATGTTTTACAGATAGCATGTGAACCCTTACTTAACCCGATGACTAACTACCTCATATGTGTTGCAGGGAAACAATATAATGGGAAGCACCGAGATTTACAATCGAGGTTAGCACGTGCATGGTCCGTTGTCTAATAGCACATTATTTTTCAATTGCAGGACCATTCTAATACTTAGTTTTTAACAATTCGGTCTTGCACATGTAGGTCTTGCTGTCAGAGGTTTTGACCCACTGTTCGACCCTTTTTGCATATGGGGAAATGAGTTGTCCATGAGTATCAATCAAGTCAAGAAACTCAGAAAGATTGTTAGGATAAAGAAATTGTCGACAAAAAACAACAAGATCTTTGTCTGCACAATGAAGAAGACATCAGTTCACTACAGGATGGTATAACTATCATAACTTGTCTTTTTTATTCCTTTGCCCCATTTCCAATATAAAGAAGATACTTATGCACATCCTTGTTTTCAGGCCTTTCCAAAACAGTTCACTGATGATTACCTCTCAAACCACCTGTATGGACAGGAGGCGAGGAAGGTATTCATCCAACACCCACGGTTCAATATTGAAGTGTTCCTGAAGAGGATGAAGGATGGACAGTCAATCATCCACAGGCACTGGCCTAAAGTTGCAAAGACCTTCAACATGAATGAGGGCTCAATATTCTCCTTCCGCTTCAGCAGTTTTCCCGATGAGATGCATCTGTCTATATACCGCCTATGATGCTAATTTCGAAAGGTTCTAGATGTTGCATGTGAAACTTGGTGCTGGTGCAGTTGTGTAATGGGGTAGCTGAGTGCTGAAGCTATATCATGTTGTACTCTGATGTATTTCAATTATGAAATCCCGCTTCCTTAATATGGGAATGAAATATATTATCTGTTTAATATGAATGTCAATTAGATCAATAAATTGATTATTAATAATAGGGCAATTAGCCTGCTAATTGGTTTTTCCTATTGCAAATGGTTATTGAGAAAATACCGTCGGCGATGACCTAAGGCAACGCACACAGTTTCTAGGAATAAACCGTGTTGGATCGATGAACAATCACACACGACATTCTCTTCAGAACTGTTTGCATTAGGCCACCTTGCGCAAACGCTTACCGCATAAAAAATGTGTGTGATGGATAGCCTTTGCCACACGGTTTCTTCTACGCACCGTGTGTGATGCATTCAATAACGCAAACGATAATTTTTTTTAATATTGTGTGCGATGGGAACGCCATCACAAACAATTTAACGGGGAAAATTGTGTGTGATGTACCTACGAACGGAAACGTTTTCCTTGCAGCGACTTTGTGGGATGTATATACGAACTGAAACGTTTCACGGGGACTGACCGTGTGGGATGTACTTATGACCGGAAATGATTTCGCCTGTATAATTGTATTTTTTAGCACTACTGTACGTATAACCATATTTGGTCGCTCGTCAATCCCACATGACCTCATTTTGCTGAGCGTGTGTGCCAGGAGGGCATATCCCCGACGGTTTCTGGGTCATGTGGGAAGGACCCCCTAATCGCCCACACTCACTAAGGCGACGGTTCCAAATGTCGTGGTGGAAAGGTGTTTAAAACCGTTTGTATAGCACCGATGCGTACCAGTGTGGGGTTGGGGTTAGATGGGATGTAGCTAGTTCTCTGTCCAATGGTGTAGGTGCACAATCTAGAAGAGTCCCAATTATGTGTGGTGGGGCTAGTTCGTGGGCCAGTACAACCATGTTTCTATCTGCATCGACGGGTAGCACCATCTTTTGTGGAGAACGGGTTTTTACCCCCTTAGATACTGCCATCACCCCCTCCAATTCAAATGGCTGATAAAATAGAAAATAAATTGAGTGTACATACATTGTATGATAGAAATATGTGGTAATTCATATATATGTTGTCTAACCAAACAGGAAAGCATGACACAATTATGATGACTAACTCAACAGGATAGCATGACACTGTTTCAGATATATGATAGATAACTTAATAGGATAGAATGGCATAATTCAACATATGATGAGTATCTAAATAGGATGACATGACATAACTGTATGATGTCTTTCTAAAATAGGCCGGGATGAAATAATCCACATACATGTTGTCTAACTATACATGATGGCATGATATACTTCAAATAATTGATTCGTGTACTAAGCAGATGGCACTCGCATGTATGATCTCTAAAATAAGAAGATGGCTTTGAATATTGTGTATATGATGTCTAACCTAAGTAATGCAAGACACCATATGCATGATATGAGAAATATAAGCAAGTTAGAGCATACACCTTAGGTGGGATATAGGACTGGTCATCTGTCTTCAAATCCTCATCTTAGGAGCTACCTGTAACCATTGAGATATATGGTTTAGCAGGTAACATTGTATACTCTGAAGACCTTGTTTTCACTCCAGATTTTTCCATTGCCGACTCAAATGACTGATGGACATGTAGAGTAGTTCAATATACAAATATTGTCGACAAATGGAATACATAATAAAAAATGGATGGCATGAGATAATTCACATATATGATGCCTGGGTACACAGGATGTCGGTGCATAATTCACATATAAGATAACTGGCTAAGAACATGGCATTGCATAATTCACATATCTGTTATAGAAACTAAATGGGAGGCATTCACACGACGCATGTCTAATCTAAGCAGATGGCATGGCAATGCAAGACACCATATGCATGTTTTAGCAATATAACCTTGCAAAGTTAGAGCATACACCTTGGGGGAGGAATATGAGTGGTCACCTGTCTCTGAATCCTCCTCTGAGGAGCTATCTGTAACCAGCAAGAAATCTACATCGACAGGTAGCACTGACTGCTCAGAAGACCTTGTTTTCACTCCAGACTTTCCCATCACCGACTCAAATGGTTGATGCGTATGGAGAGTAGATGAATGTAAAAACATTTTCTTCAAATGGAATACATGATGAAAAAATAGTATGGCACGATACAGTTCACATATACGATAACTGGCTAAACAGGATGGTATTGCATGCTTCACGTATATGATGCCTGGCTAAACAAGATGGCATTACATAATTACACATATGATATAGAAACCAAACCGGTGGTATTCACACAAAGCTAATCTAAACTAAGCTGATGACATATAAGATGTATAAAGTAAGCATATGCGTGGTGCCATATGCATGGTATGACCAACATCAGCATGTTAGGTTAGAGTAAACACCTCAGGGGTAAATAGGAGTGGTCGCCTCCCTTTGAATCGCCCTCCGAATAGTTATCTTCCTTTGGAATACAATATGGAATGGGGGAGGGCCCCACTGCTTCCACCATGGAGTGGTGTCTGTATGACCTTATATTCACATGCAACGGTCTTATCTTTTTGTCTACATGTTCAGTTCGATTGTGTATAATAATTGACATGCATAATAAAAAAACATAGTTATATTATGTAAGGCCTAAGGGGTGCATGCAGAAATCAAGACTGATGGTACCAATGAGTGGATATATCCAAAACTAATAATAGCGGGAAAATGATAGCTTGAGTTTATAAAGATAGACGATGGCTCCTCTACTCACTACTAGGAAAATGGTTATAGATAGAAGTTTACCAGTAGCGCCTGTTTATGACCCCACGCTACTAGTATTTACCAGTAGCGCTTGGCAGAAAACATGCTACTACTAATAAATAACAGCAACATTTGTTAGCTTGGGCCGCGCTACTGTTACATGGGCCATAGGGCAAAAACAGTAGCCCACTTACCTGTAGCGTTTGTTTTGAACGGGCGCTACAGCTGCTGGGCTTAGCAGTAGCGCCTGCCTCTAACCAGCGCTACTACTAGAGGAACAGAAAACCGGCCCGAGCACCCCCCACACTCTCACAATCGATCCCCTCCGCCCGCCGCCGCCACCGCGGTTAGAGTTTGTCCCTAGCCGTCGATAACCCACAAGTATACGGGATAGTTGTAGCCTCTTTCGATAAGTAAGAGTGTCAAACCCAACGAGGAGCTAAAGTTAGAACAAATATTCACTCAAGTTCTATCGACCACCGATACAACTCTACGCACGCTTGACGTTCGCTTTACCTAGAACAAGTATGAAACTAGAAGTACTTTGTATGTGTTGTTGGATAGGTTTGCAAGATAATAAAGAACACGTAAATAAAAAGTAGGGGCTGTTTAGATAAAGAAGCAATAAAGTAAATATAGCGAGTGTGGAAAAGTGGTGGTAGGAGTTGTGAAATTGTCCCTGAGCAATTGACTACATTACTAGACTGGTAATCACTATTGCAATTCTATTTGAGGGAGAGGCATAAGCTAACATACTTTCTCTTCTTGGATCATATGCACTTATGATTGGAACTCTAGCAAGCATCTGCAACTACTAAAGATCATTAAGGTAAAACCCAACCATAGCATTAAAGTATCAAGTCCCCTTTATCCCATATGCAAACAACCTACTTACTCGGGTTTGTGCTTCTGTCACTCACGCCACCCACCATAAGCAAATCATGAACATATTGCAAACCCTACAACGGTAATCCCTCACGCTTGCGCGACACGGAGGGCACAATAGGACAACACCAATAATAAAACATGCAACTCAAACCAATCATAGCAATTCATCAGTTACCGATAAGCAACGAAAATCTACTCAGACATCATAGGATGGCAACACAACATTGGAAAATAATATGAAGCATAAAGCACAATGTTCAAGTAGAGGGTACAGCGGGTTGTGGGAGAGTGGACCGCTGAATATAGATGGTGGAAGATGATGGAGATGTTGGTGAAGATGGCGGAGGTGCTGGTGAAGATCATGGTGATGATGATGGCCCCCGGTAGCGCTCCGGCGCCACCGGAAGCAAGGGGGAGAGAGCCCCCTTCTTCGTCTTCTTCTTTCGGGACCTCCTCCCTGGATGGGAGAAGGGTTTCCCCTCTGGTGCTTGGCTCCCATGGCGTGGGAGGGGCAAGAGCCCCTCCGAGATTGGATCTATCTCTCTGTTTCTGCGTTCTCAGATCCTTCCCCTTCACCGTAACTCCGATTGGGGTGAATCTTTTGCCCAGATTTTTCTCATAAAAATTAGCTTTCTTAAAGCAAAAGAAGAGCGTTAACCGCCTTACGGGTGGCCCACGAGAGTGCCAGGAACGCCCAGGGGGGGAGGGTGCGCCCCCCTGTCTCGTGGCCACCTCGGGCACCGTTTCGTGTTGATTCTTCCTCCGGAAAATCCCAAATATTCCAAAATAATTCTCCATCTGTTTTTATCCCGTTTGGATTCCGTTTGATATTGGGTTTCTGCGAAACATAAAACATGCAATAAACAAGAACTGGCACTGGGCACTGGATCAATATGTTAGTCCCAAAAATAGTATAAAAAGTTGCTAAAAGTATATGAAAGTTGAAGAATATTGGCATGGAACAATCAAAAATTATAGATACGACAGAGATGTATCAGCATCCCCAAGCTTAATTCCTGCTCGTCCTCGAGTAGGTAAATGATAAAAAAAGATAATTTTTGATGTGGAATTCTACCTAGCATAATCTTGATCATATGTCTAATCATGGCATGAATATTAAGACACAAGTGATTCAAAGAAATAGTCTATCATTTGTCATAAAAACAATAATACTTCGAGCGTACCAATAGAGCAATCATGTCTTTTCAAAACAACAAGGCCAAAGCAAGCTTATCCATAAAAAATCATATAGTTTGGCCATGCTTCATTTTCGTCACACAAAATGCTACCATCATGCACAACCCTGATGACAAGCCGAGCAATTGGTTTATACCTTTTGACGCGCTTCAGCTTTTTCAACCCTCACGCAATACATGAGCGCAAGCCATGGATATAGCACTATAGGTGGAATAGAATATAATGATGGAGGTTATGTGGAGAAGACAAAAAAGGAGAAATTCTCACATCGACGCGGCTAATCAACGAGCTATGGAGATGCCCATCAATTGATGTCAATGTGAGGAGTAGGGATTGCCATGCAACGGATGTACTAGAGCTATAAGTGTATGAAAGCTCAAACCGAAACTAAGTGGGTGTGCATCCAACTTGCTTCCTCACGAAGACATAGGGCATTTGAGGAAGCCCATCGTTGGAATATACAAGCCAAGTTCTATAATGAAAAATTCCCACTAGTATATGAAAGTGACAACATAAGAGACTCTCTATATGAAGAACATGGTGCTACTTTGAAGCACAAGTGTGGAAAAAGGATAGTAACATTGCCCCTTTTCTTTTTCTTTTTTCTTTTTTTTATTTTTTTCCTTCTTTTTCTTTTTGGGTGGGCTTCATTGGCCCCCTTTTTTATTTAGGCTTCTTTGGCCTTTCCTTTTTCTTTTTCTTTTTTTCTTTTTTTCATGGGGAAATGCTCTATAATGATGTTCATCACACTTTTATTTACTTACAACTCGATATTACAACTCGATACTAGAACAAAGATATGACTATATATGAATGCCTCCGGTGGTGTACCGGGATGTGCAATGATCTAGCTTAGCAATGTCATAAAAAACATCATGCTAGCTATCTTACGATCTTGCAAGGCAATATAACAATGAATGCTCAGGTCATGTATATGATGATGATGGAAGTTGCATGGCAATATATCTCGGAATGGATATGGAAATGCCATAATAGGTAGGTATGGTGGCTATTTTGAGGAAGATATAAGGAGGCTTATGTGTGATAGAGTGTATCATATCACGGGGTTTGGATGCACCGGCGAAGTTTGCACCAACTCTCGAGGTGAGAAAGGGCAATGCACGGTACCAAAGAGGCTAGCAATGATGGAAAGGTAAAAGTGCGTATAATCCATGGACTCATATTAGTCATAAAGAACTCATATACTTATTGCAAAAGTTTATTAGCCCTCGAAGCAAAGTACTACTATGCATGCCCCTAGGGGGATAGATTGGTAGGAAAAGACCATCGCTCGTCCCCGACCGCCACTCATAAGGAAGACAATCAAAGAAACACCCCATGCTTCAAATTTGTCACACAACGGTTACCATACGTGCATGCTACGGGACTTGCAAACCTCAAAACAAGTGTCTCTACAATCCAAAACCACCCACTAGCATGACTCTAATATCACCATCTTTATATCGCAAAACTATTGCAAGGAATCAAACATATCATATTCAGCGATCTACAAGTTTATGTAGGATTTTATGACTAACCATGTGAATGACCAATTCCTGCCATCTCTCTAAATAGATATAAGTGAAGCAAGAGAGTTTAGTTCTTTCTACAAAAGATATGCCCATGCTCTAACAAATATAAGTGAAGCAAAAGAGCATTCTACAAATGGCGGTTTTCTAAATAAAGAGAAACAGGCAATCCAAACTTCAAAAGATATAAGTGAAGCACATGAAGCATTCTATAAAGCCATACTCAAAAGATTTAAGTGAAGTGCAATGAGAATTCTATAAATCAACCATTGACTATCTCATTCCAGCATGGTGCATAAAAGAAAAAGAAAAACTAAATGCAAAAGACGCTCCAAGACTTGCACATATCGCATGAACGAAACGAATACGAAAACATACCGATACTTGTTGAAGAAAGAGGGGATGCCTTCCGGGGGATCCCCAAGCTTAGACTCTTGAGTCTCCTTGAATATTTACTTGGGGTGCCTCGGGCATCCCCAAGCTTGAGCTCTTGCCTCTCTTCCCTTTCCTCATATCAAGACCTCCTCGATTAGACACTTCATCCACACAAAACTTCAACAGAAAACTCGGTAAGATCCGTTAGTATAATAAAGCAAATCAGTACTCTAAGTACTGTTGCAAACCAATTCATATTTTGTTTTTGCATTGTGTCTACTGTAATATAGCTTTTCCACGGCTTAATCCACTGATATAAATTGATAGCTTCATCAAAACAAGCAAACTATGCATCAAAAACAGAACAGTCTGTAGAAATCTGAACATTCACCATACTTCTGTTACCCCAAAAATTCTACCGAAATTAGTAAACATAAACAATTTGTACAGAAATACATTTCAGAAAGAATCAGAACCGTTTGATGTTCCAGATAAAAACGTAAAATCGCGCACTACAGCCAAAGTTTCTGTCATGCACCGTACAAATCAACAAGCATTGTAAACATCCTAAAGGAAAACCTTGGCACATTATTTTTATAATACAATGGAATTGTACAAGGGGATAATTATTTTTGTTGAAAAGTTTCTGTAATCAAGATTCACAAAGTTTCCATGAGCATGAACAAAGTTCAAGGCTAGCTCCCACTTCAACAATGCTTGTCTTTCTCACTTTCACTTTCCTTTTTGAAAAAGTTTTTAGGTTCCCCTCTTTATTTTTTTTGTTTTTAAACTATATAAAAGCACTCAACATAAATAAATGACTCTCTAAAACTTATGGGTTGTCTCCCTGGCAGCGCTTTCTTTAAAGCCATTAAGCTAGGCATATAGTGCTCAAGTAATGAATCCACCCGGATCCCAAGGTATATCAAAGCCAATTTTAATTAACAATGATTTGTAATTTAGTAGTGAGCACAAAGTAACATGTATTATGTAACAACGAAGTTTAACTCTCTTCATATGCATCGGCATGTCATAATAGAACAATTCATGCACACCAAGTAAAGGCCAACGCATAGTATAAACAGTTTCTTGCAATTTTATCATATTGGGAACATAGAGAGGTGGAGATATAGTTCCTCTCTCATAATAATTGCAAGTAGGAGCAGCAATCACATGCATATTACATTCATCAAAATCATAATGTGCAATGGTAAAAGGCAACCCATCAATATAATCCTTACTAAGTGCAAACTTCTCCGATATAGTGTAGTCGGGAGAATTCAAAAAGATAATAGGACTATCATGCGTGGGTGCAATAGCAACAATTTCATGAACATAAGGAACTATAGCAAGTTCATCTCCATAAGAATAATTCATATTGGCATCTTGGCCACAAGCATAGAAAGCATCATCAAAAAGGGGTATTTCAAGAGAATCAACGGGATCATAGCAATCATCATAGCAATCATCCTTCGGTAGCATGAAGGGGAATTAAACAATGTATGAGTTGAAGAGTTACTCTCATTAGAAGGTGGGCACGGGTGATCAATCCGCTCTTCCTCCTTTTGTTCTTCTCTCTCCTCATCATCTTTTTCATCCAATGAGCTCACAGTTTCATGAATTTCTTCTTCCATAGCTTCCTGCAAAATATTAGTCTCTTCTTGGACAGCGGAGAATTTCATATCAATATCTAAGTATAGCAAAATTTTCTGGTCTATAAACTGAATCATCAAAATTGTCAAACGCTTTAAACATAGATTCAATCTCATAAGCACCCATAAAAGCAAAAAATTCTTCTATTTGTTCCACATCATAGTAATCATATCTACCGTTAGCATAAGAAGCTAATGTTTCATTATCATTGAATTTGCATGAAAAGGGAAGGTGTGGAGCCTTCATCTTAGAGCAACAAGTATAATCATGTATCACGCATAGTTGACGAGCATACCAACACAACATAGAAATTTGATCCCATAATAATTTCCCTTTTTGTGTCAAGGGATAATCCCTAAAGTATTCACGTTGATCCAACGTGTCTCCCATAACAAAGTTGAATGGTGTTTTCACAGGATTATTAAAGTAGTACATAATTTCTTTCACATAACGAGCATCGAGGGTTTTAGGAGGTTCCCCATCTCCATGAGTAGCATCTACACCTTTTTTGGTATTTCGTGTTCCATATCCATAACTAAAGATAGATAACAACTTAGAACAGAAAATAAAAATTACTTAGTGATAAAGCAAACAAGCACACACGAGAATATTGACCCCACGCTATGACTCCCCAGCAACGGCGCCAGAAAAAGGTCTTGATAAGCCGCAAGTATACGGGATAGTTGTAGCCTCTTTCGATAAGTAAGAGTGTCGAACCCAACGAGGAGCTAAAGGTAGAACAAATATTCCCTCAAGTTCTATCGACCACCGACACAACTCTACGCACGCTTGACGTTCGCTTTACCTAGAACAAGTATGAAACTAGCAGTACTTTGTATGTGTTGTTGGATAGGTTTGCAAGATAATAAAGAACACGTAAATAAAAAGTAGGGGCTGTTTAGATAAAGAAGCAATAAACTAAATATAGCGAGTATGGAAAAGTGATGGTAGGAGTTGTGAAATTGTCCCTAAGCAATTGAGTACGTTACTAGACCGGTAATCACTATTGCAATTCTATTTGAGGGAGAGGCATAAGCTAACATACTTTCTCTTCTTGGATCATATGCACTTATGATTGGAACTCTAGCAAGCATCTGCAACTACTAAAGATCATTAAGGTAAAACCCAACCATAGCATTAAAGTATCAAGTCCCCTTTATCCCATACGCAAACAACCTACTTACTCGGGTCTGTGCTTCTGTCACTCACGCCACCCACCATAAGAAAATCATGAACATATTGCAAACCCTACAGCAGGAATCCCTCACGCTTGCGCGACACGGAGGGCACAATAGGACAACACCAATAATAAAACATGCAACTCAAACCAATCATAGCAATTCATCAGTTACCGATAAGCAACGAAAATCTACTCAGACATCATAGGATGGCAACACATCATTGGAAAGTAATATGAAGCATAAAGCACAATGTTCAAGTAGGGGTACAGCGGGTTGCGGGAGAGTGGACCGTTGAATATAGATGGGGGAAGGTGATGGAGATGTTGGTGAAGATGGCGGAGGTTTTGGTGAAGATCACGGTGATGATGATGGCCCCTAGTAGCGCTTCGGCGCCACCGAAAGCAAGGGGGAGAGAGCCCCCCTACTTCTTCTTCTTCCTTGACCTCCTCCCTAGATGGGAGAAGGGTTTCCCCTCTGGTCCTTCGCTCCCATGGCGTGGGAGGGGCGAGAGCCCCTCCGAGATTGGATCGATCTCTCTGTCTCTGCGTTCTTAGATCCTTCCCCTTCACCGTTTCTTTTATATCCGGAGATCCGAGTTAGTTTTGTTAGGGTTTGATCCCTAGTATCCACTATGTTCTGAGATTGATGTTGCTATGACTTTGCTATGCTTAATGCTTGTCACTAGGGCCCGAGTGCCATGATTTCAGATCTGAACCTATTATGTTTTCATGAATATATGTGAATTCTTGATCCTATCTTGCAAGTCTATAGTCACCTACTATGTGTTATGATCCGGCAACCCCGAAGTGACAATAATCGGGACCACTCCCGGTGATGACCGTAGTTTGAGGAGTTTGTGTATTCACTAAGTGTTAATTCTTGGGTCCAGTACTCTACTAAAAGGAGGCCTTAATATCCCTTAGTTTCCAGACCCCGCTGCCACGGGAGGGTAGGACAAAAGATGCCATGCGAGTTCTTTTCCATAAGCACGTATGACTATATTCGGAATACATGCCTACATCACATTGATAAACTGGAGCTAGTTCTGTGTCACCCTATGTAATAACTATTGCATGAGGAATCGCATCCGACATAATTATCCACCACTGATCCAATGCCTATGAGCTTTTCACATATTGATATTTGCTTAGTTAGTTTACCGTTGCCACTTTTACAATTACTACCAAACTGCTACTGTTACTTTTGCTACCGTTACCGCCACTTCCATACTACTTTGCTACTAAATACTTTGCTGCAGATATTAA
Organism: Triticum aestivum; assembly: GCF_018294505.1. Lineage (NCBI taxonomy): Eukaryota > Viridiplantae > Streptophyta > Magnoliopsida > Poales > Poaceae > Triticum > Triticum aestivum. Next base: position 376,507,506 of record NC_057801.1, read on the forward strand.
GTTATCCATGTCTGGTTGAATTGACAACTCAACTGCTAATACTTGAGAATATTCTTTGGCTCCCCTTGTGTCGAATCAATAAATTTGGGTTGAACACTCTACCCTCGAAAACTGTTGCGATCCCCTATACTTGTGGGTTATCAATCATCAAAACTATCAAACTACTATGCTACTAATCACACTGCTGCAGATAATTAATCTCCAGGCGTGGTTGAATTGACAACTCAGCTGCTAATACCTTCCAATATTCTTTGGCTCCCCTTGTGTCGAATCTATAAATTTGGGTTAATAACTTCGAAAACTGTTGCGATCCCCTATACTTGTGGGTTATCAAGACCTTTTTCTGGTGTCGTTACCGGGGAGCATAGCTATATTTGTTAAGTCACTTGGGATTATTATCAATTTATCACTATGAAGAATCTGAAGTATCCAAATACTAAGATATTTCCCTCAAGGACGAGGGGAGGTAAGGAACTGCCATCCAGTTCTGCTTTAGATTCACCTTCTGCTATGAGTAAACTAGCAACACCACCACATGCTATTAATTCTGATATGTCGCAAGTTATTGATGATGCTACTTCTACTATGAATGATGCTTATGATGATGCTAGTACCATGCTCGATAATGATGATGTGCCACTTGGTGAATTTCTTGATGAACAAATTGCTAGAGTAATACAACATGATGTTGTTGAATCTGATGATGAACTTGAAACTGGAATTCCTGAAACACTTGCTCGAGCTAGCCTCCTAGATATGAGTTGCCTAAGGTACCAGAAGGCTATGTTATGAGTGAAGAGGCAACTAGAGATATTCTTGCTTGTAAGGATAGAGATGATCTAGAGAAATTATTACACAAGTATAAAGAAAAATCTCTGAATGCTAGAATGAAATGTGATCCTAAGTTTGCTACTTCACCTATTGCTATTGCTGATAAGGATTATCAATTCTCTGTCGACCCAGAGTTAATTACTTTGGTTGAATCTGATCCTTTGCATGGTTATGAAACTGAAACTGTTGTGGCACATCTTACTATGTTGAATGATATAGCAACCGTTTTTACTCATGATGAGAAAACTCGATACTACTTTATTCTTAAAATATTTCCTTTCTCATTAAATGGTTATGCTAAAGCTTGGTACAATACTCTTACTCCTGGTTGTGTGCGTAGTCCCCAGGATATGATTTACTACTTCTCTGAAAAATATTTTCCTCCTCATAAGAAACAAGCTGCCTTATAGGAAATATTTAACTTTGTTCAAACTAAAGAAGAGAGTCTCCCACAAGCTTGGGGGAGGCTTTTCCAGTTACTTAATGCTTTGCCTGATCATCCTCTTAAGAAAAATGAAATACTTGATATCTTCTATAATGGACTAACTGATGCTTCTAGGGACTTCCTAGATAGTTGGGTTGGTTGTGTTTTCAGTGAACGAGCTATTGCTCAAGCTGAAGAATTATTGAATAACATATTGAAAATTATGATGATTGGACTATTCCTAAACCACCGCCTAAACCCACTCCGAAGAAGAGGGGTATCTTATATCTCAGTCCTGAAGATATGCAAGAGGCAAAGAAATCTATGAAGGAAAAAGGTGTTAAGGCCGAGGATGTTAAAAATTTACCACCTATCAAAGAAATACATGGGCTTGAAGCACCATAACCACCCAAGGTGGTAGAGGTAAAAATCTTTAATGAAATTCAATAATAGTGATGATCCTCATAATAAACATCCTATCCAATGCCTTTATGAGTTTGACAATTACAGAAAGCAAGATCACTTCAATGGAAATGTTATGAAACAATTGAAATATAATTCTGATATGATTGCTCGCTTGAGTGACTTGTTATTTAGAATCTCAAATGATGTTAGAGGTGTTGGAAAACATGCTTCTATGGTTCAAACCCAGTTAGAACAAGTTGCTAAATCAAAAGAGAATTACTTGATGAAATGAACCATAATAAACATGACTTTGCTATTAGAGCTGCAACTAGAGGAGGTAAAATGACTCGGGAACCACTTTATCCCGAGGGACACCCAAAAAGAATTGAACAAGATTCGCAAAGAAATAACACTAGTGCACCTAGTCCTTCTAAAAATAAAAAGGAAAAGAAAAATGATAGGACTTTGCATGCCTCTAGTGAACCTGAAATAGACAAACCTCCTGATAATGAAAATGAAACTTCTATCTCTGAAGCTGAAACTCAATCTGGTAATGAACATCCACCTAGAGATAATGGAAAAGACAATGATGAGGTTCATGAAGACACTAAACCAAATAATGATAAAGAACCAGATAATGATGTTGAGATAGAACCACCTGTTGATCTTGATAACCCACAACCTAAGAATAAAAGATATGATAAAAGAGACTTTGTTGCTAGAAAACACGGTAAAGTAAGAGAACCGTGAGTTCAAAAACCTATGCACTTTCCACCCAAGTCAACTAAAAAGAAAGATGATGAAGAATTTGAACGCTTTGCTGAAATGCTGAGGCCAGTCTTCTTGCGTACTCGCTTGACTGATATCCTTAAAATGCCTCCTTATCCAAAGTATATGAAAGACATCATCACAAATAAGAGAAAAATACCAGAAGCTGAAATCTCCACTATGCTTGCTAACTATACTTTTAAAGATGGAGTACCTAAAAACTTCGAGATCCGGGTATACCAACTATACCTTGCTCTATCAAAAGGAATTATGTGAAAGCTGCTTTGTGTGATTTAGGAGCTGGTGTTAGTGTTATGCCTTTCTCTTTATGTAAAAGACTTGACTTGAACAAACTCACACCTACTGAAATATCTTTGCAAATGGCTGATAAATCAACTGCCATACCTATCGGTATCTGTGAGCATGTGCCCCTTGTTGTTGCTAATGTTACAATTTTAACTGACTTTGTTATACTTGAGATGCCCGAGGACGACAACATGTCGATTATCCTTGGTCGACCCTTCTTGAATACTGCAGGGGCTGTTATTGATTGCAATAAAAGCAAGACCACATTTCATATTAATGGTAATGAGCATACGGTGCACTTTTTGAAGAAACAATTCCAAGTGAATGGTATTAATGTTATTGAAAAATCTCCGACAATCACTATTGGAAGTTTTCAAATACCTCTACCTACTGCCAAAAAGAAATATGATATTCTTATTGTTGGGGGAATGCATATCCCCATTGGGGTAACTTAGTGATTTAGGAAAGTTCTTCGGTTTCATGCTAATCGAAAGTGGTTGTTAATAAGTCCTTATCAACCTTATTAATGAATCATTTTTGAACGGTATGAAGTTGATAAATTTAGTAAGCACTGCCTTCTGTCCCTACCTTTTGTTTACTATTTTTATTAGCTAAATAAAATAAAATGCCATGTTTTGTCTGTTTTCTGAATTTCCCGTGCAATAAAAAAATGACCCAAAAATAAAAGTTCTCAGAATGCTCTGAAAACCTGATACGATTTTTTTTAATATTTAAGAATTTTTGGTGCAAATAATACCAGAGGGAGGTGCACCAGGTGGGCACAACCCACCTGGGCGTGCCAGGACCCCCAGGCGCGCCCTGGTGGGTTGTGGTCCCCACGTGGGCCCCCCTCACTTGTCACTTTAGCTCACGTCATCACTTACCTCCAGAAAAAAAATCCCCACTGCTCTCTCTCCCGTGTTCTTGAGCTCAAACCCGCGGATTCTGATCTATTAGCTCGAAGCTCCGTTTCCGAAACTGTTTCGGGGGATTGTTGCTTGGTATGTGACTCCACCATTTGTCCAATTAGTTTTTTGTTTTAGTGGTTTATACTTTAAATAATTAGCTACTCTTGGTGCTGCTATAGATGAGCTTGCATGTTGAATTCTTAGTGTTCTAAGTAGTTTGAATGCTTGTTATGGCCTCTATGTATCCCTAGGAGTAGTTGCTATCAATTTTGTGAAGTTTTGTTGACAATTTTTTGTCACCTCAAAATTTTTATTTTCAGAAATTGTACGCGAACATGAATATCTTCAAGAAGTTTGGCTCAAGGAAGAACTCCAAGGGTGTTATTGGGGAGTCTTCTGATAGTGAACTCCACCCTCGGAGGTTGGCAGAAGTACGGCCGTGTGAATGGTCGCACATCCTGTTCCTACAAGAGGCTGGAATTTTTGAGGAGTTCATGCAATATATTGCTACTGCAGGCCTCACCGACTTCATTGCAGATGAGTGTGATCAGCACCAAATCCTCACAAACATCTTTGTTCAAAGTTTTACTTTCCTGCCTAGGAATAATCCTCCTGAAGTGAGCTTTTATTTATATGCTGAAAATCATCAGATACCACTTACTAAATTTTGTAACATATGCATGATCCCTTCTGATGGGAGCTTGGCTGAGCCTAGGCCGGCCGAGTTTGAGGCCTTTTATCGCACTTTTACAGTGGAGGTGAGAGAGGAGTGTCAGCCATCACTACCGCTGGCTTACATTTTCCTGATGTTCGTTACTTTGCACTATTCATTGCAAAATGCTTGCTGGCTAGGGAGAAGGTGGGTGCACTTAGTTCACCAAACCATGTTGTTTTACGTCATGCATTAGAGGGCGACAACACTTATAGCTTGGGAAATATTGTGGCTCGTCGCCTCCATCTTAATAAGTCTCAGGGCAAAATACATGGTGGGATTTATGCTACTTCTTTGGCAGCTCACTTCGAAGTTGAGATATGCCCTCGTGATTACACTCTGACCACAATTTACCTTGACCGTGCAGCCATGGATCAGCACCATTTTACTGATGACAGGTCTCCTAACATCCCTATTCCGTATAACCTAGTTTTTAGTGTAAACACTCGTGATGTTATTACATTGCCTGCTCTTGCTTTGTTTTATCCAGTTGCCAGGGGCGGATACAGGATTATGCCTGCAGATATCATCGCCTACCAGAATGCTCAAGCTGTTGCGGAGGCAGCACGGGAGGAGCCTCATCAGTGGGATGTGTGTGTGCCTGCTCCTCAGCACCCCTACTACCCTCCAGGCTACTGATCGTCTACCAAGTTAGGCCAAAAGCCTAAGCTTGGGGGAGTACGTGTTCCCACCGACCTTACATTCATGTCCACATATTTCATTAGTCGGTGTTCACACTTTTTTATTGTATCATCCATGCTTAGATTTATTTTCTTGCTTTCTTCCTGTGTGTTTAAAAAACTTTAGAACAACCCAAAAAATTAGTTGTAGCTAGTTTACTTTCTATGCATGCTTAGTAGTAGTATAAAAAGAAAATCCAAAAATATTTCCTTGTTCTTCTTTTGCTTGTTGGGAGCTCTCCCATGTAAATGTCTTTTATATTTTTTGCTTTCCCCTTTTATTTGCCCATTCTAGAAAACTAAAAACTCCAAAAATATTTCAGTGTGTTTCTCTGAACTTCTTTTCTTTTTATTCGAGTCTTACCGAAGACTATGATCAAAGTGTTGAGTGGCTCTCATAAGAATAATTGTTGAACTAATAAGAGCACATTTTATCTTGTCTTCTCCTGTTGGATAAAATGTCTTGTAGATTCCATCTTAGTCCACGGCACTCTTGCACTATTATTATTTTCATATCGTTGGGTCGTATAAGTGAAAGGCAATAATAACGACATCTGATGAACTGGACGTGGCAGGGAGAAACTGGTATGAACTCGACTTGTTCTATTTTTGTAAATATGTTTAATCTAGTATCCATGACTCAGCCCATTATGATTAAACATGTTTGCAATGAAAATTAGAGATTATAGTTTCTCATGCCATGCATAAGTAGCTGGGAGTTGATAATGATTTATCTTGGATGTCAACATAGTGTTAAAATGGTTGTGATGTACTATGATGCTATGGTATCCTCCTCTGAATGTACGAGTGGATTGACTTGGCACATGTTCATGCATGTAGTTGAATCAAAACCAACATAGCCTCTATGATATTTATGTTCGTGGTGTTCATATCCTACTCATGCTAGTGTCCAATGTTACTTATGCATTGCTAGCCTTCGCCTGTACTAAGTGGGAATTCTGCTTGTACATCAAAAACCTTGAACCCAAAGTTATTCCAGATGAGTCCACCACACCTACCTATATGCGGTATTACCCTGCCGTCCCAAGTAAATTAGCATGTGCCACCTCTAAAAACTTCTAAAAATTATCCTTTTTGTGTGCCTGGATCGTTCGTGGAATGACAGGAGGTGGTCGGTGAGGGAGTCCTGCATTAGGGGGTCCTCGGACAGCCGGACTATATGCTTATGCCGGACTGTTGGACTATGAAGATACAAGATTGAAGACTTCGTCCCGTGTCCGGGTGGGACTCTCCTTTGCGTGGAAGGCAAGCTTGGCAATTCGAATATGTAGATTTCCTTCTCTGTAACCGACTCTATTGTAACCCTAGCCCCTCCAGTGTCTATATAAACCGGAGGGTTTAGTCCGTAGGACAAGAACAATCATAATCATAGGCTAGCTTCTACGGTTTAGCCTCTACGATCTCGTGGTAGATCATCTCTTGTAATACTCATATCATCAAGGTTAATCAAGCAGGAAGTAGGGTATTACCTCCATAGAGAGGTCCTGAACCTGGGTAAACATTGTGTCCCCCGCCTCCTGTTAGCATTAGCCTTAGACACATAGTTCGGGACCCCCTACCCAAGATCCACCGGTTTTGACACCGACATTGGTGCTTTCATTGAGAGTTCCACTATGTCGTCACCATAAGGCTTGATGGCTCCTTCAATCACCCACAACAATGTGATCCAGGGTGAGGTTTTCCTCCCCGGACAAATCTTTGTATTCGGCGGCTTCGCACTGCGGGCCAACTCGCTTGGCCATCTGGATCAGATCGATAGCTACACCCCTGGCCATCAGGTCAGGTTTGGATGCCTGAACTACACTGTCGACATCCGCGGAGACTTGATCTTTGACGGATTCAAGCCCATGACAGGTGCGACGTATAGTCACGATGAGCATGACTTAGATCTGCCATCATATGGCGGTCAGGAGATCACACCTGCAGCTGCCCTGGCTGTTAATCCGGAGCAGATCGTGCCATCCAAGGACGGGTGGATGGACCCCGCCATGGAGGCCGCACACTCAGCGGCGATAGAGCCGAACGCAGACTTAGCCTTCAATGAGGTCTGCGTCGTCGGACCCCCGGACTCGTCTCCGGCCGCAGGCTCCGAACCGCGTACATCCATGCCCATCGAACCTGATTGGGCACCGATCATGGAGTTTACCTCCGCGGATATCTTTCAGCACTCACCCTTGGGCGACGTGCTAAACTCATTAAAATCTCTCTCCCTTTCAGGAGACTCTTGGCTGAACTATGGCCGGCTTGAGTGGGAAGCGGACGACGAGGAAATTCATTACCCGCCCACCACCCACTTAATAGCAACTGTCGACGACTCAACCGACATGCTTGATTTCGACTCCGAAGACATCGACGGTATGAATGACGATGCTAGAGAAGAACAGGAACCACCGCCCACGGGGCGCTGGACAGCCACCTCATCATATGATATATACATGGTGGACACACCCAAAGAAAACAATGGTGAGGAACGGAAGGATGCAACAGAAGATAATCCTCTGGTGAAGCAACCAAAGTGCTGATGTCAGCGGCGCCGCTCTAAATCCCGGCACAGCAAAAACAGCGATAACGGCACAAGAAAGAATAATACCCCGGATGACTCCAAAGGTAACAACGACCCCATGGACCCAGTGATGGAGCGGGATGAGCCAGGGGACGGCGAACATAGTCCAGGGCCGTTGTCCGATCATAGCGATGCCGAAGATAAAACTTATAAACCTGTCTCCGGAGAGGAGAACAGTTTGGACGACAATGCACTCATCATCCCGGAAAAGCACTTGGAACAAGAGAACCTCCACAAAAGCCTTGTCGCCACCGCGAGGAGCTTGAAGAAGCAGAAGCAAAGGCGTAAGGCCGCGCAGTATACGCTCAACCACAGATGGAACAAAGTGCTCGACACTGATGAAAAATACGGTGGCGATCGCCACACAAAGAGCTACCCAAAGCGCAAGCTGCTGCCCGAATTCAACGAGGAGGCTATAGAGCCCATCCCGCCGAAAAATAATACGGCCAATCTGCCGGACCGACCACCCGTGGCCGAGACAGAGCGGCTAATGACGCCACATGCAAGTCAGCACACGATCTACGTGAGCACCTGGACAAAAAAGGCGGTATGGCTAGGTCCATCTATGGATCTAGGAAGCGTGCTCCTAGGCAGGATCACGGCCACCAAAACGACTATACTGATCGAATACCAGCTCGGAATCAACACCAAACACCACATCCGTCGGAAGCATGCCACAACACATCCAAATACAGGGGTGCGGCACACCCCCTGTGCTTCACCGATGAGGTGCTGGATCATGAATTTCCAGAGGGATTTAAACCCGTAAACATAGAGGCATACGACGGAACTACAGCCCTGCAGTCTGGATTGAGGACTTTATTCTTCACATCCATATGGCTCGCGGAGATGATCTCCACGCCATCAAATACCTGCCCCTCAATTTGAAACGACCAGCTCGGCACTGGTTGAAAAGCCTTCACGAAAACTCAATTGGAAGTTGGGAGGAACTTGAGGACGCTTTCAGGGCCAACTTTCAAGGGACCTATGTCTGACCTCCGGACGCAGACGATTTAAGTCACATAATCCAACAACCTGGAGAGTCAGCTCGTAAGCTTTGGAACAATTTTATCACCAAAAAGAACCAAATCGTCGATTGCCCGGATGCTGAAGCCTTAGCGGCTTTAAAACATAGTGTCCGGGACGAATGGCTCGCCAGACACCTCGGCCAGAAAAAACCGATGACAATGGCAGCCCTAACAAGCCTTATGACCCGCTTTTGCACGGGCGAGGACAGTTGGTTTGCCCGCAGCGGCACTAGCGACCCAGGCACATCCGAAATCAGGTACGGCAATGGGAAGCCGCGACGCAATAAAAACAAGCGTCGAAATAATGAAGACAGCCCAGAAAACACTGCGGTAAATGCCGGATTCAGGGGCTCTCGACTCGGTCAACGGAAAAAGCCATTTAAAGGCAGCAGAGATGGACCGTCCAGCCTAAACAAAATTCTAGACAGATCATGTCAGATTCATGGCAACCCAGAGAAACCTGCGAATCACACCAACAGAGAATGTTGGGTCTTCAAGGAGGCCGGCAAGCTAAACGCCAAACACAAGGGGGGAGCCGCCAAGTGAAGATGAGGACGAACCTCGCCAGCCGAACACTGGGGGACAGAAAAAAATTCCACCAGAGGTCAAAACAGTGAACATGATTTACGCAACCCACATACCAAAGAGGAAGCGCACACGCGCACTCCGAGGCGTATACGCTGTAGAACCAGTTGCCCCCAAATTCAACCCATGGTCGGCTTGCCCAATCACTTTCGATCGCAGGGATCATCCGACTAGTATCCGGCATGGAGGCTCATCTGCCTTAGTGCTCGACCCAATAATTGACGGATACCATCTCACCCGAGTCCTCATGGATGGCGGCAGTAGTCTTAATCTGATATATCAGGACACTGTCCATAAGATGGGGATAGACCCGTCAAGAATCAGCCAAAGCAATACTACCTTTAAAGGAGTAATACCATGCGTAGAGGCCCGCTGCACGGGCTCTGTAACACTAGAGGTTGTATTCGGTTCTCCCGAGAACTTCCAAAGCAAAGAACTAATCTTCGACATCGCTCCATTCCGAAGTGGCTACCAGGTACTACTCGGTAGAACGGCCTTCGCTCGTTTCAATGTAGTTCCGCATTATGCTTATCTTAAACATAAGATCCCCTGTCCACGTGGCGTCATCACAATTAGCGGAAATACAGAGCCTTCCCTCCGTGCAGAAGAATATGTGGCGGCTCTAGCAGCCGAACCACCGACCGGCCTCTCCAACCCAAGTAACTAATCGGTCGTTGAGACCACGGACACGGCTAGAAGTGTTCGGCGCACCACTATTTGTAGCAGCCTAGATAAACCTGAGCTTGACTAACGGCTATACTCCCATATGTCGTGCTAGGGGCTGCCCGCACGAACAAAATCCATAGTTCGGTTGGATCCTATTCACACTCAAGAAATTGAATTTTCACGGTTCATTAAGTTTAACCGACGTTACGCATGGTTACACAAAAAGATTCTTTCAACTGAGCTTTTCTTTCTTTTTTACAGGTGACTACCGTGCTATACCCTTCCAGGATACGGCACAACGGAGACAAAGGCGCAGACATGCAGCGGGGTCCCGTGCTAAGGTTTCTTTTTAGATTAAGACCCTGTGTAAACCTTTTTATTGAATCTTGTTGGCTCACACCCTCCTGGTACTTAAAACGACCAAGAGGGTTACTGGCATTATTGGCTAACTTATTATCCGCCGATCAAAAATGGACGTTACAAGGGCAGCATCCAATGTGTTTTTGGGATTTATACCCCTACCACAGCCGCTCTTTCGTCACGCCAAATTTATGCATGTACCCGGAAATTCAGGGATCATTATCGAGGGCGGTACTCAACCCAGTATAAGTTGTAAAGTCCGGATACCTTCGGGAGTGTTCGGCGTTGGGAGTTTGGCCTTATATGCATCAGCTCTGAATCATGTCTTTGGTCAATAGTTGGGTTTGCCTGGCTCCCGTGTTTTGCTACCTTACATTCCGCTCTATCAGCTAAGGTGGCCCCAGGAGAACTACTGCAATTGTGCCCTGGTTCATCTGGATGAGAACCTCATTAGAGAAAGACGAAAACTGACTGTCATGATAAAGCGAGAGATTGGTCAACCACTCGATGACCCAGCGGAATCTTTGCAATTCCTCCGCATTAACGAAGGACCGGTTTCCCGGTCACGTATGTACACGCACCATATTCGGATGAGCGCAGACATACCAGGGGCTATATAGTAGCCTCACCGTCAAACTCCTATGGCTAAGTGAAAGTGTTAAAGCTATATAGTCCGATTGCCTTGTTCGCCATGCTATCACCTCCTTAAAGGACCAAGACGTTGGATCAAGTATGATTATGCGCTTTACCAAACACCCCCGCATTATATGTGTGGGGGCTGAAGCCGACGACTGCAAACTTTCAGGTTATATACATACATACATAAACGGCCGCACAGGAGGCACTACAATACTTTACGGGCAAAATTATAAATATAGCCTTTATTGTCAAAAAAGCATTGTTTTTAGAATCAAGATACATGTCACTGGAACATGGTACTCTTTGAGCACTGAGCCACTATTAAACAGGCACCTTCTAGGACTTCTTCAAAATAGTGCTCGGGCAAGTCCTGACCCCCGGGAGGACCCCTGGTTGCAACATCGGTGGCCTCCATCTTCGTCCAATATGTCTTAACACGGGCAAGAGCCATCCGCGCACCCTCTATGCACGCCAACCTCTTAACAGCGTTGATATGAGGCACAACACGAAGAAATTGTTGCACCAAACCAAAAATAACTACCCGGGCTCGGTTCCTTCGGCCACAGATGATCCACGACAGCCTTCATGGCAAGCCCGGACAACCTATGGAGCTCGGCCCACTCGGCCATTTGCTCATTCAACAGCAGCGGACGCTTTGGAGCACTGAACTACGACCAAAACAATCTTTCCACCTCATGATCTGTCTGATCCTTGAAATACTCTGTTGCATCAGCAGCACTGCTAAATCCAAGTACGTGTCTGCAGAGCTCCACAATTGATCAAGAGGGGCATATTTCTGATCGCCGAACTTCTTTGGCAATAAAAAGGGCTTCCTAGCCGCGATATCACCGGCTTGCCGAAGCTCCTCCCGTGCCGCTCTGATTTCACAACGAGTTTCCTCTGCTGCTTGCAAGGCCTTCTCTAGGTCAGCCGTTTTCGTTTGGTTTTCCCTTTCGAGAAGCTCATATCGGATGGCGGCATTTTGTAGTTCAATAGCCATGTTGGCTATTTTATCCTCACTTTGGCAATGCGCAACCTGTTCGGCTTTTAATTCTTCGGCTGCCTTCAGGGCGGCCGCATCACTTCTCCTTGCTTGCTCCTTGGCTCGGGCAAGTTATGCCCGAAGGGTCTCCACGGCGGCAGCTCCATCTGCAGTCAAAGCATACTATAAATACTAGCATCATGCTCTTCTTAATATTTGCTGACCACCCAAATATACATACCCTATGCCTCGTCAAGCCGCTTGTTAACAAGCATGATGTCCGCATCCTCCACGTCGAGTTGCCGCCTCAATTCGGAAAATTCAGCAGTTTAGTCAGCCACCAGATCTGCAGCCGCTTGCGCACGAAAGCAGCGCTATCACTACCTGAGACTATGATCCTCTACTCGCCGCGTTTGGACAGCAACCAGAGTCTCAGGGGCTACTATCAATACAAAGCACACCTTGCGTGTGCGGTACAGTCAAAAAATATATATATTACTTTGCGTACCTCAAAGCCTCTTAGCAGGCCCATAAAAGCTTCATTCAACCCGCTTTTTGCGGATGAAATCCTCTTAACCACCATACCCATTAAGGTACGATGTGCCTCTAAGATAGCCGCTTGCTCCAGAATACCTATCAATGTATCCGGTTCTACACCAGAAAATCTCGGGCTTTTTCTGTTGGTCTCCTTAGGAGCCGAGAACTCCGGACTTCGGGTGGCCGAAGAGTTACCTTCTGGCCTTTGCGAATCACGAGAAATCCTCCGCGACGACACCTCAGGGTCGTCCGTCTCATGAGGCGGGGAAGCAGGAGGGGGAGTTTCGCTCTCCATCATCTCCGGAAGAAGATCCCCCGAGGACGAACATTGTTGAGAAGGGCTATGAGCCGGACTGCAAAACATATGTCTCGGTTGTTATTCTCAGGAAAAGAGTAGGGCATATTTACTAATGTGCCTTTGTTCACTTAGATCTCGGTTGACGGATGGCCCCCTTGCAGGCGCTGTGCGCTAAGGATGCCCTCTGGGGCAGGGCCCCCTGCTGAAGGTTTCTTCCCTCATTTGGAAACCTCCGTTTCCAAGTCTTCAGGGCGGTCCTTTTCTTCCTGTGGGGAGAGGGGATTCTAGATTCACCTCCCCGATCAGAACACAAAGCAAATTGGAAGAAAACCGCAAGATTTCGAAGCAAATCCAGGAGCAAATATTACAAACCATAATTGTCTTCACAATACCAAACGCAAGTTTAAACGCCTCCACGAGGAATGGTGCACATTGCAGGAGTTGAAACAGGAAAGAAGCCACGAGAAGATCACCCTTGGGCAATACCGTCATTCGCTAGGGGCTCCGCCTCCGTGATAGTGTCGCCCCCGCCAGCTCCACCTCCCGAGGCCACGGGATCAGCAGCACCTGCCGTGGGCACAGTGGCAAAGGCGCGGAACTTTGCCAACAAGGCTTCCACCTGGCCCTTCACAGCTTCAGTAGTAGCAGCGAAGCGCTCGTCGTCCACGGGCTCCAGTAGCTCATCGAGATTGGCGTCAGGGTCGCAAAGGTAGACGTGGCTGAAGACGCGCGTCAGCGCCGCAAAAGAAAGGACGCGAGCTTCAACCTCAGCCATGGGGCTGACGCTGGTCACAACTTCCTTGAGCGCCTCGACCAAGAAGGGAAGCAGCTGGGCGGGGCCGTCCTTGGCACCAGCCAGCAGCTTCTCCAAGCCTCCCTCGTAGAGCGTCTTCAGCGCCTTGCAGATCTCTCCTCAAGGCGCGTGAAGTCCATGCGGTCCTCGGCCAGGACCTTCGCCTTGGCGTCCAGCTCGGCTCTCTCCGTCTTCAGCTTCTGCTCCACCGTCTCCAGCCGGCGGCGCTCATCAGCCTGCAACTCCGACAGCCATGTCAGCTCGGCGTCGTGGTCCCTGACAGCATCCTCCCGAGCCTTCATCTTCTCCTCCTTCGCCTGGCGGTCGCGGACTTCTTTGGCCTGCTCATCGCGCAAGCCCTGCAGCTCAGGCTCTAGCACCTTGCAGCGGTCCTGGGTGACCGTGGCATCCTTCAGTGCCGCATCGCGGGTGGCTGCGGCCTGGGTGGCGGCTTGCTTCTCCTCCTCAGAAGATGTCGCGGCCCGACTCAGCGCCGCTCGGACAAAGGTATCACAGTGAACCCAGCCAGAGATCAGCTCCAGGTGCCCGGCTACCAAGTGGAAGTTGGCGCCCTAGAGGTCTTCTCGTAGCTGGCCCATCTCGGTAAGGGAACGGTCCAAGACGGCGGAGGAAGCAGGAGAATCCGGAACCAGCGGCACTGTGGGAGGAGGCGGCGGCGTAACCATGGCTCGGGAGACTGGGGGCTCCTGAGACTTGGGTACCTCAGCAACAGCATTAGGCGTCGGCACCTTCGGAGCCAGCAGGGCCATGGGGGCTGGCACCCCGCCAGAGCGCTCCTCCGGGCCTCACGAGGACGATCGGGTAGGGGAGGTGCGAACTTTGCCGCCTCCCCTTCCCACGGATAAAGGTGCGGCCACGGCAGATGAGTCCGCCCCAGGCGGAACAACCGTGTCCCCCTTCTTCTTCTTTGCCGCAAGTGGCGGCCTACCCAATTGATGGAGAACGTCAATCGTGGCAAGAAAAACAAGAACAAGACGGAGTTCGAGCACTTACTGGTCAATCTCGGCATAGGCCACCGACCTCTTGCCGAGCTTAAAGCCCAAGAGCGTCTTGGTCTGGGGTGCAACCTCGAGATGTCTAGGAGCGGAAGAGGGTGCACCAGAAGGGCTAGAGACGGCTTCAGGCGGTGCCTGGGCAGGAGTAGCCCCTCGGGAGACCAGCGCCGACCTGCCTTTCTTTGGGATCACGGGCGAGTCCTCTTCCTCTCGCGTGGCGTCGGCCTCGCCATCGTCCGGCAGGGTGTGGAGGATGATGTCCCTGCACCGCGGGAGGTCCCCCCCGTCCCCTTAGTGGTCGCCTCCGAGTAGCACTCCTCTTCTTCTTCGTCTTCCTCTCCTCCCCCATGGGAGTCGCCTGAAGACACTTCCATCGGTGCTGTCACCCCCTAGGCCACAGGAGGCTCCGTCGGCACCAGGCCACACCCATCAAAGGTGGGCATGGAATCCACCACATGTTCCCAGTCGTCACGGAACAAAAGGGGGGCAGGGGCGCCCTCCAAGCCTTCCAGGTCGTCTCCAACCAAGAGGCGAAGGGCTGAAGCCAGCTCGTCGTCAGCCAGGGCCACCGGATTTAGACGGAGCTTGTCGTCTACACCCCCAAGCCTCCACAATGGGCGCGAGTGCGCCTGGAGCGGGGCCACTCGCTGCGTCAAGAACTCCCTCACGAGTGTGGCCCCCGTCAACTTCGCCGCCTTCACGTTACCCGGCTTCAAGTCGGTGTTCATCCTCTCCAACACCAGCTTCGCCCGGTCGTCGGTAAGCTTCGCGCGAGACCACCCCTCGTCAGACTGGGGCGGCTCCGTTGGCAACACCAACTGGGAGTGTATGCATTTGGCATCCATCATGACCCTCTTGCTCCGAAAGTTGTCGGCCCTCTTCCCGGTCTTCGAGATTGCATTGGCCTTGGAATACGCAATGAAGTTGGCGCACGCCAAGGTGTACTCGCCGTTGATTCAGAGGGAGAAGAAGTGGCGCAGCAAAGCCATGGGCGGCATCACCCCAACATGCGCCTTGTAGTAGTAGGCAAAAATAGACAAAAGGAGAACAGAGTCGGGATGGAGATGAAGGGCCTGCAACCTGTAATGGCGGAGGACGGTGTAGAAGAACTCGGAGAAGGGAGGAACCAGGCTGGCGATGACGGCATTCATGAAGAAGGGGTAGAAGGTGCTCCCCTTAGCCTCCGGCTCAGCGGAGCCAGCCCGGAGTTCATTCTCCCCCATCTCGCTGCCCACCACCATTGTCATCAGGTGCGTAGCAGCGAGATTCTTCTCTGACATATTGGGGGCGTCCAGGGCCGGCGAATACCAAGCCGGCAGCGCGTAGACCTTTCCCTTGTGGGGCGGCATTGCTCGCTGAAGGGGGAGGAATGGAGCAGATCTGGAGATTCCGGAAGCAAGGGAGCAATGAAGGGGATCTGGAGCAAGGCGAAGGAGAGCAATGAGGGAAAGCCTTACCCAGGCCAGCCTTTTTATCAGTCGGGTAGTTGCCGAGGCAGCATGGGGAAGCGGAGACGCCCACATCCAATCAATCACCATGCAGCATCCAAGGCCGCATGCTGTTGGGGCCCGTGGCACTCCGCACTTGCCCTTTGGCTTCGCTGCTAAGCCAAGTCCAAGAACGCCTTGGGCCCGGGGGCTACTGTCGGTGTTCTGGGAACGGGGGTCCTCAGACCTGCCTGCCTGCGGCCTGCAGCGTGGCTCAACCAGTGGCCCAGTATGGCATGTCTTCATCAATCCTAAACGTTCACATTTTTACCTGAATCGGTCTGACTGAGTTTGACCATTCGGTTCCATCGAGTTTGGGAATCTGTGCGTAACGGCTAGATTTTGTGTGGAGACTATATATACCCCTCCACCCATTCTTCATTCGTGAGGAGAGCCATCAGAATGTGCCTACACTTCTAGCATTCATTTTCTAAGAGAGAACCACCTACTCATGTGCTGAGACCAAGATATTCCAAACCAACCACAAGAATCTTGATCTCTAGACATCCCCAAGTTACTTTCCACTCAAGTCATCTTTCCACCATAGCCAAATCTATGAGAGAGAGTTCAGTGTTGGGGAGACTATCATTTGAAGCACAAGAGCAAGGAGTTCATCATCAACACACCATCTATTACCTTTTGAAGAGTGGTGTCTCCTAGATTGGTTAGGTGTCACTTGGGAGCCTCCGTCAAGATTGTGGAGTTGAACCAAGGAGTTTGTAAGATCTACCCTAGTGAGGCAAGTCCCTCGTGGAGGATGGCCATGGTGGGATAGACAAGGTTGCTTCTTCGTGGACCCTTGTGGGTGGAGCTGTCACATCCCTAGTGTCGGTGTCAAAACCGGCGGATCTCGGGTAGGGGTCCCGAACTGTGCATCTAGGCGGATGGTAACAGGAGACAAGGGACACGATGTTTTACCCAGGTTCGGGCCCTCTCGATGGAGGTAAAACCCTACTCCTGCTTGATTAATATTGATGATATGGGTAGTACAAGAGTTGATCTACCATGAGATCAGAGAGGCTAAACCCTAGAAGCTAGCCTATGGTATGATTGTGATTCGTCCTACGGATTAAAACTCTCTGGTTTATATAGACATCGGAGAGGGCTAGGGTTACACAGAGTCGGTTACAATGGGAGGACATCTTCATATCGTATCGCCAAGCTTGCCTTCCACGCCAAGGAAAGTCCCATCCGGCCACACGACGGAGTCTTCAATCTTGTATCTTCATAGTCCGGGAGTCCGGCCAAAGGTCATAGTCCGGCCATCCGGACACCCCCTAATCCAGGACTCCCTCAGTAGCACCTGAACCAGGCTTCAATGACGACGAGTTCGGCGCGCAAATTGTCTTCGGCATTGCAAGACGGGTTCTTCCTCCGAATACTTCATAGATGATGTTGAACACCAGGATAGTGTCCGGCTCTGAAAAATAAGTTCCACATGCCACCATAGAGAGAATAATATCTGCACAAATCTAATCTGCTGATGTATTCTGTAGCGTGACGTCACAGCCAGGCCTTTATTCGAATCGTTTTACTGTTCCACCTTAGCGCGTTTAGCGAGGCAGTTTCCTTGGCACGTCTTGTCAAAGCAGAGATCGTGTCCCCTTATTCCGGGATTCTCATCAATACGGGCGTGGATAACCCAACCGTGCCTTTGGTATGACTCCCTAATTGAAAGCGAGTCTCAAACGGTTACGGGGAGGGCTCTTGGTATTCAACTCCTTTATAAAGGGACCAAGGCTCGGCTCACCTCTTCTTAATCCAATCGAATCCGCCCCTTGCTTCGAGTTCCAACACCCAAAGCTCTAGTTTTAGGCGCTCCAGACCTCCGACGATGTCCGGCCCCGACCTTCAAGGCCGGTGGATGCCTTCCTCCGTTATGGAAGAAGATGTGTGAAAGCTGAGAGATGCCAGGTATCTAACCAGCGAAATCTCGCATAGGCTGCCTACTCAAGGGCAGGCCATTCCCACTCCCCAGCCCGGTGAGAGTGTGGTGTTCGCATCTCACTTCCTTCGGGGGCTAGGCTTCTCGATTGATCCCTTCATGAGGGGGCTTATGTTTTATTACGGGCTGGAGTTCCACGACTTAGCTCCGGAGTCCATCCTCCAAATCTCATCATTCATTATCGTGTGTGAGGCCTTCCTCCACATCACTCCTCACTTCAGATTGTGTCTAAAAACCTTCAAGGTGGAACCGAAGATGATCGAGGGGCAGCACGCTGAGTGCGGAGGAGCTATAATAAGCAAGATGGCCGATGCTCCATGGCCCGAGGGCTCTTTTCAGGAGGAGTTCGTCTTATGGCAACGGGGCTAGTTTTACATCACAGCCCCCAGGGGCACCACATGGGTGGTGCCACCTACTTTTTGCTCGGGTCCCCCACCACGGCTAGCGTCATGGGTTAATGAAGGACTTATCTGGGGGTTGCCCAAAGACGTGCCCTTGTTGCATGACCGCATTCGAGATCTTCTAGAAAGATATATCAATTTGACCATAGTGGCGCAAGTCATCCTGATTCACCGCACACTGCCCTGCAAACGTCGACCTCTCCGCCTGTGGGAATTTAATCCGGAGGGACCGCGAGTCCTCCAACATTTCATGGGTGCGACACCCGTGGAGATGTACAAATTGTTCTTCGGATCACAAGCAAGGTGTCCGGATTTGTCCGAGGATGTAGGTCTGAGCTGCAATCGCCCGGATGCTAAGGTAAGTAGCCCCGTATTTGGACACACCATCCGTATTTTCATCACAAAATTACCCTTAACAGAGCTGTCCTTTGAACAGAGTGGATAGTGAAGGCAAAGCTTATCAGGTGTCCAGCCCCCCTGCCCGAGACCGCACCGAATCCCATGCTAACCAGGATGCCGGAGGTCGCGCTTTTAGCAGAAGGCGAAGGGGGGAACCAAGGATCTACTGCCTCCGCGAAGGAGGCTATTAGGAAGGGAAGAATCGAAAATTCCCCCGACCAGGGAAAGAAAAGGACTGCCTCTGAAGACCCGGAGGTGATGGCCTCAAAACGGGAGAAGAAACCTTCGCCAGAGGGTTCGGCACCGGAGAACGCCCCGGCCGAATCGGCCCCTAAAGGGGACCCGCTCTCTCCCGAGACGTAAGTGAAGGGAGGGGTTCCATAATGAATGACACTCCTGTTTTATTACTGAGGAAAGTGACCGAAACATTACCTTGCAGTTCGGATCTCAACCCTTCTCAGCAGAGCTCATCTTCAAGGGACCTTCTTCCGGAGATGATAGAGAGAGAAACGCCTCCTATTATTGCACCGTCTCACGAGGCAGGCGACCCCGAGGTGTCGTCTCGGAGGGTTTTCCCAAGTCTGGACCCTGAAAAAGGTGGTCAGGCTAGTCCGGCACCCTGTGGTGCGCAGTCGGAGGGGCTAAAAGATCAGCTTGGTAGGGTGTCCATCTCAGAAGAACACCGTATGTTGATGAATACGGTGATTGTAAGGGTTTCATCCGCGGAGAGCGAATTGTACGAGGCTGCCAATAGTTTGCTAATAGGCTTTGAGGTACGTAAAAAGTTGCACCTTTTGGTAGAGCCGCATATTAAATGCGCCCTGTATAAATAGTAGCCCCTGAGACTCTGTGTGTCGTCAAGAGTGACGGCGCACAGAGGATCATAACCCTAGGTATAATATGTCGCCTTTTCCATAAAGGTGGCGAGGCGTTCGGTGGCTAGCCGGACTGATGAATCTGCCGAGCTAAAGCGGCAACTTGACGTAGCGGATGCCGACATCGCGCTTGTAAATAAGCGGCTAGACGAGGCACAAGGTATGTTCCAAAGACACCTGGTAATAGGAGCTCGATGCTCGGGCCTTATATATATGTGCTTAATGTAGATGGTGCTGCTGCCATGGATAACCTTCGGGTGGAACTTGCCCGAGCCAAGGAGCAAGCAAGGAGAAGTGATGCGACTGCCATTAAAGCGGCTGAAGAGCTAAAAGCCGAACAGGCTGCTCACTGCCAGAGCAAAAAGGTGATAGCCGAAATTACCATAAAGTTGAAGGATGCTACCGACCGCTGTAAATTTCTTGAACAAGAAGAAAGGGCGGCTTAGAAGGATCTTGAAAAGATCGCTGCCGAAGCTAAGGATACTCGCTCTGCAATGAGAGCTATGAAGGAGGAGCTGCGTCAGACCAGAGATATCACGTCTGGAAAGCCCTATATGCTGCGGATGAAGTTCGGAGACCCCAAGTATGCTCCGTTAGACCGGCAGTGGAGTGCGGAAAACACTTATCTGGATTTGGCAGCTAGTGTGGCGGATGCGACCGAACACTTCCGCGGTCGAGGTGACCATGGATTGGAAGAGCTTTTCTGGTCGCAGTTCCACAATCCAGAACGCCCACTTTTGGTATCCGACCGTTTGGCCGCCTGGGCGGAGCTGAACAGGTTATCCGGACTCGCCATGAGGTATGTTGCGAGTCGTCTGTGGCCGGAGAAGCCGGAGCCAAAGAGTTATTTTGGCTTGGTGCAGCAGTTCCTTGGTTCGGTGTCGCATGCTGATGCAATGAAGAGGTCGGCGTGCATAGAGGGCACACAGATGGCTCTTGCCCATGTCAAAACATACTGGGCAGATATGAAGGCCAGTGTTGTTGCATCCCGGGATTCGGACAAAAGCCGAGTACCTGCCAAGCACTATTTTGAGGAAGTTCTCCATGGCGCTCGTTTAATAGAGTCGCAGTGCTCGAAGGATGTTGTGTTCGAATAGCTTGTACTATTTGTAAAAACGAATATTTTGATGGAAGATAAAAGCTTTTTATACTTGTGCTTGCAAGAATTATGATGCCTCCTATGCGGCCGTTTAATGTATATATTTGTATATAACCTGAAAGATGGCAGTCGTTGGCTTCAGCCCCCACGCATAGAATGCGGGGGTGTTCACAAAAAGGCGCCTTTTCACACTTAATCCAACGTCTTGGTCCTATAAAGGAGGTGGTGGCGCGGCGAACTAGGCAACCGGACTATAATGCTTTATCACTTTCACTTAGCCATAGGAGTTTGACAGTGGGGCTACTGAATAGCCCCTAGGGGCACCGCGCTCACCCGGATTCGGGGCGCGAGTGTGCCTGACCGGGAAGCGGCCCTTCGTTAATGCGGAGGAATCCTAAAGATTCCGAAAGTCATCGAGTGGTTGACCAGTCTCTTGCTATATCATGACAGTCAGTTTTCGGCTTTCTCTACTGAGGTGCTCGCCTGGCCGAACCGGGGCACAATCGCAGTAGTTCTCCTGGTGCCGCGTTAGCCGATATAACGGAACGTAAGGCAGCAAAACACAGGAGCCGGGCAAACCCAACATTTGACCAAAGACATGATTCGGAGCTGATGCATATAGGGCCAAACTCGCGACGCCGAACACTCCCTAAGGTATTCGGTCTTTATGAGGACGGGCCGTAATAGAGCCCTTGGTAAAAAAGCCCCTGGTGTCCAGGTACGCGCAAAAATTTTGGCGTGGCCACATGCCAAGACGCCAGCCTCCTCCTCGGTTATAGCGAAAACCGGGGGATGTTGTCAACAAGAGACAGTAAAAAAGGTTTACGCAGGGTCTTAATCTGAAAAGAATCCTTGAAACGGGTCCCTGCTGCACGTCTGCGCCTGTGTCTCCGTTGTGCCGTATCCTGGACGGGCGTAGCACGATGTTCGTCTGCGAAAGAGAGGAACTTAGTAAAAATAAGCGTGCGAGAAATCTATATTAAAATAAACAAAATATAGTTGGAGCAAGAATTGAGCCGTATTGTCTCTGGGCGTGAACACGCGGAGCCCCTTGTATGGGGTTATGCGGCTATTAAGCATATGTACATTTGCACCGGACTCGTCGAGCCGTGTCTGGGATAGTAGGGCTGGAATAGTGGGCGGCTGTCTAGGCGGCCGCACCTTTGCCCGTACTTTGGGGGTCAATTTATATTCCCCTGTAATGAAATGATGCCTCGTGGACCGAGCATTTTAAGTGTAAGGGATGCATAATGCGGTATTGCGTTAAAGCGGGCGAAAGCTTCACGTCCCAGTAGCACTTGATAGCGACTTACGAATGGGGCGATGTGAAATGTTAGCTTTTCGCTTCGGAAGTTGTTGGGTGAGCCGAACGTGACTTCTAACAAAAGGGAACCCATACTTTGGGTATCTGGACCTGGCGTGACTCCTTGAAAGGAAGTGTTGCCATGGCGGATTATAGCTGGGTTTACCCCGAGTTTGCGGATTGTGTCCTGATATAACAGGTTCAAGTCACTACCGCCGTCCATAAGGACTTTTGTAAATTGGAGTCCGTTAATAATCGGATTCACGACCAAGGCAGTCCAGCCTGCGTTCCAGGCTCCTTTGGAGTAATCCTGATGATCGAAGGTGATTGGTTGTAACAACCAGTGGTGGTGCTCCTCTGGGACTGGCCGTACGGCACGTGTCTTCATAAGCGTCGTTCTATTTTCCCTTTTGTCATCCGAAGTGAATTTACTGTCCTGACTTCTTGTGGGAACTTCTTTTGTTCTCCTGTTTTCTGCTTGTGGGGTGCGTCGTCATCCTCGCTTGGTCTGTCGAGCCCCTTGTGTTCGGCGTTGAGTTTGCCGGACTGCTTGAAGACCCAACAATCTCTATGGGTATGGTTTGCAGGCCTCCCAGGAGTGCTGTGGATTTGACATATTTTGTCCAATATTTTGTTGAGGTTGGATAGCTCGTCCCTGTCCTCTTTGGGGAGTGGATTTTTCTGATTTTGCCGAGAGCTTTTGAATCCGGCGTTTACTGCCGTGCTCATCGGGCTGTTGTCCTTTATCCGGCGCGGTTCTTTGTTACGGCGCGGTTTCCCGTTCCCGTCTCTGGGTTCGGATGTATTCGGGTTGATGGTGCTGCTTCTTGCCAACCAGCTATCCTCTCCTGCACAAAAGCGGGTCATGAGGCTTGTTAATGCGGCCATTGTTCTTGGCTTTTCTTGGCCAAGGTGTCTGGCGAGCCATTTGTCTCGGACACTATGTTTGAAAGCTGCTAGGGCATCGGCATCCGGACAGTCGACTATCTGATTCTTTTTAGTGAGGAATCTGTTCCAGAGTTTCCGGGCTGACTCTCTGGGCTGCTGAGTTATATGACTCGGATCATCTGCATCCGGGGGTCGGACATAGGTCCCCTGAAAATTTGCCCGGAAAGCATCCTCGAGCGCTTCCCAACTTCCCATGGTGTTTTCGGGAAGGCTTCTAAGCCAATGCCGGGCTGGCCCTTTGAGCTTAAGGGGTAAGTATTTTATGGCGTGGAGGTCATCTCCTCTGGCCATGTGTATGTTGAGGATATAATCCTCGATCCAGACTCCAGGGTCTGTTGTTCCGTCGTATGCTTCTATGTTTACGGGCTTGAATCCCGCTGGAAATTCGTGGTCCAGCACCTCATCGGTGAAACATAGGGGATGCGCGGCGCCCCTGTATTTAGGTGTGCCATGATGTTCGGACATTTTTTGCATTGCATTGCCCACTGGAGCTTGCTTTCTCGGCCCGTAGATGGATCTGGCTGGGCCAGTTTTTTCATGCGAATTCTTGGACGGGTCGCGCGCCGTATTGAGTGCGGCGCCCTTCGTTGCTTGAGATCGATCGTGGGGCCGTCTATCCGACCTTGTGGCTTCCTTATATTTTGACTGCTGGGGCTTTATGGCCTCTTCCTCAAATTCCGGAAGTAGTTTCCGCTTGGAATAGCTCTTTGTATGACGACTGTCGCCGTATTTGTGTGCAGTATTGGGTACTTTGCCCCATCTGATCCCGAGTGCATCTTCCGCTGCTTTGAGCCTCCGCTTCTGCTTTTTCAGGCTACATGCAGTGGCAACGAGCCTTTGGTGGAGGTTCTGATGTTCCAGCAATTTGTCCGGCGTGAGGTCGTCCGGACTATTATCTTTCCCGGGGATGGGTTGTTCGGATTGCCCGCCCTGTTTGGACGGTTGCTCGATGGCATGTTCGTCTTCTGTTGATTCGCCCTACTCTATAGCTGGGTCTTTGTCGAGGTGGGGCTTGGCCTTGCGCTTACGCCGCCGCTTTGATTGTTTTTCCAGGGAGCGATCCCTAGTTGCGCCCTTTTGATCCTCGTTGTCATTTCTGTTAGGTGTGTCCACCATGTATACATCGTATGATGAGGTGGCTTTACAATGCCCTATAGGTGCTGGTTCTTGTTCGTCTCCTTTATCAGCGTCCATACTGTCGATGTCTTCGGAGTAGAAGTCGAGCATGTCGGTTTGATCGTCGACAGTGGCTACCAAGTGGGTGGTGGGTGGGTTTCGAATTTCTTCGTTGACCGCATCCCAACCATGCTGACCGTAATCCGGCCAGGGCTCTCCTGACAAAGAGAGAGACTTTAGTGAATTCAGGATGTCACCAAAGGGCGAGTGCTGAAAGACGTCCGCGGTGGTGAACTCCATGATCGGAGCCCAATCGGGTTCGATCGGAAGGGGTGCGGAGGATTCGGGGTCCGGAACGGAGTCCGGCACCTTGGAATCACGGGCCCTGCAAAGGACTAGGCTGGTATTCGGCTCTATCGCCGTAGAGATTGCGGCTCCTGGGGCGGCGTCCAACCGTCCGTCCCTAGTTGGCGCAATCGGCTCCGGTCTAATGGTCGGAGCGGACACCTGAGCGGCGCTCTGGGCGCTCTCCGGCGACAGAGCTAGATCATGCCCATCGATACAGTGCGGCGTGCTTGGCCGTGGCTCGAATCCATCAAAGATCAAGTCCCCGCGGATGTCGGCCGTGTAGTTTAGGCTTCCAACTGACTTGATGGCCAGGGGCGTAGCTTTCGATCTGCTCCAGATGGCCAAGCAAGTTGGCCCGCAATGCAAAGCCGCCGAATACGAAGATCTGTCCGGGGAGAAAGGTCTCACCCTGGACCGTGTCGTGGTTGATGATTAAAGAAGCCATCGGGCCTAAGGGCGACGACACAGAGGAACTCTCAATGAAAGCACCAATGTCGGTGTCAAAACCGGCGGATCTCGGGTAGGGGGTGCCGAACTGTGCGTCTAGGCGGATGGTAACAGGAGACAAGGGACACGATGTTTTTACCCAGGTTCGGGCCCTCTCGATGGAGGTAAAACCCTACTCCTGCTTGATTAATATAGATGATATGGGTAGTACAAGAGTTAATCTACCACGAGATCAAAGAGGCTAAACCCTAGAAGCTAGCCTATGGTATGATTGTTATTCGTCCTACGGACTAAAACTCTCCGGTTTATATAGACACCAGAGAGGGCTAGGGTTACACAGAGTCGGTTACAATGGGAGGAGATCTTCATATCGTATCGCCAAGCTTGCCTTCCACACCAAGGAAAGTCCCATCCGGACACGGGACAGAGTCTTCAATCTTGTATCTTCATAGTCCGGGAGTCCGGCCAAAGGTCATAGTCAGGCCATCCGGACACCCCCTAATCCAGGACTCCCTCACCTAGCTTCTGGTACTGCCTGGTGTTTGCATCTTGTTGCATCATGTATTCATGTTTAAATTTTATTTAAGTTGAAATGGGGATTGACAAACCCTAGCACCAAAATTAAATCAAATAGGGTCAACCATAAAATCTTTTCAATAAACCCAAAATGTCCCTAAGAAAAGTTCATGATTTCTGGTTAAGGTGGAAACCTCTGCCAAAAATGATGAATATATTCTTACATCATTTTTGGATTTTTGAATTAACTCATATTGTATTTGAATTAGGCCATTTAAATCCTATAAATATTTTAAATGCTCTAATAATTTTGAAACTGCTTGAGGGCTGTTGGGAATAATTTCACAAGTGCCCACAGTTATTTTCAGCATTTTATCAAATGGTTTGGTATTTTTACTAAATCAAAATATAACAAATAAATAGAAAACAGAAGGAATAGAGAAAGGAGAGCAAACTCACCTGGACTTACCTGGCGCCCCACCGCAGCCCAACAGAGGCCCAGCCCACTGGCCACTGCCAGTATCTTCAACCCTGTCGACCGAAGCAGCTGTGTGTTGGACGCACACGCGCGTCGATGCCACCTCCTGCTTCACGCTGGAGGCTCATCCTCCTCCCTGTCCCCGCGCCTGGAGACGCCTCGACCCCCTTTGTCCTTCCCCCCTTTTTCCTGGCTCTCTCCCTCCCCCTCGCTTGTCCGCGGCCATAGCCGAGCGCCACCGTCGCCGCCACTCCCTGTCGCGTGGCCACCGCCGTAGTTTTGCCACACTGTCATGACCATCATGTCCGCAGCCCTCTGCCACATCTTCCTGTCGAGTCCCACGACCTCGGATGGCCTCTGAAGCTGCCAACGCCGCCGTCCTCAACCTCGGATGTCGACGATCCCCGCCGCTTGATTTTCCACGTCCAGCGCCTCCCCGAGCCCTCTGAGACAGTCAACGACCCCGCTGTGAGCCCCTCTTCTTTTTTTTCCCCTCTCCCCGTGCTCATTTGCTCGCTGTAACTGCAATCCTTAGAGCGGCCGAAGCTCACTGCCGTCGTCCATGGCGCCACCGTGGTAACCGCGGCCACAACTCTCACTTGAGCACTGTCGTGAACTCAGCGGGTCCCCACGAACCTAACTTCGCCGCTCGAAGCTACTAACTTGCACCACAGCACTCAGCGCCGCATAGGGCCGAACTCCGGTGCCGCCGTGCTACCTCTTGAGCACTGCGTTGGATTTCCCCGAAGAGGAGAGGATGATGCAGCAAAGTAGCGTAAGTATTTCCCTCAGTTTTTGAGAACCAAGGTATCAATCAAGTAGGAGACCACGCACAAGTCCCTCGTACCTACACAAAACGATAGCTACTCGCAACCAACGCGATTAGGGGTTGTCAATCCCTTCACGGTCACTTACGAGAGTGAGATCTGATAGAGATGATAAATAATATTTTTGGTATTTTTGATAGATAGATGCAAAGTGAAAAGTAAAAGGCAAAGTAAAAAGCAAAGCAAGTAATAAAGTGATAGATATTGATATGATGAGAATAGACCCGGGGGCCATAGGTTTCACTAGTGGCTTCTCTCAATAGCATAGATATTCTACGGTGGCTGAACAATACTGTTGAGCAATTGACAGAATGGAGCATAGTTATGAGTATATCTAGGTATGATC
This sequence comes from Triticum aestivum, assembly GCF_018294505.1. NCBI lineage: Eukaryota > Viridiplantae > Streptophyta > Magnoliopsida > Poales > Poaceae > Triticum > Triticum aestivum. The sequence continues at coordinate 376,534,563 of NC_057801.1, forward strand.
ATGTATATAGGCATCACGTCTGAGACAAGTAGATCGAAACGATTCTGCATCTACTACTATTACTCCACTCATCGACCGCTATCCAGCATGCATCTAGAGTATTAAGTTAAAAATAGAGTAACGCCTTCAGCAAGATGACATGATGTAGAGGGATAAATTCATGCAATATTATAAAAGCCCCATCTTGTTATCCTCGATGGCAACAATACAATATGTGCCTTGTTGCCCCTTTTGTCACTAGGAAAGGACACCGCAAGATTGAACCCAAAGCTAAGCACTTCTCCCATTGCAAGAACTACCAATCTAGTTGGCCAAACCAAACAGATAATTCGAAGAGACTTGCAAAGATAACTCAATCATACATAAAAGAATTCAGAGAAGATTCAAATATTGTTCATAGATAAGCTGGATCATAAACCCACAATTCATCGGTCTCAACAAACACATCGCAAAAAAAAAGATTACATTGAATAGATCTCCACGAGAGAGGGGGAGAACATTGTATTGAGATCCAAAAAGAGAGAAGAAGCCATCTAGCTACTAGCTATGGACCCGAAGGTTTGAAGTAAACTACTCACACTTCATCGAAGGGGCTATGGTGTTGATGTAGATGCCTTCCGTGGTGGATGCCCCCTCCGGCGGAGCTCCGGAACAGGCCCCAAGATGGGATCTCGTGGATACAGAAGGTTGCGGCGGTGGAATTAGGTTTTTGGCTCCTGTTCTGATCGTTTGGGGATACGTAGGTATATATAGGAGGAAGGAGTACGTTGGTGGAGCAACAGGGGGGCCACGAGGCAGGGAGCGCGCCCTAGGGGGGGCGCCCCCCACCCTCGTGACCGCCTCTGTTACATCTTGGAGTAGGGTCCAAGTCTCCTAGATCACGTTCGGTGAGAAAATCACGTTCCCGAAGGTTTCATTCCGTTTGGACTCCGTTTGATATTCCATTTCTTCGAAACACTGAAATAGGCAAAAAAAACAGCAATTCTGGGCTGGGCCTCCGGTTAATAGGTTAGTCCCAAAAATAATATAAAAGTGGAAAATAAAACCCAATATAGTCCAAAACAGTAGATAAAGTAGCATGGAGCAATCAAAAATTATAGATACGTTGGAGACGTATCAGGCATCCCCAAGCTTAATTCCTGCTCGTCCTCGAGTAGGTAAATGATAAAAAAAGAATTTTTTATGCGGAGTAATACTTTGGCATAATTTCAATGTAAATCTTCTTAATTATGGCATGAATATTCAGATCCAAAAGATTCAAGACAAAAGTTCATATTGACACAAAAATAATAATACTTCAAGCATACTAATCAAAGCAATCATGTCTTCTCAAAATAGCATGGCAAAAGAAAGTTCATCCCTACAAAATTATATAGTTAGGCTATGCTTCATTTTCGTCACACAAAGATGTTCCCAACTTCTATACCCCCGATGACAAGCCAAGCAATTGTTTCATAATTAAATAATCTCAAACTTTTTCAACCTTCACGCAATACATGAGCGTGAGCCATGGATATAGCACTATGGGTGGAATAGAATATGATGGTGGGGATTGTGTGGAGAAGACAAAAAAGGAGAAAGTCTCACATTGACGAGGATAATCAACTGGCTATGGAGATGCCCATCAATTGATGTCAACATGAGGAGTAGGGATTGCCATGCAACGGATGCAATAGAGCTATGAATGCTCAACAAAAGAAAACTAGTGGGTGTGCATCCAACTCGCTTGCTCACAAAGACCTAGGGCATTTGAGGAAGCCCATCGTAGAAATATACAAGCCAAGTTCTATAATGAAAAATTCCCACTAGTATAAAAAGACAACTTATGAGACTCACTACATGAAGAACAAGGTGCTACTTTGAAGCACAATATATGAGACTCACTATATTAAGAACAAGGTGCTACTTTGAAGCACAAGTGTGGAAAAGAGATAGTAGCATTTCCCTTTTTATTTTTTTATTTTTTTGGGGCCTTTCTTTTTTTTTGGCCTTTCCCTTTTTTTGGGCAATGCTCTAATAATGATGATCATCACACTTCTATTGATTACAACATGAAGATTACAACTCGAAACTTAGAACAAGATATGACTCTACATGAATGCCTCCGGCGGTGTACCGGGATGGTGCAATGAATCAAGAGTGACATGTATGAAAAATAATGCATGGTGGCTTTGCCACAAATACGATGTCAACTACATGATCCTGCAATGGCAATATGACAAAAGTAATGTATGTCATGATGATGATGGTGGAAGTTGCATGGCAATATATCTCGGAATGGCTATGGAAATGCCATGATAGGTAGGTATGGTGGCTGTTTTGAGGAAGATATAAGGAGGTTTATGTGTGATAGAGCGTATCACGGGGTTTGGATGCACCGGCGAAGTTTGCACCAACTCTCAAGGTGAGAAAGGGCAATGCACGGTACTGAAGAGGCTAGCAAAGGCGGAAAGGTGAGAGTGCGTATAATCCATGGACTCAACATTAGTCAAAAGAACTCATATACTTATTGCAAAAATTTAGAAGTCATCAAAAATCAAGTACTACGCGCATGCTCCTAGGGGGGTAGATTGGTAGAAAAATACCATCGCTCGTCCCCGACCGCCACTCATAAGGATGCACAAGCCAGGTACACTTCATGTTTCAAATTTGTTACACAACTTTAACCATACGTGCATGCTACGGGACTTGCAAACTTCAACACAAGCATTTCTCAAATTCACAAGCTTTGACTTTTTGGTGTCCTTGGATCATCTTGGGGGTGCCATGGGAATCCCCAAGCTTAGGCTCTTGCCACTCCTTGTTCCATAATCCATCAAAACAATTCACCCAAAACTTGAAAACTTCACAACACAAAACTCAACAGAAATCTCGTGAGCTCCGTTAGAGAAAGAAAACAAAGAACTACTTAAGGTACTGTAATGAACTCATTATTTATTTATATTGGTGTTAAGACTACTGTATTCCAACTTCTCTATGGATTATAAACTATTTTACTAGCCATAGATTCATCAAAATAAGCAAACAACACCCGCAAAACAGAATCTGTCAAAAACAGAACAGTCTGTAGCAATCTGTAACTAACGCAAACTTCTGGAACTCTAAAAATTCTACCAAAATAGTAAGTCCTGTAAAATTTGTTTATTAAATAGCAGCAAAAAGAATCAACGCAAAATCACGTTCCTGTGATTTAAAAAACTTATATTTGTGCGCGCAAAATTTCTGTTTTTCAGCAGAATCAAATCAACTATCATCGTAGGTTATCCTATAGGTTCTACTTGGCACAAACACTAATTAAAACATAAATCCACATCCAACAGGAAGGTAGATGGATTATTTATTCCTAAACAGAAGCAAAAACAAAAAACAAAAATAAAATTGGGTTGCCTCCCAACAAGCGCTATCGTTTAACGCCCCTAGCTAGGCATAAAAGCAAGGATAGATCTAGGTATTGTCATCTTTGGTAGGCAATCCATAAGTGGCTCTCATGATAGATTAATATGGTAATTTTATTTTCTTTCTAGGGAAGTGTTCCATTCCCTTCTCCAAGGGAAATTGGAATCTAATATTTCCTTCCTTCATATCAATAATTGCACCAATCGTTCTAAGGAAAGGTCTACCAAGAATAATAGGACATGAAGGATTGCAATCTATGTCAAGAACGATAAAATCTACGGGCACATAATTCCTATTTGCAACAATAGGAACATCATTAATTCTTACCATAGGCTTTTTAATAGTGGAATCTGCAAGATGCAAGTTTAGACAGCAATCATCAAAGTCACGGAAATCTAGCAAATCACACAAAGTTTTGGGAATAGTAGAGACACTAGCACCCAAATCACACAAAGCATGAAACTCATAATCTTTAATCTTAATTTTAATAGTAGGTTCCCACTCATCATAGAGTTTTCTAGGGATAGAAACTTTCAACTCAAGTTTTTCTTCATAAGATTGCATCAAGGCATCAACAATGTGTTCGGTAAAGGTCTTATTTTCACTATAAGCATGAGGAAAATTTAGCACGGATTGCAACAAGGAAATACAACCAATTAAAGAACAATTTTCATAATTAAAGTCCTTGAGATCCAAAATAGTGGGTTTAGCAACATCTAGGTTTTTATTTCTTTCAATCCCACTTTTATCAAATTCATCATCAAGATCTAGAAACTCTGAATTCTTAGAACACCTTCTAGGTAAAGGAAGATCATATTCAGTTTCATCAAGATTCATATTACAAAACAAAGATTTAATGGGGGACACATCAATAACTTTTAGATCTTCATCTTGATTTTCATAGGAATTCGGTTTAGCGGCCATCTTATTGACTAAGGTAGCTTGCATATCTGAAATTTCAGCCGTCATCTTCTCAAGACGAGCAATTTGGTCTCTTATACCATAAAATTCTTTAGACATATTATCGAGTTCTTTATTCATATAACTCATAAAACTTTTTTGTTCCTTAAGCTCCTTTCTAAAGAAATTATTATGCTCAAATTGCAAAACCATAAACTTTCTGACATTGCTTTCGATCTCACCTAGCCTTTTAAGGTGAAGATCACCAAATCTAGGTAGAGCCATCGCAACAAGCAAGCAAACTAGCACACGAGCAAACAAAAAGGCAACGGGAAAAGGCAAACGAGAAAAGAGAGGAGGAGATTGGGAAAGAGAGGGCGAATAAAACGGCAAGGGTGAAGTGGGGGAGAGGAAAACGAGAGGCAAATGGCAAATAATGTAATGCGAGAGATAGAGATTGTGATGGGTACTTGGTATTGTTGACTTGCTTGCGTGAGCCTCCCCGGCAACGGCACTAGAAATTCTTCTTGCTACCTCTTGAGCACTGCCTTGGATTTCCCCGAAGAGGAGAGGATGATGCAGCAAAGTAGCGTAAGTATTTCCCTCAGTTTTTGAGAACCAAGGTATCAATCCAGTAGGAGACCACACACAAGTCCCTCGTGCCTACACAAAATGATAGCTACTCGCAACCAACGCGATTAGGGGTTGTCAATCCCTTCACGGTCACTTACGAGAGTGAGATCTGATAGAGATGATAAATAATACTTTTGGTATTTTTGATAGATAGATGCAAAGTGAAAGTTAAAAGGCAAAGTAAAAAAGCAAAGCAAGTAATAAAGCGATAAAGATTGATATGATGAGAATAGACCCGGGGGCCATAGGTTTCACTAGTGGCTTCTCTCAAGAGCATAGATATTCTACGGTGGCTGAACAAATTACTGTTGAGCAATTGACAGAATTGAGCATACTTATGAGTATATCTAGGTATGATCATGTATATAGGCATCACGTCCGAGACAAGTAGATCGAAATCATTCTGCATCTACTACTATTACTCCACTCATCGACCGCTATCCAGCATGCATCTAGAGTGTTAAGTTAAAAACAGAGTAACGCCTTAAGCAAGATGACATGATGTAGAGGGATAAATTCATGCAATATGATAAAAACCCCATCTTGTTATCCTCGATGGCAACAATACAATACGTGCCTTGCTGCCCCTTCTGTCACTGGGAAAGGACACCGCAAGATTGAACCCAAAGCTAAGCACTTCTCCCATTGCAAGAACTACCAATCTAGTTGGCCAAACCAAACGGATAATTCGAAGAGACTTGCAAAGATAACTCAATCATACATAAAAGAATTTAGAGTAGATTCAAATATTGTTCATAGATAAACTGGATCATAAACCCACAATTCATTGGTCTCAACAAACACACCGCAAAAAAGAAGAAGATTACATCGAATAGATCTCCACGAGAGAGGGGGAGAACATTGTATTGAGATCCAAAAAGAGAGAAGAAGCCATCTAGCTACTAGCTATGGACCCGAAGGTCTGAAGTAAACTACTCACACTTCATCGGAGGGGCTATGGTGTTGATGTACAAGCCCTCCATGGTGGATGCCCCCTCCGGCGGAGCTCCGGAACAGGCCCCAAGACTGGATCTCGTGGATACAGAAGGTTGCGGCGGTGGAATTAGGTTTTTGGCTCCTGTTATGATCGTTTGGGGATACGTAGGTATATATAGGAGGAAGGAGTACGTCGGTGGAGCAACAGGGGGGCCACGAGGCAGGGGGCACGCCCTAGGGGTGGCGCGCCCCCCACCCTCGTGACCGCCTCTGTTACATCTTGGAGTAGGGTCCAAGTCTCCTGGATCATGTTCGGTGAGAAAATCACGTTCCCGAAGGTTTCATTCCGTTTGGACTCTGTTTGATATTCCGTTTCTTCGAAACACTGAAATAGGCAAAAAACAGCAATTCTGGGCTGGGCCTCTGGTTAATAGGTTAGTCCCAAAAATAATATAAAAGTGGAAAATAAAACTTAATATAATCCAAAACAGTAGATAAAGTAGCATGGAGCAATCAAAAATTATAGATACATTGGAGACGTATCACGCCGCGAGCTCCATTCCGGTGAGCTCCGGCCACCCCAGCTCGAGCTGCTATCACCCCTGGATGCGCGTGAAGCCCAGCAACCCATAGCCGCAAACCACGCCCGAAACCGTCCCCTGTAGCGCTTTCCCGTGGCGTTTCCGTCGTCGGATTTGGTCACCGCCGGCTGAACTCCGGCAAGGTCGACGTGGCCATCATTAGCAGCTAATGACATCACTAATTGACCCCTAGAGCCACTGACATGTGGGCCCCAGTGCCTAGTTAATAATTAACTTCTTTGTTAGATTAGAACTAATCCCGGGGGGGGGGCCGCCTGTCACCTTTGACTCGGCCACGTCAGCATTGACCTGGTCCCACGTGTCAGCCTCTGTAGCTGGCTCTGGGTCACTGACCAATGGGTCCCACGTGTCAGGTTTAACGCTGCTCAACCCTGTTGACCTGCTAACGTCACACAGGCATCATGCTGATGCAGTAAAGTATTTCTGGAATTAAAATAAATCAGGAAATGATTTAAGAATTTCAGAAATTACTCAAAACTTCTAAAAATCATAGAAATTAATCTATAACTCGGAATGAAATAAGTTATATATAAAAAATGATCAGAAAAATCCAATCTATCCATCTGCACGGGTTTCATGCATGTTAAAGCAACTTAAACCTGCTGTTCATATCAAAACATGATAATGCACTTTGTAAATTCATATTTTGAGCTTGAACTTGAACCTTGGGTTCAAAATAACTTAGACCCATCCGGTTGTACTTGCGTTAGGCCAACACACTCATATTGCCATGTCATGATCATGCATCATATTGTGCATTGCATTGATTGTGTTTCCTTCTCTTTTGTCGGAACTTGCCCCCTCTCGATAGACGTGGTTTCGACGATGTGATCAATGACACCGATGAAGAACTATACTATCTTCAGAAGTGCCAGGCAAGCAAAAACCCCTTGTTCATTCCGATACAAACCCACTCTCTCGCTCTGCTCTCTTTTACTGCATTAGGACAACAACGATTCAACTGTTACATGATGCAGTAGTTGAACCCCTTATCATTTGCATGACCTGTCATTGCCATAGTAAATATATGAAACCCACTAGCATGAGTAGAAGTTGTTTGAGCCCTGATGTGCCTACTCATTCATGCTTGTTTGTCATGCCTGCTATTGCTTAGAGTTGTGTCAGGTCTGATTCATCGGGAATGAATTGGAATGTTGTGAAACATGTCCTACTGTTGAGAGCTAAGTGTGTGAACATGATTTGGTAAACATAGCGGTGAGAGGCCATGTAGGAGTACATGGTGAGTTGTCTCATTGAAGCCGTCCTCAGGAACTGAGTTCTGTGTTTGTGATCCATGAACAGTTACTACCACACATTGGGTTCCGGTAACTTGACCCCTCTCGACTTATTAATCAGCCGGATCTCTGTCCAAGAGTTGCAACTAGTTTCTGGTGTTTGTAGGTTCTGTTAGTAGTCTACCAAGTGGCACCCATTACAGGTGGGCTTGGGTCAGACTAGGCACCATGGACGGGTATGCCAAGCGTCGCCCGTTTGGTGGGATTGGAACCTTGTACACATCGTTTGGGGCCGTGAGTGACACCCCGGCCGGATCTCCTTGCGGATGGAACCCGAATAGGCGATAAACCTGGACTAGACTCTTGTGTGGTTAGTCAGGTCGTGGACGACACCCTCGCCAGGCTTCCACTTGAAGGTTGCCGAGATACATGACGTGTACATGGAGGTATGTGGCAAGAGCGTGTGTGAAGAAGTACACCCCTGTAGGTTAATATGATCTATTCTAATAGCCGCGTCCGCGGTAAAGGACCTCTGGGTTGCCTATACAGTTCATAGAAAAGTGAAAGTAGATACTCTAAAATACGCAAGATAAGCATGAGTGCTATGGATGGCGTTCTCGTAGGGAGACAGAAGCGGATCCATAGTGGTGTATTGATATGGTGAATATGCGGACTCGTGTGCGCCAAAAGAGTTACTTGCAGTCGTAGTTCAGGATAGCCACCGAGTCAAAGCTGGCTTGCTGTAGTTAAACCCCACCATCCCTTTGTTCATAATAATGCATATGTAGTTAGTTCTAATGTAAGTCTTGTTGGGTACATTTGTACTCATGTTTGCTTAATTTATGTTTTTGCAGAGAGACTTCAGTCTCGCTAGTAGTTCCGCGTGGACTTCGACATTTAGCTTGTTACCTCAGCTACGATCTTGTGCCCTCGGCAGGATCTGGTAGATAGTCAGGCTTCTCAGCCTTTTTCATTTATAGTTGTCTGTACTCAGACATGTTAAGCTTCCGCATGTGCTTTGACTTGTATGCTCTGAATGCTGGGCCGAGAGATCCATGTTTGTAATATCTCGCTCCTCGGAGCCTATTGAATTAAATACTTGAGTTGTAGAGTCATGTTGTGATGCCATGTTGTATTTGCACATATCGAGCATATTGTGTGTATGTTGTTGAAATGCTTGGTATGTGTGGGATCTGACTATCTAGTTGTTTATCTTTGGTAGCCTATCTTACTGGGAAATGTCTCCTAGTGCTTCCACTGAGCCTTGGTAGCTTGCTACTGCTCCGGAACACTTAGGTTGGCCAACATGTGTCCTTCTTCGTTCCTGTGTCCGTCCCTTCCGGGAAATGTCACGCGGTGTATACCGAAGTCCTGTTAGCCTGCTACAGCCCGGTTTACCGGAGTCCTGCTAGCCCAGTTTCTACAGCCCGGATTCACTCGCTGATGACCGACACGTTCGTTGTTGGGTCATGTATGCCTGTCCCTATAAGTTAGTGCCACTTTGGGTTCATGACTAGCCATGTCAGCCCGGGCTCCTTGTCATATGGATGCTAGTGACACTATCATATACGTGTGCCAAAATGCGCAAACGGCCCCGAGCCTGGTAAGCGACACCCATGTGGGAATACCGTGCGTGAGGCCGCAAAGTGATATGATGTGTTACATGCTAGATCGGTGTGGTATTTAGTCGGGGTCCTGACAACATTGGTACCAGAGTTTGATTGCCTGTATGATTACCAAGCCAAACTGGTCGAAGTTGAGTCTAGAAATGCTTTAGTTATATGTAGGGGAATTGATTGTGGGATGGAACGTAAGGCTCTTTTTACTCCTTTACCTAATGCCCTTCTGATCCGAGTCATCCTATCTTTCCTCCGGGGTTAAGGAACTAGGCTTTCTCTTCTTTCTATCAGGATCATGTGTTACTAATCTGTAGACCTATAGGATTTATGGATTCAAGCCTTAGTTCAGTTCTTACCACCTCCGTGTGTTGACAGTTGGTCTCGGAATCTTGCTATGTGATGATCGAGCGGTTATGCCACCATTTTGTAGGACCTCTCAAATCTTTTCAAGCATTTACAGCCGTTATGTTGTCCGAGTCACCCAGGTTTCTAAACAATCTGATGCATTTGCAAAATCCTTTCCCTCTGTTTTCAATGTATTTTGTGCCAGATTAACCAGACTAATCGGTGAGTTGAGGTACTCTATTGCCTCGACATATATGTTGGAGCTCTTATTATGACCCTAGGTGTCTAGAGTATCACCTAGCAATCTAGCCATGCCTTGTGTTCCTAGTGTGATGATTCTGGCCATCATTCTCGAAAGCATCCCGTGATGCCACTTAGTAGTAGGTATTCTACTCCTGGGGTTCTGAACCCGAGATTCACCCTACTTACCTCATGTTGATAGTGTTTGCTAGTTCCTTTAGGATATTAGAAACCTTTGCGATATTCCTTGAGGTTCATGGTATATCCTTCTTCCAAATATCATGAAATGCTTATGGCAGAAGTTCCTCGCAGAACCGAAAGATCACAACCAGAGTGCTCTTGATGAGTTCTCGATTCCATGTTGTGACTCTGTCAGTTCTACCTTCTCTGCATGGGTTATCCGGAAGAAATCTGTTGAACTTGGTTCGACATACTAATCTATGCATCCACAACTCAGAAAGTTATATGTTCCTTTGAGTTGTCCCTTTTTAGTTGTCTTCTAACCTTTGTCTATCAATTGATAGTCAAGAGTATGTGTGCATTCGTTAATCGATGCCTATTACTCTTGTGGTCCGTCAAGCCATTCTATTACGGAATGACTGGGAGAAACAAACTCTAGTACCTCATCCTTATCTAGGATTGAGTCAAAGTAGTTGTACCTCGCAGATCAAAATGCCAATCCAGCTTTTGCTCTGTTCTACTTGGAGTGTTACCATCTTTATATCAAGAATATCATGGGAACTGCACACCATCCTATGAACTCTTTATACAGTGATACTTCGCGCCATCATTATTCATCTCTCAGTTTCCATGTTGTTGCAACCGGAATGCCGACAGGTGAACGATGATGTGTGACATCAATACTCCTAGCAACCTTGTTGCTTGGTAGTTAAAGGACAATAATTTCATTCTTAGCGTGTTGGTTATTGAATCATCATCCTAAGATTTCTCGTGCGACCTAGTCCATTTTCCCTGGTGCACTCCTCGATTAATGAGATAGGATTGTGCCAATCCATCACTCTCTTGATCACATTGTCTTGCCCTGAAAGGCAAGATTGATCTAGAGCTTAGTAACATATGGGTGGTTCATGATTTTCCGAATATCTTATCGGAAGTGTTACCAGGTTGTCACCTGACCGCTATGTTGAGTTCGTGATCAAGTTGGTTTCTTGTAAACCACCCCTTCTCCAAGAATCTGTGGTGGATACCCCTGAGCTAGTTAGTCAAGCTAAATAACAACTTGGAGAGTTTTAAGATAAAAACTTGTCTAACCTAGTTCATTTCCAAAGGGATATCTTGTGTTTGTGTACGTTGAAGAAAGATGATATATTCATCGACTGATCCTCGTGATCAATTGTAGGAGCTGTGGTCATATCTAGTCTTTGATTTGAGTGTGGGCTATCATCAAATCAAATTAGAACCAATGATGGTCATAATGTTCTCTTACTTGTGGTTGATCCCTCGAGCATACACCATTACATCTTTGGGTTTGACCGATGCTATCACCTTGTTCATATAAATTGTGGAATTCCATTTATATGGAAACATGGATGAATTGTTGTTGAGCCCATTGACAACATCCATGTCCTCCCCATGATTTCGTTGGAGATTAAGCTAGCATTGGAAACTTTTATAAGCATTATCTTCATGTCCCGTGCATGAAGCATATGCCCGGATGAAAGAAGTGACTTTCTCTAATTCACGTGCATTTGGTGCAAGTTGCCACTGTGAAGCAGCTATTTCACCTGGTGTCGTAATAACCACTGTTTTCGGGTTTGAAGGCATAAGCGCAGCAAGATCTTCTTTCATTTAAGAAGAAGCCACCGTAAAGAACTTTTGTCGATTAACTCGTGGGACTCTACTGAATTCCAGCATGGGTGTGGTAGATTACTGACGTGAAGCCGGACCTCTATGAGTGCTCTACATGGCCGGCGGGAAAGTCAATGTTCCTTCCTTTGGAATCATTCCAAATCAGTCATGCATACGTGTGAAGTATTATGTGGTTTGGAGACTTGCAACCTTCATTCTATGTGTGTCCCTAGCACAGCAAGCCACTGATTGATTTGTTCAAGGAGAAGAAGTTCCTTCATAAGAGCTAATCATGACTTATGTTAGGAATTCATTATCCTCGATGATGGTTCCCAACCTGAACTCGGTAGTGTTTTAGTATAAGACTACTATGTGGTCATGCTTGTCTAGGACAGCGTGTTCACATGGGTTTAGCAGAACCAGCTCATGTTTTGGAGCTTGCTATCGTAGTTCATTTTCCGAGAATCTCGCAACGCCATCTTGTCAATTTGTGTTGCAAACTTTCATCTTTCTTTCTAGACTTGATGAGTCTGAAATATCCTGTTACCAACCAGATCTGAATCTCAGACAAGTATGATGGTTGGAACTTTTCCAAGATCTACGATGTAGGTCCCGGCAAGGTTGATGTTTTGGCCAACACACCGGGCTGGAAGATCTATCATTGTAGTATCTTGATTGAGAAATTTGATCATCCTCTTCATGGGGATCTCGTGCGACTTATTCTAGAAGTTGCTCCTTAGGGATTCTCTCTAAGTTTCCTCTGTTATTCTATAACCATTCTAACAGTGGAATCACTCTCGACTGTTGGGTTTTTCCCCAGTTGCTAGAATCATTCCCAGCATTTGTATTTTGTTCCTAGCTTGCACCTCCATTGTGCCACCCTACCATGGACTACCCTTCTCAGTAATTACTGATCAGGATCATTTCCAAGTGGTCCTACCATGGGTTCCATCCATCTCCGATTTTAGGCAAAATCATCCATTGTGTTTTATTCAACAAGGTAATCCACATCATCCATACTAGTTCGGGTATGTCATTCATCCGGACTCCTTCAATGATCGATTGTGATTTGCCTTAAGCTGGTATAAAGAGTTTCAATGATCTCTGAATCAAAGGTAATTCTTCTTGCCACTTACGGGATGATTCTACGAGTCACCTCCTCTAAGATGTCTCGTTATGGTATCATGGCAATTCAACTCCTTGCTACGTTGACAACTGTTCACCACCTTCTTAAGTGTGAAATTGTTGTCTACCTGGTGAACCTCTGTCATCTGTTTCACTCCCTCCCTCTAGATGCATGCTTCATGCTCAGCTCAAGAGATGTTTCAATGACTCACTCCATGAGTTGATCCTAAGTTGTTCGGTCTTCGAGGAGATCGATCCTTTTAGAGTTTTCCCCTTTCCTCTCGTTGCCATGTTGGTTGGAGTTCTCAGAGAAAGACATCGAGAAAAAGATGGTGATCGAATCGACGTTCTTATGAAGTGCAACCTGGATCTTGAAGATTATGGTAGCTTTGTGTCCCCTCTATCTTCTTACCCCACGTCTTTGAATCTCGGGGCGAGATTCTTGCTTAGTGGGGGTGAGTTGTCACATCCCTAGCTTCTGGTACTGCCTGGTGTTTGCATCTTGTTGCATCATGTTTAAATTTTATTTAAGTTGAAATGGGGATTGACAAACCCTAGAACCAAAATTAAATCAAATAGGGTCAACCATAAAATCCTTTCAATAAACCCAAAATGTCCCTAAGAAAAGTTCATGATTTCTGGTTAAGGTGGAAACCTCTGCCAAAAATGATGAATATATTCTTACATCATTTTTGGATTTTTGAATTAACTCATATTGTATTTCAATTAGGGCATTTAAATCCTATAAATATTTTAAATGCTCTAATAATTATGAAATTGCTTGAGGGTTGTTGGGAATAATTTCACAAGTGCCCATAGTTATTTTGAGCATTTTATCAAATGGTTTGGTATTTTTACTAGATCAAAATATAACAGAATAAATAGAAAACAGAAGGAATAGAGAAAGGAGAGCAAACTCACCTGGACTTACCTGGCGCCCCACCGCAACCTAGCAGAGGCCCAGCCCACTGGCCTCTGCCAGTCATCTTCAACCCCGCCGACCGAAGCAGCTATGTGCTGGACGCACACGCGCGTCGATGCCACCTCCTACTTCACGCTGGAGGCTCATCCTCCTCCCTGTCCCCGCGCCTAGAGATGACTCGACCCCCTCTGTCCTTCCCCCCCTCTTTACTGGCTCTCTCCCTCCCCCTCGCTTGTCCGCAGCCATCGCCGAGCGCCACCATCACCACCGCTCCATGTCGTGTGGCCACCGCCGTAGTTTTGCCACACCGTCATGACCAGCATGTCCGCAGCCATCTACCACATCTTCCTGTCGAGTCCCACGAGCTCGGATGGCCTCTAAAGCCGCCAACGCCGCCGTCCTCCACCTGGGATGCCGACGATCCCCGCCGCTCGATTTGCCATGTCCAGCGCCTCCCCGAGCCCTCTGAGACAGTCAACGACCCCGCTGTGAGCTCCTCTTCTTTTCCCCCCTCTCCCCGCGCTCATTTTCTCGCTGTAGCTGCAATCCTCAGTGTGGCCGAAGCTCACCGCCGCCGTCCATGGCGCCACCGTGGTAACCGCGGGCACAACTCTCACTTGAGCACTGCCGCGAACTCAGCGGGTCCCCACGAACCTAACTCCGCCGCTCGAAGCTACTGACTTGCACCACAGCACTCAGCGCCGCTCGGGGCCGAACTCTGGCGCCGCCGCGAGCTCCATTCCAGTGAGCTTCGGCCACCCCAGCTCGAGCTGCTATCACCCCTGGATGCGCGTGAAGCCCAGCAACCCATAGCCACAAACCATGCCCGAAACCATCCCCTGTAGCACTTTCCCGTGGCGTTTCCATCGTCGGATTTGGTCACCACCGGCTGAACTCCGACGAGGTAGACGTGGCCATCATTGGCAACTAATGACATCACTAATTAACCCCTAGAGCCACTGACATGTGGGCCCCAGTGCCTAGTTAATAATTAACTTCTCTGTTAGATTAGAACTAATCCCAGGGGGGCGCCTGTCACCTTTGACTCGGCCACATCAGCATTGACCTGGTCCCACGTGTCAGCCTCTGTAGCTGGCTCTAGGTCACTGACCAATCGGTCCCACACGTCAGGTTTGATGCTGGTCAACCCTGTTGACCTACTGACGTCACACAGGCATCATGCTGATGCGGTAAAGTATTTCTGGAATTAAAATAAATTAGGAAATACTCAAAACTTCTAAAAATCATAGAAATTAATGTATAACTCAGAACGAAATAAGTTATATATGAAAAATGATCAGAAAAATCCAATCTATCCACCTACACTGGTTTCATGCATGTTAAAGCAACTTAAACCTGCTGTTTATATCAAAACATGATAATGCACTTTGTAAATTCATAGTTTGAGCTTGAACTTGAACCTTGGGTTCAAAATAACTTAGACCCATCCGGTTGTAGTTGTGTTAGGCCAACACACTCATATTGCCATGTCATGATCATGAATCATATTGTGCATTGCATTGATTGTGTTTCCTTCTCTGTTGTCGGAACTTGCCCCCTCTCGATAGACGTGGTTTCGACGATGTGATCAATGACACCGATGAAGAACTATACTATCTTCAGAAGTGCCAGGCAAGAAAAAACCCCTTGTTCATTCTGATACAAACCCACTCTCTCGCTCTGCTCTCTTTTACTGCATTAGGACAACAATGATTCAACTGTTACATGCTGCAGTAGTTGAACCCCTTATCCTCTGCATGACCTATCATTGCCATAGTAAATAGATGAAACCCACTAGCATGAGTAGGAGTTGTTTGAGCCCTGATGTGCCTACTCATTCATGCTTGTTTGTCATGCCTGCTATTGCTTAGAGTTGTGTCAGGTCTGATTCATCGGGAATGAATTGGAATATTGTGAAACATGTCCTGCTGTTGAGAGCTAAGTGTGTGAACATGATTTGGTAAAGGTAGCGGTGAGAGGCCATGTAGGAGTACATGGTGGGTTGTCTCATTGAAGCTGTCCTCAGGAACTAAGTTCCGTGTATGTGATCCATGAACAGTTACTACCACACATTGGGTTCCGGTAACTCGACCCCTCTCGACTTATTAATCAGCCTGATCTCTGTCCGGGAGTTCCAACTAGTTTCTGGTGTTTGTAGGTTGTGTTAGTAGTGTACCAAGTGGCACCCGTTACAGGTGGGCTTGGGTCAGACTAGGCACCATGGACGGGTATGCCAAGCGTCGCCCGTTTGGTGGGCTTGGAACCCTGTACACATCGTTTGGGGCCGTGAGCGACACCCCGGCCAGATCTCCTTGCGGATGGAACCCGAATAGGCAATAAACCTTGAATAGAGTCTTGTGTGGTTAGTCAGGTCATGGCCGACACCCTCGCCAGGCTTCCGCTTGAAGGTTGCCGAGATACATGACGTGTACATGGCGGTAAGTGGCAAGAGCGTGTGTGAAGAAGTACACCCCTTCAGGGTTAATATGATCTATTCGAATAGTCGCGTCCGTGGTAAAGGACCTCTGGTTTGCCTATACAGTTCTTAGACAAGTGAAAGTGGGTATTCTAAAATACGCAAGATAAGCATAAGTGCTATGGATGGCGTTCTCGTAGGGAGATGGAAGCGGATCCATAGTGGTGTATTCATATGGTGAATATGCGGACTCGTGTGCGCCACCTCAAAATAGTTACTTGCAGTCGTAGTTCAGGATAGCCACCGAGTCAAAGCTGGCTTGCTGCAGTTAAACCCCACCATCCCTTTGCTCATAATAATGCATATGTAGTTAGTTCTCATGTAAGTCTTGCTGGGTACATTTGTACTCATGTTTGCTTAATTTATGTTTTTGCAGAGAGACTTCAGTCTCGCTAGTAGTTTTGTGTGGACTTCGACGTTTAGCTTGTTACCTCAGCTACAATCTTGTGCCCTCGGCAGGATCTGGTAGATAGCCAGGCTTCTCAGCCTTTTTCATTTATAGTTGTCTGTACTCAGACATGTTACGCTTCCGCATGTGCTTTGACTTGTATGCTCTGAATTCTGGGTCGAGAGATCCATGTTTGTAATATCTCGCTCCTCGGAGCCTATTGAATTAAATACTTGAGTTGTAGAGTCATGTTGTGATGCCATGTTGTATTTGCACATATCGATCATATTGTGTGTATGTTGTTTAAATGCTTGGTATGTGTGGGATCTGACTATCTAGTTGTTTATCTTTGGTAGCCTCTCTTACTGGGAAATGTCTCCTAGTGCTTCCACTGAGCCTTGGTAGCTTGCTACTGCTCCGGAACACTTAGGCTAGCCGGCATGTGTCCTTCTTCGTTCCTGTGTCAGTCCCTTTGGGGAAATGTCACGCGGTGTCTACCGGAGTCCTGTTAGCCTGCTACAGCCCGGTTTACCGAAGTCCTGCTAGCCCAGTTGCTACAGCCCGGATTCACTCGCTGATGACCGACACGTTTGTTACTGGGTCATGTATGCATGTCCCTGTAAGTTAGTGCCACTTTGGGTTCACGACTAGCCATGTCAGCCCGAGCTCCTTGTCATATGGATGCTAGCGACACTATCATATACGTGTGCCAAAATGCGCAAACGGTCCCGGGCCTGGTAAGGCGACACCGTGGGAATATCGTGCATGAGGCCGCAAAGTGATATGAGGTGTTACATGCTAGATCGGTGTGGCATTTAGTCGGGGTCCTGACAGGATCCCTCCGTGGACTCGCGCAACCATTACCCTTCATGGGTTGAAGTCTCCACCAACATGATGTACGATAGCACCACCTATCGGAACCATGCCAAAAATCTCCGTGTCTCCAATTGCGTTTGCACACTCCAATCCCATCCCTTTACTTTCTTGCAAGTTAAATGCTTTACTTTCTGCTGCTCATATACTCTTTGCATGCTTGCTTGAATTGTATTATTTATGCTTAAAATTGTGTCAATCTACCACCTCAACTTGAAAAACTTAAAAACTGCCACCTTTATTTGTTGAGGGTCTAACCACCCACCCCCCCTCTAGACACCTCTTCTCGATCCTTTCAGCTGCGGAAAAGCTTCATGTGGAACCAAGAACTTTTGTTCTCCACCTTACTCAGACCTCTGTATCCCCAGCAACAATGGCCCAGAAAAGGAGAAAGTTGGACTCCAGTAAGCCTCTCCCGGTAGAGCCCCTCGAGGCTCCTGGCAGGGACCATGCCAGGAACAACTCCCCATCATTTGTCGGGCTGCACCCTCCTATCGGGCCTTTGGACCCCACGGTCGAGGAACACACCCCCACAAGCGGGGAGGTGACGTTAGTCCTTGGTTCCGAGTCTTAGGCTCCAACTTGGGCAAGGCATATAGTCCACTTCCTCCAAACCGGAGAACTTCCCGATGAGCAAGATGAAGCTGAAAGAGTAGCCCGGAGGGCCAGTGTGTACCAGTTTGTCGATGACACTCTGTGCAGAAGGAGGCCCAATGGTGTGAAATTGAAGTGCATCTGCCGGGAAGAAGGAAAGGAACTGCTGGCAGAGATACACAAAGGCATGTGCGGCTCCCACAATGGATCAAGGGAATTAGTTGGGAAAGCATTCCGGCAAGGATTCTATTGGCCCACAACCCTCCAAGATGCAGCCGAGCTAGTGACCAAGTGTGAAGCCTGCTAGCTCCATTCCAAGAACATGCATCTGCCTACACAAGCTCCTCAGACAATCCCTTTGTGATGGTCGTTTTTGGTCTGGGGGCTCGATATCCTCGGCCCTTTCCCCCGAGCTGCCAGGGGCTTTGAATTTTTATTCGTTGCAATCGATAAGTTTACAAAGTGGCCAGAAGTATCTGGCATGATAAAGGTGATTGCTCAGTCAGCTATCAAGTTCTTAAAAGATTTGGTGTGCCGCTTCGGGGTTCCTGCCCGGATCATCATTGACAACGGCACCCAATTCATGAGCCGCACCTTCATGCAATATGTTCATGCCCTTGGGAACAAAATCTCATTTTCCTCTATTGCACATCCCAGAAGCAATGGACAAGCTGAGAGGGCGAGTGCTAAAGTGCTACGCGGACTCAAGACAAGAACATTTGATAAGCTGCAGAAGTGCGGCAAGCGATGGATCGATGAGCTGCCGGTAGTTCTTTGGTTCCTCAAAACGACACCGAATCAAGCTACCGGGCAGACTCCCTTCTCCCTAGTCTATGGCGCAGAAGCAGTTATCCCCATGAAACTCATTTACGGGTCCCCTCAAGTGTTGCCTACGATGAAGTAGCGCAAGATTAACATCGGCGTGACGATGTTGTGCTACTCGAGGAGAACCGTCTCCGGGCTGTTATGTGTGCTTCACGCTATCAGCAGGCCCTGTGTCGTCATCATAGCCGTAGGTTTCATGCCCGGTGTTTTGATGAAGGTGACCTTGTCCTTAGGCGTGTTCAGTCTGCCAAGGGTGCAAACAAGTTGTCGCCGAAGTGGGAAGGCCCTTACCGGGTAGTACGAGTCACCAGACCTGGCGCAGTCCGTCTGGAGACTGGAGATGGCATTAAATTGCAAAACTCATGGAATATTGAGCATCTCTGTAAGTTCTACCCGTAAGGCGCGGCTGTCGGGCCCTACCCGCCAGCCACCCATTTGTACAGGCCTTGCCTCAGTTGCATGTAACCCCTTGTACAAAGCCAGGCGAAGACCCTAAGCAACAGAAATAAACGAAGCGCTGGGCCCCCCAACAAATTGCATGCATGCATAAGCATATCATGAGCATTGCATCCTCATATAGATTAGGATTGCATCTGGCATCATTTTTCATCTGCATAACCTACAGGGTCCTGCCGTGGATTATGTTCCTAAGAAGAGATGAAGAGACAAGCCAGCACAGCAACCTCCGGCAGGCAAAACAGATAAGTTCTATCTCTTATCCATACATGTTCTGTAAGTTTAATCTTGCGCGTAGGAAAGCCTCACACTTTTTTTGAAACTTAGGTGCTCCCATCTTTTGACTCGAATGTTGCTTTGGTCAAGATGGTCGCAGTGGCCTTTGATGATGAAAAGTTGGCGGGGGCTGGTTCCTTATTACGATTTGTGCCTGGCAAGCATGTCTTCCTGGCAGCCAAATAGAGGGTACTGGAAGGATAGCCTACCGGGGAAACTTGTTTATTTTTAAATATAGAGGCATTCCACCTCTGCATGGCCATATACATGCACGAGTCCCCGACAAGGTTTACCTTTTTCATTAATATGCTTCAAACAAGTACAAGCATTACAGAAAACAAACATGGATTAAAGGGATTACATTATTTGAACTAAAATTTGGCAAGTGCCTACATGTTTAAGATTGAAAAATGATAAGTGCCTCGTAATGACCTTTCTTGTCCCTCTCCCACCAGGCATGGCAGGTGAAGGCAAAGAGGGCAAAAGGAGTGCCTGGGCGGGGGCCTAGGCCAACCCTATCGGGCTCCAGGAAAGGTAGCCTAGCGGTGAAGGGAGAACACCGACGAAGGTGATGATGGAGAGCATGGCGGAGACTACCTCCCAACCACCGCCACCAGGGCCAGCACGACGCGGCAGGGCTAACAGAGCTGCAGCCCGAGAGCTGCAGCCCGCGGTCGGGGTCCAGCTGGAAGAAGCCGAGGAGCACCATCACAACCTCTTCATCCAACTTACCGGCAATCACCTTCCCGGGGAAAAAACGCAGGTGCGGATGATGGTGTTGCCCCATGATGAAGGTGGTGCGGGCGGTGGTCAGCCAGAGTCGAAGTTGTCTTCGCTGGCGTTGTCATTGTTGTCATTGTCCTCCTCGTCGCTTTCGCTAAAGGAGGAGCTTTCGTCGTCGGTCGAGCTCTCTGTGCAACACCCTAAGCGAGCACCCGATCTCCCAAACACCTTGACAGAGAGGAATCTGTCCTCCATTAACTTAAAATGGAGGACATGCCCTTTCGACAAGCTATGAGTGCAAGCAAAGGTCTTCCAGCCATGGCAAAAGTAAATAATGTGAGGGGCATGGAAGTCTACGTCAACACGAATATTGTTGTTCCCGCAGCCCCTCATGTGCAGCTTCAACACGCACGGTTTTCTCAAGTTCCATCACCCTCACAAAGGGAGTGGGAAAACGGAGGCGTCCGTGTGCGGGCTTGTACATCCTGATGACGAACTCCAAAGGTTGGTCTCCGCGTGGCCTTCCAACGGAGGAGGGGCGTCTGGCGGAGGCGCGATCTGGGCGCCGCCTCGTCCTCCTCCTCCCCAGGCGCCCCGACGGCCTCGACCTCGTCCCATCCCTCCTCCTCTCGCAGCGGGTTCCGCCCCACACTCTCAGAAGGAGGAGGAAGACGCTGCCGAGCAGAGGCTCTCTTCGCTGGCACTAGGGCGCCACCGCGCCCTCTCCCTCTCGTCATGGCGAACGAAAAAGAATTTGAAGAAGGGAAGATGCAAGGTGTGTGAATTAAACCATTGCTCCTATCTCCTTCTATAGCGGGATCAGGCCGGGGGTTGGCCTTTCGTACATAAGGCAACCACCCCGCTCCTCCAATATGGCTTCCCTGCGCCTGCAACGGCCCAGGGAATCGGGGTCGACCTTCTGCGCCAATCAGTGGCGCCCGGTCTTCTGCCATGGCACCCATTTCTGCGCTCTCTTCATCCACCACCTACCCAATGCAGTGCATGCGAGACACATGGCGGACACCCCAAGGGGCAAAGGGAAAGTGGGATGGCCATTTTTGCCCCGTGCTCGTGGGGCGTGGGTAGTCCGGAAGCCACGATCTGGTTTTCTCCGTAGCATTCAGCACGACATGCGGGAAAACCGGAAACCGACCCAGACTAAAGATAATGAAGAAGCAAAGAAGACCTCAAGAGGCGAAGCTGAGCACTCCTGCCTGTGCACTAATTAGGTCATGTCCTGATGACACCCAGCGGTGTGATCGTGCCAGGCCCGGGGGCTTCTGTCGGTGCAACAGACTCTGGGTCCGCTGCCCGGACTGTGCACAGGCATGAGGACAAGTTCACAACACCATGATCAACTCAAGCGAGACGGATCGACTCCCTCAAAGGATTCAAGTAGGATCAAGAAGACCAAGGCTAGCCAGAGGGGCAAGATACTGCTAAGGGAAAAAACCTCCCCTGTCGGGCAGGCGATCCTGGCGAAGCCAAGGTTACACCCGGAAGCAAGACTTCCCCGAATCATCTCGGCAGGCCTACTGGGACCAGCGAAGACAAGCCACCTCACCGCCCCACCTCACCACGACGTACATCGTCGATCAGTGCGGTGTCAAGCTCTAAGGTGAATAAATGGTTGTTATATGCCACATGGCAGCCACTTTCTACAGAAAATACCAACAAGTGACACTCGTCCTGCGATGTGTCAAGCAAGCAGGTGACAAGCTGGTGAATGAACCCGGTGGGGCCTGCTGGGCAAGCTGTGATGTGGCACTGAGTGATGCATTTAATGCGCTCTGTCTGCCTGCAGAGTTAGGTATGATAGCACTGTTCGCTATCTAATTCATGCGTAATGACTGATTTGCCATTGTGGTGACCCCTTGATCTATAAAAGGAGGCCCGTGGCAACCATAGAGAGGATTCAGACCCTTGTACACTCATACGGGCATATTCGTTCTCGTCCCAAGGCGACCCTACAGGGCCGAGGGCACTGCATTTTTTCACCACCATCCCACCATCAATCCACCAAAACAGGTGTCCGTGTTCTGGATATGGGGGTATCCAGCCCTGCCTGCCTAAGGCCCACCACGTGGCTCCATCAACGGCCTGGAATGGCCCAACTTCAACATCAACAGCTCAAGACCCTCGCGAGGCAGACGACGCCAAGACTCCCGAGGGGATCGGCCTCCTCAGGCTGGCTCCCAAGGGGCGGAGAGTTCTATGCAAGGTGTACCTCACGAGGCTCAGCTGACGTGAGCCATGACGACCAAGGCCAAGTGGGCGCCAGGCGAGCGCCAGCGGGGGCAGAGCGCCAGTTTCCTCTTTGGTGTAAGGCAGGCAAGCCGCAGGCGCGAAGTCTCGAGGAATCAGCCATAGGTTTCCATTTCGGTGCAACAAGACAAAGACCACCAGGACGGCAGGACCGAGCCCACCGCAGCGTCACGGCCAGAGGCTTTTTGCAGGCAAAGACTACTTTTGTCGGGATAAGTTGTACTACTTGTCCCCTTTCAAATCTGGCCATTGTGGGATCCCTTCCCGCCAACATTTGGGAAGAGGACCAAGGCCACTATAAATAGGATTTAGCAACCACCATAGAGGGGCAACTAATTCACATCCCACCAGCTCTCTTGAGCTCAAGAACACCTCACCTCCTGAGGCCAGTTCATCCACTATACTAGTTCATCCTCAGCCCTCCATGGCAATCCACCAAAACGCTGGAGTAGTGTATTACACCGCAAGGTGGCCCGAACCAGGATAAACTGATGTGTCTCTTTGTCTCTTCGAGCTCGACGTGCTAGGATTAGGAGGACTGCGAGTAGGCAGGCTGGGTAGGTTGAGATCTCCGCATGCACCCCAGAGTTCGAACCTCTCAAGGGTTTGTGGAACATGTAATCCGACATTTTGCGCGCCGGGTAGGGGTGCGTCGGAGATCTTCTGCCCCATCCGCTAGATCACGCCGCCAGCTCCGATGGCGGGCGCACCTCCATCCACTCATCCGACGCGCGCTTCCGAAGAAGCGTCGGGCCTCCGTTGTTTCACCCTCTCCCTGCGGCGGGTGGAATGGCCACCCAAGTTCAGACCGGATATACTGCCATGCTACGACGGCGCGGTGGATCCGGCCACCTTCCTCCATGCGTACGAAGAAGCAGTTTGGGTGCCGGCGGAGATGACAAGGTGAAGGCCAACTGGCTCCCCATGGCCCTCGTAGGTGCACCGCGCGCCTGGTTGCTCAATCTGCCAGCGTCCTCGGTGGCCTCCTGGGAGGAGCTGCGCGACCTCTTCCTCACCCGCCATGCGGCACCAACGCCCCCCCCGTTGTCGCAGCTCTCCTAGGCGGCTCGCAGGCACCACCTTACGACCGCCACATCAAGCAGTTCTACTGACAAGTAAGTGTCGCCCAGGCGGGCTCGGGAGCTCCCCCGGGCTGGGCGGTGCCTAAGGCTGATCTCGCCTTCGGCCCCGAGGATCATCCAGCCGCCACGACAGGAGCAGGCGCGCTTCCGATGCTTTGCACCCCCACCGTCTACAAAGTGGCGGTCACCAGGACCCTCATCAACGGTGAAGAAGGCCTCAACGTGCTCTCCGTGCAGGCATTCGGCCTGCTGCACATGCCACCCAGCCGGCTCTGCCCCACGAAGCCCTTCTCCGGGGTCGGCGGCGGCTCCACCAGCCCCCTCGGGCAGATCCTCCTCCCTATCACCTTCCGGACCCGCGACAACTACCGCATCAAGCTCATCGACTTCGACATCGCCAGGATCGACCTGCCATATAACGTCATCCTAGGGTACCCGGCCTTGGCCCAGTTTGTGGCGGCGACTCACCCAGCATACAAACTTATGAAGATGCTTGGCAGCAACTGTGTCCTCACGGTGGCAGGGGACACCAAAGATGCACTACAGGACCTCAAGCTCGCCTTCAAGTCAGCGGCATCCATGCTGCCCGATGAGAAGAGGGGTCAGGAGGCCCCGAAAGCGGCGCTGGCCAAGAAGAAGGAGTTGTTCTCCCAAGACTGAGCCAAGACGAAGCAAGTGATGGTCACTGAGGAGGGAACAACCAGCGCTGCCTTCACCATAGGGGCTAGCCTCCCTCAGGACCAAGAGAAAGCGTTGGTCAAGTTCCTGTGCGCCAACAAGGATGTATTCGCTTGGGAGCCCAAAGACCTGGCTGGGGTCCCGAGGGGAATAATCGAGCACCACCTGAAGGTATGCCCAAACGTGCCACCAGTGAAGCAGAAGGCTCGTCGTTAGTCCACCGAGAATCAGGCCTTCATCGCCCAAGAAACCCGCAAGCAGCAAGCCATAGGGGTCATCAGCGAAGTACGATACCCGGAGTGGCTGGCGAATCCCGTCGTCGTCCCCAACAAAGGAGTGAAGGAGCGCATGTGTGTCGACTTCACCAACCTCAACAAGGCATGCCTGCAAGATCCCTTCCCTCTCCCTTGCATTGATCAGATCATGGACTCCACTGTCGAGTGTGGCCTGTTGTGCTTTTTGGATGCCTTCTTGGGCTATCACCAGATCAAGATGGTTGTGCAAGATGTGGAGAAGACGGCATTCCTGACCCCCTGCGGGGTGTACTATTACACCTGCATGCCCTTTGGGCTGCATAACACCGGGGCTACCTTCCAGCGACTGATGCATATTGCCCTGGGCTCGCTGCTCGGGAGAAACACAAAGGCCTATGTTGATGATATAGTGGTGAAGTCTCGGGAGGCCAGGACCCCGATAGCGGATCTTGAAGAGACATTTGCTAGCCTGCGCAAGGTGGACCTCCGGCTCAATCCCGAGAAGTGTGTGTTCAGGGTTCCCTTTGGTAAGCTGCTGGGCTTCCTGGTGTCACATAGAGGGATCGAGGCCAATCCGGAGATGGTCAAGGCAATAGAGGACATGAGCCCCCCGCAGACCCTGAAGGAGATGCAGAAGCTGGCGAGCTATGTAACCTCGCTTGGGTGCATCATCTCCAAGCTGGGGGAGCGCGCCCTCCCATTCTTCAAGCTGGTGACAAGGAAGGAGCCATTCGAGTGGACCCGGGAGGTAGACGCAGCCTTTCAAGGCCTCAAGAGATACCTAACCAGCCCGCCGGTGATGGTGGCGACGCGCCCTCTCGAGCCCTTGGTGCTCTATCTGGCAGCCACCCCTCATTCAACCAGTGCCGCCCTGGTGGCGCTAAGGAAGGAGCGCCCGTCCAAGGACCCTTGGTAGAGCGCTCGACCATCAAGCAAGACAGAGCTTCCTCACGACAATGCGCCTGGGGCCTCGGACGGCCAGGTGGTCAATGTCCCTCCGGAGGCTGCCATTGACCCCATAGCTGGGGGGCTCCTAAGGATGGACCTCGCGAAGCCATAGAAGACCGGCGCCCTCAGGAAGAGCAAGACTCCACTGGTGACTCTCCCCTCATCGAGCACCCCGTCTACTTCATCAGCATGGTGCTGAGGGAGGCACGGGCGCGCTACCCCATGCCTCAGAAACTCTTGCTCGCACTCCTTGTCCCCTCCAGAAAGTTGTGCCACTACTTCCAAGGCCACCCCATCAAGGTCATTTCGGCATACCCATTGGAGAGGGTGCTCCGGAGCCTGAACGCCGTCGGACGAGTTGCAGAATGGAACATCGAGCTTCAGGCGTTCCTTCTCGAGTTCAGCACCACCAGGGTCATCAAGGGTGAAGTCCCCGCAGACTTCGTGTCCGAATGCACTGACGCCCCCAACTACGAGGCGAGCGAGGATCGCTCCCTCTTACCAGGAGACGAGGAACCGGATGGGTGGATCATGTACTTTGATGGAGCATTCGCGCGGCAAGGTGCAGGAGCCGGGGCCGTCCTCATCTCACCCTCCAAGGACAACCTCTACTATGCGGTGCAACTCTGCTTCCAGCGGGGCGAGAAGGTCTCCAACAACATTGCAGAATTCGAAGGCTTGCTCGCCGGTCTCAGGGCCGCGGCGGCACTGGGGGTGAAGCGCCTCACCATCAAGGGCGATTCTCAGCTCCTCGTCAACTTCTCTAACAAGGAATACACGCCCAAGGATGACCACATGGAGGCATACCTAGAAGAGGTGCGCAAGATGGAGAAGCAGTTCATGGGCTTGGAGCTGTAGCACGTGCCGCGAGGGACGAACAAGGAGGCGGATGATATCGCCAAGAGAGCCTCTCGTAGGCTCCCTCGGGAGCCAGGGGTGTTTGAGGAGCGGCTCTTCAAGCTGTCTGCGGCTCCCCCCACCATGACTCCAGCACTGCCTCAGGAGTACCTGCCTCGGGCGCTTGAGACGGGCGCAGCGTGTGGCCACCCCACGGGGGCCCGTCTGCTACTTGCACTTGAGCCTCAGGAGGGGTGCTGGACCGAAGAGTTCAAGGCATACCTGCTTCAAGGGACCTTGCCAAAGAAGGAGGAGGACACCGAGCACGTGGCATGTCAAGCCACCGCGTACTGAATCTAGGATGGTGAGTAATATCGCAAGAGGCCCAATGACATTTTGTTGCGATGCATCTCCAAGGAACAGGGGCTTGAGCTGCTGGCGGACATACATGGTGGGGACTGCGGGCATCCTTCCTCATCACGCACTCTAGTGGGCAAGGAGTTCCGCAATGGCTTCTACTGTCCCATCACGCTCAGCGACGCCACAGAGCTGGTGCGCTCCCGTGAAGCATGCCAGTTCCACGCCAAGCAAATCCACCAGCCCGTGCAGGGCCTCCAGACAATCCTGCTCACATGGTCGTTCGCGGTCTGGGGGCTGGACATCTTGGGGCCGTTCCCTCGAGCGCCAGGGGGCTACCGTTACCTCTACGTCGCCATCGACAAATTCACCAAGAGGGCGGAGGTAGAAGCCGTTCACACCATCCCAGCCAGATCGGCCGTCAAGTTCATCAAGGGAATCGTGAGCCGGTTTGGGGTCCCTAACCGCATCATCACCGACAACGGCTCGCAGTTCACTAGCAACCTTTTCAAAACATACTATGCTAACCTTGGAACGCAGATATGCTACGCCTTAGTGATACACCCCCAGAGCAACGGCCAGGCCGAGCAGGCCAATGTTGAAGTCCTAAGGGGCCTCAAGACAAGAACCTTCAAGAAGAAGTTCGAGGCCTGCCGCAGGGGCTGGCTCGACGAACTACAGTCCGTGTTGTGGTCCATCTGCACCACCGTGACCAAGCTAACGGGAGAAACACCGTTCTTCCTCGTCTACGGAGTAGAAGCAGTTCTCCCACACGAGATCAAGCATCGCTCCACGCGGTTCCTGGCGTTCGACAAGATGCGGCAGGACGCCACGCGGGGGATGGATCTCGTGCTGGGGGAGGAATGCCGCCATCAAGCCTCGCTCTGGGCGGCAAGATACCAGCAGGCGCTGCGGCAGTATCACTACCGCAGCATCCGCTCCAAGACGTTGGAGGTGGGCGACCTCATCGTAAGGCGGGTGCTCTCCAGGGAAGGGCTACACAAGCTCTCTCCCATGTGGGAGGGCCCGTTTAGGATTGCCCGTGTCTCCAGGCCTGGCGCCGCGCGCCTGGAAACACGGGATGGGGTCCTGAAAGTGCAACTATCCCTAGGTGGTTTTGGTAATTCCTAACAACATATAGCTCATTGAGCTAACATTATTCCAAGATAAATATTTCAAGAAAAACTCAATGAATGGCATGGCATGGATGAGAAAAGTGGACCCCTCAAAATACTAAGGACAAAAGGATTGGCTCAAGCTCAAAGCTCAAGACTCTACATTTTATATTTTAGTGATCCAAAATCACATTGAGTCTATAGGAAAAGCCAATACTATCAAGGAGGGATGAGGTGTTGCTTAATGAGGTTCTTGCTTCAAAGTGCTTAGTGATATGCTCCAAAGCCCTCAACTACTTTCCCACATCCACATATGACCTAAACCAATAGTCAAACTCGGCCCTATCGATTCTTTCTATCCAACGCCATCGAGTTCAGATGTCATAGCCACTGCCACAAACCCTAGGCAAATCGGTCTCACCGATAGGGATCTCGGTCTCACCGAGATGGGATTGTAATCTCTCTGTTTCCCTTCGTAGCATTTCGGTACCACCGAGATGAGCGATCGATCCCACCGAGATTGCAATGTAAACTCCCTGTTTCCTTTTCGTAACATTTCGGTCTCACCAAAATGAGCGAACCGGTCCCACCAAGTTTACCTGACCAACTCTCTGGTTAGCTTATTACCAAAATCGGTCTCACCGAGTTTGTGTAATCGGTCTCACCGAGATTACGTTATGCCCTAACCCTAACCATATCGGTCCTACCGAGTTGCATGTCGGTCCCTTCGAAAATCCTAACGATCACTAGATTTGCTGAATCGGTCCGACCGAGTTTCTCAATTTGGTCCTACCGAGATTGGCAAGTTGTGTGTAACGGTTAGTTTTTGTGTGGAGGCTATATATACCCCTCCACCTCCTCTTCATTCATGGAGAGATCCATCAAAACGAACCTACACTTCCAGCATACATTTTCTGAGAGAGAACCACCTACACTTGTGTTGAGACCAAGATATTCCATTCCTACCGTATGAATCTTGATCTCTAGCCTTCCCCAAGTTGCTTTCCACTCAAATCTTCTTTCCACCAAATCCAAATCCTGTGAGAGAGAGTTGAGTGTTGGAGCGACTATCATTTGAAGCACAAGAGCAAGGAGTTCATCATCAACACACCATTTGTTACTTCTTGGAGAGTGGTGTCTCCTAGATTGGCTAGGTGTCACTTGGGAGCCTCCAAAAAGATTGTGGAGTTGAACCAAGGAGTTTGTAAGGGCAAGGAGATCGCCTACTTCGTGAAGATCTACCGCTAGTGAGGCAAGTCCTTCGTGGGACACGGCCATGGTGGGATAGACAAGGTTGCTTGTTCGTGGACCCTTCGTGGGTGGAGCCCGCCGTGGACTCGCGCAACCATTACCCTTCGTGGGTTGAAGTCTCCATCAACGTGGATGTACATAGCACCACCTATAGGAACCACAACAAAAACATCCGTGTCTCCAATTGTGTTTGAATTCTCCAAACCCTTCCCTTTACATTCTTGCAAGTTGCATGCTTTACTTTCCGCTGCTCATATACTCTTTGCAAGCTTTCTTGAATTGTGTTAAGATTGCTTGACTTGTTCTAAGTTAGCTAAAATCTGCCAAAGACTAAAATTAGGAAAAGGATAAGTTTTAATTGGTCAAGTAGTCTAATCACCCCCCCCCCTCTAGACATACTTTCGATCCTACAAGTGGTATCAGAGCTTTGGTCTCCATTTTCTTTGATTTCCATAGCTTTTGGTGGTCATAGCCTTGGTTTCACAACCTAGGAGAGTATGGCGTCTAGCGAGGGAAATTATCACCGTAGAGGTCCTTACTTTGATGGTACTAATTTTGCTAGTTGGAAGCATAAGATGAAAATGCATATTCTTGGACATAACCCCGCCGCTTGGGCTATTGTGTGTATTGGCTTGCAAGGTGAATTCTTTGATGGGAGAGAGCCGACCGTGAAGCTAGCGCGGAAGAGTTGAAGATGATGCAATACAACGCTCAAGCTTGTGATATCCTCTTCAACGGCTTGTGCCCCGAAGAATTCAACAAAATCAGCCGTCTTGAGAATGCAAAGGAAATTTGGGACACTTTGATTGATATGCATGAACGTACCGACTCCGTCAAGGAATCCAAGTTGGATGTGTTTCAAAGTCAACTTGACAAGTTCAAAATGAAGGATGGTGAAGGTCTCGTTGAAATGTACTCTAGGCTTGCTCTTATCACAAATGAGATTGCCGGCTTAGGAAGTGAAGAGATGACCGACAAATTCATCATCAAGAAGATCCTAAGAGCTTTGGACGGAAAATATGATACCGTGTGCACATTGATCCAAATGATGCCCAATTACAAAGATCTCAAGCCAACGGAAGTCGTTGTAAGAATTGTTGCTCATGAGATGTCACTCAAGGATAAGGAGGAGCTCCACAACAAGTCAAGTGGTGCTTACAAAGCCTCATGTGAAGCTCCCACATCATCAAGTGAGAAACAAACCTTCAATGAAGAATTGAGCTTAATGGTGAAGAACTTCAACAAATTCTACAAGAGTAGAAGCAAAGAAAGAAGCTCCAAGTCAAGGTCCTACAATGACAAAAGATCTTCTAGTCGAGAGCGTAATTGCTACAATTGTGGAAGACCCAAACACTATTCCAATGAGTGTATGGCACCCTACAAAAGAAGAGAAGAATCACCTAAGAGGAGAAGTAGAAGAGAAGAATCACCACCAAGAGAGAGAAGGAGTAGAGATGATCGTTATGAACGAAGAACATCCCGGAGAAGCAAGGATTCGGAAAGGAAGGACAAGTCATCAAGGAGCTACACAAAACAAAGACATCAAGCTCATGTTGGTGAATGGGTATCCGGCTCCGACTCCGACAATCACTCCGAGAGAAGCTATCACTCTGACTCCGGATATACTCAAGATGAAGGTGTTGCCGGTCGAGCACTTGTGTCAACCAACTCCTACGACATATTTGATTCACCAAATGAAGGACTTGGAAGATGCTTCATGGCTAAAGGCCCAAAGGTATCACACCCCGAGTATGTTGATTTCAATAGTGATGAAGATGACTTGTTAGGTGATGATGATTTACTTGTTGACAACTCTAGTGATGAATACTATGATGAAACATCAATTAATCATGCTAATCAAGATAAAACGAATGACAATGATAAGGAGAAGATTGAGCTTCTAACTAAAGAACTAAACACTCTTAAGTTAGCTCATGAAACTATCTTAGAAGATCATTGAGAACTTTTAAGGACTCATGAGAAGTTACGCTTTGAAAAGCTCAACCTTGAGCAAGAGCATGAGTTCTTAAAGGCAATCAATGATGAACTTCGTAAGAAAAGTTCTTCTTACATTGCCAAGCGTTTACTCTTATCTACTTACATGCCTCAAGTCAAGTCTAGTAACAAGAACAAGAAGGATTCTTCCTCTAGTAGTAACAATAATCATGCTAAATCCAATGTTGTTGCTTCTAGTAGTTCTCTTGATTCCACTAATGATTCTCTTAGCCAAGTTACACTTGATCAAGAAAATAGCTTATTGAAGGGAATTATAGAGAAAGGTTTTTACAAGAGCCTTGCCGAGAGTAAGCAATTCGAGGAAATTGTACTCAAGCAAGGAAGGCACCGGAAGAACCAAGGTGTTGGTTTTGGATGTAAGTTCAATGCCAATGGAGTTGAGTGGGAAGAAGATCAATACCCCTAGACGAAGTTTGTTCCTCAACAAGAGAAGTATGATCCTACTTCCTTCAAAGGGACACAAGCTCAAGATGATCTTCCACCACAAGACCACAAGCAAAAAGGCAAGGACAAGCTTCAAGAGGAGATTGATGCATTTGAAGAAGCTCCTAAGGCCTTGGTCAAGTGGGTTCCCAAGACTACATCAAGCTCTACTTCATCAAGTACAACTACATCTTCAAGGATTCCCATCAACATGGTGTAGATCCCGAAGAAGAAGAACTAGAGAGTTCTTGAGGGTGACTCCGCCAACATATTTCACTCATATCATTTTGGCAATAACAAGTGCAATCAACTTCCACATCTTGCACTAGTTCAAGGAGTCACAAACCCTCTTGTTGGTATGACAAGGGACAAGGTAACCTAAAGCTTTCATAGACATCATCTTGTGTGTGCATCACTCTATGTCTATGGATATCCTTGTTTGTTCCTTGTGGGACTAACCCGTGTAGGTATTGAAAGTGCAACTCACTCCAAAGGATTGCTCCACATGATCTACATCAACATTGAGCATCCACATCTTCAACACCTACATGAAGTCATCATCGACAAAACCCAAGGTTAGTTCATCCCTCTAAGGGGGGATCTCACATCTAGGGGGAGCTTTACTCTAAGAATTGAGTTAAAGCAACTCTAATGGTGTGAACACATCAATGCATTATGTAAAAAGTGGTAACCCCACTTGAGCTTAAACGATGAGTATGACCTATGATCAAATGTTCTGATTTGACTCCTAAGTCAATATATTCATATATAGATGACCTAGTCATTGCCAATTGTTTGATAGATGCTAGAATTGGTTGTGCATGCTTTGCCACATATTTCATTTGCCATTTTATTGTGTGAGCATGTTGGTTGCATATTTTACTCATTCGAGGACATCCACTTGTTGTTTTGATTGGTTTATTTTTCTTTTGCCAAGTGGATGGACAAGAATGCCTAAGAACATTCTCTAGCTATCTATGCTTTTCTTGTCTCAAACTCTATTCATGCTACATCACAAAATTTGATCAAGTCGGATTCGAACCACTCTGTGTGAGGAGCACTCGGAGTCCCTGATTCGTCATAGACTTAAACTTCCAAAACTTCTTTGTGCGTTTTGGTCTGACCTATTCTTCCATTTAGGTCATACCGAGATCACTAAGTCGATCTAGGTTTTCAATCTTGGTGCAACCGATTTGAACTTTTCGGTCACACCGAGTTGCTGTAACTGCTAGCAGTTATGCATCTCGGTGCCACCGAGTTGTTCCACTCGGTCACACCGACAGGGTCGGCTATATATACCCACGGGCAAAACTTTGGAAATTTTCTCCGAACTCTTTCGCCCGCGCTCATCCCGCTCTGCCTCCAGGGTCTCCGGATCGTCCTCCTTGTCGCCAGCTGCCTCCCGCCGCTGGTCTCCGCTGCCGTCAACGGGAATCATCTCCGCCATTGCCGCCGTAGCGAGTCCATCGCCGAACTAGGGTATAGACTTGATCACTGTGCTATCCCTATCTGATTCCTAGCACATTTTGTTCGCCATGAATCTTGCCATGATTGAAACTATCTTATCTAGTCAAAACACTCCGTAGATTAGGTTTGGATTGAAAATTTAGGGTTAGGTTTCTGCCGAAACCATCTCGGACCAACCGAGCTGTAGAACTTGGTACCACCGATTTGGCTGAGGCCATTGCACATGTAATTCTCGGTCTGACCGAGAATTGCAAATCGGTGTGACCGAGTTCAGGACTTTGTGAAACCCTAGCAGTCTCGGTGCCACCGAACTGTGACTCGGTCTGACCGAGTTCACTAGTTTAGGTTCCAAAAGCTGCTTTGGTATCACCGAGTTTACAAATCGGTAGATCCGAAATGCTTTCTATGGAAAACTAAAACTAAGTTTTTGACTCATTCTTTTGCAAAAACCTCTGTATTTTGTGATGCTCATCCACTCTATCTCATCTATATCTATTCACAGGGTCTGCTGTCAGTGTTTGCAATATGTCTGATCAAAGTGACAGCCAGAACAGGGAAGAGGAGCAGGTTCAGGTGAGTGAGGGCACTAGTCCCTCTAGAAGCTATGATGATGGCAGCAGGAGCACCCCAAGCAACTTACCCAAAGCTGCCACCAGGGCCAGAAAGAAAAGAACCTCAGAATCTGAGGATGAAGACTATGGCCAGGGTTGTTGGAAAGCCTTCCATGATGGAAGAGGAAGAAGAAGAGGTTGCTGCACCAGCACCTAAAGCTCAGAAGCTTATGGGTGATGCCATCAGGTCAGGGGCTGCTTCATCAAAGCCCAAAGAAGCACCCAAGGCTTCTTCCAAGCCCAAGACTGCACCTAAGAGGAATACCAAGAACATATCAGCTGCTGAGAAGAACAAGGCCCCAGTGCATGAAGCTGTTGCTAAAGAGGAAGATGATGAAGAGCATGTCTTGAGAAAATTGAAGCCTAATATTCTAGATCATAATGATGCTCATCCTGTAGCTGAGAACATGAAGCTGAGAAAGGATGCAGGCCTCAGACAGTGGAGGTTGACTGATCCTTATGCAGTCAGGAGGAGAACTGATGTGGACTATAGGTTCCATACAAAGGAACAGCAGGATTTCTATGAGACAGTGCTACTGGACAAGAAGCCAATAGTGTGTGACATGAGATGGGTGAACTGGAAATACATCAAGGAGAATGAAGAACACTATCCTGATGTGTATGACAGCTTCAGTGCTTGTGGAGTGGCAGACTTTGTTGGGCAGAAGCTCACAAAGTGGAATGATGAGCTAATAATCCAATTCTACTCCACATCACACTTCTATCCAGATGGCAGGATAGTATGGATGTCTGAAGGTACTAAGTACCAATCATCAATTGAAGAATGGGCTAATCTGATCAATGCACCTAAGGAGAAAGAGGATGACTTGGATGTCTATGCCAAGAAGAAGATGGATCACAACACTATGGCACATATGTACAAGGAGATCCCAGAGGCTGCTGTTGAAACACACAAGTTTGGATCAGTACATTACCTTATGTCAGGACTGCCGACCATCAACTGGATCCCCAGGCACACTCTTTTGCCCAAGTGAGTTGATCACAATATGATCAGAGGCCATGCAATCAATCTGCTACACTTATTTGATGTGCCACAAAAGTTCAAGGTCATGAGCCTTATAGTTGAAACTATCAAGAGGACAGCTGCTGACCAAAAGAGAAGTGGTGGGTATGCCCCACAGATCCAGGAGCTGATTAACTCCAAGATGGGCACTGGCACATACTTGTTGGACAAGGATCACATGCCTATCTATCCAGATTTTGAGGACAACCAAGTGGTTATGGATGAAGATGAACCATCTTCTGTGCAAGCACAAGCAAAGAAGGAGAAGGCAAGGACTGAGAAGGCTGCCAAAATGCCAACAATGGATGAGGCATCTGAGTACTTCCTGAAGAGCAAGCAAGATCAGCTTGGCTACTTGATTGCATGAACTCTAAGGATTGAGAAGGGGTTGGCCACCCTAACTCAAAACCAGGAGAGCCTGGAGAGGATCATGGAGCAGAAGTTTTATGACTTGGATGTGAAGGTAACTGAGATCCAGTCTGTTGTTGAGCAACTCCAGGATGATATGCAGGAGAGGAAGGGCAAGATAACTACTGATGCTTTTGCCAGAGTGCCTAGAGCTCAGAGATAAGTTGTTGTGCCAGTGACAGACACAAGAGCAACTTCATCTACACCAGCTACAGCCTCAATGCCACCAGCTCCAGCACCTACTCCACCAGCTCCATCCACATCTACTGAAGTCTTCGTCCAAGGAGCCATCTCTACACCACCACCTGAAGACCAAGCCTGAGCGACGATTTAGTGCTATACATTTTCTATGAACTTTTTGGTAACTTGTTGCCAAAGGGGGAGAAAAATGTATAGATCATAGGCTTCGAGAGAGAGTGTTTGCTTTTATTCTCTCTTGTTTTGGTGGTTTAACTTTGTTTGCTTTTGCTTGTTTGAGATACCTTATGTCTGTGTGACACTTGGATGATCATGTGTTTGATCATATGCTACTTTAATGCTTGTTGGATGACATTATCCTTTTATCCCTATATGATCATTCACTTTGCTTGGTGATGAGTGCATGTATTCAATTATTATCATTTTGAGCGCTCCACCAAGATGTATGTGACATGGAAGTGTAACCCATGAGCCTAACTCTTTGTGCATTTGCAGTCCAAAGCAAATCTTAATCTATGCACAAATGTAGGGGGAGCTCTTAATTTTCACATACTTCACAAAGCGACAATGTCTTTCACTCTTATTATCATTTGTCGAAGCTTTGATCTGTATGTTGTCATCAATTACCAAAAAGGGGGAGATTGAAAGTGCAACTATCCCTAGGTGGTTTTGGTAATTCCTAACAACATATAGCTCATTAAGCTAACATTATTCCAAGATAAATATTTTAGGAAAAGCTCAATGAATGGCATGGCATGGATGAGAAAAGTGGACCCCTCAAAATACTAAGGACAAAAGGATTGGCTCAAGCTCAAAGCTCAAGACTCTACATTTTAAATTTTAGTGATCCAAGATCACATTGAGTCTATAGGAAAAGCCAATACTATCAAGGAGGGATGAGGTGTTGCTTAATGAGGTTCTTGCTTCAAAGTGCTTAGTGATATGCTCCAAAGCCCTCAACTACTTTCCCACATCCACATATGACCTAAACCAATAGTCAAACTCGGCCCTACCGATTCTTTATATCCAGCGCCACCGAGTTCAGATGTCATAGCCACTGCCACAAACCCTAGGCAAATCGGTCTCACCGATAGGGATCTCGGTCTCACCAAGATGGGATTGTAATCTCTCTGTTTCCCTTCGTAACGTTTCGGTACCACCGAGATGAGCGATCGGTCCCACCGAGATTGCAATGTAAACTTCCTGTTTCCTTTTCGTAACATTTCGGTCTCACCAAAATGAGCGAACTGGTCCCATCGAGTTTACCTGACCAACTCTCTAGTTAGCTTATTACCAAAATCGGTCTCACCGAGTTTGTGTAATCGGTCTCACCGAGATTACGTTATGCCCTAACCCTAACCATATCGGTCCTACCGAGTTGCATGTCGGTTCCACTGAAAATCCTAACGGTCACTAGATATGCTGAATCGGTCCGACCGAGTTTCTCAATTCGGTCCCACCGAGATTGGCAAGTTGTGTGTAACGGTTAGTTTTTGTGTGGAGGCTATATATACCCCTCCACCTCCTCTTCATTCGTGGAGAGATCCATCAGAACGAACCTACACTTCCAGCATACATTTTCTGAGAGAGAACCACCTACACTTGTGTTGATACCAGGATATTCCATTCCTACCATATGAATCTTGATCTCTAGCCTTCCCCAAGTTGCTTTCCACTCAAATCTTCTTTCCACCAAATCCAAATCCTGTGAGAGAGAGTTGAGTGTTGGGTAGACTATCATTTGAAGCACAAGAGCAAGAAGTTCATCATCAACACACCATTTGTTACTTCTTGGAGAGTGGTGTCTCCTAGATTGGCTAGGTGTCACTTGGGAGCCTCCGACAAAATTGTGGAGTTGAACCAAGGAGTTTGTAAGGGCAAGGAGATCGCCTACTTCGTGAAGATCTACCGCTAGTGAGGCAAGTCCTTCGTGGGCGACAGCCATGGTGGGATAGACAAGGTTGCTTGTTCATGGACCATTCATGGGTGGAGCCCTCCATGGACTCGCACAACCGTTACCCTTCGTGGGTTGAAGTCTCCATCAGCGTGGATGTACGATAGCACCACCTATCGGAACCACGACAAAAACATCCGTGTCTTCAATTGCGTTTGAATTCTCCAAACCCTTCCCTTTACATTCTTGCAAGTTGCATGCTTTACTTTCCGCTACTCATATACTCTTTGCAAGCTTGCTTGAATTGTGTTAAGATTGCTTGACTTGTGCTAAGTTAGCTAAAATCTGCCAAAGACTAAAATTTGGAAAAGGATAAGTTTTAATTGGTCAAGTAGTCTAATCACCCCCCCCCCCTCTAGACATACTTTCGATCCTACAAGTCCCCATCCAGAACGCCTGGAACATCCAGCACCTCCAGAAGTTCTACACCTGAAGAAAGGCTCCGGCCTGTGAAGGTCTCCGCTCGTGACACTCACGTAATAATGAGTGGGGCTGTACACACCCTGGAGTCTCCTGAGAGTCACCCTGGGGCCTCATGGGGGCTCCCTCCCATGTCTTAGTGGCAGCACTTAGCTTCGTGCTGGTGAGAAGACTAGATTAGGTTCGGACGCGGTTGTTCATATGCTTTTCGAAGTTGCTTGTAGTTTTCAGTGATCTTTCAATGGATTTGGTACTTTCGGATTTTGGTTCGCTGAGTTATTTTCTTCTCCTGAGCCATTTTTGGCATAAGGACGGGAGAGAGGTGGCAGTTGCCCGTCACTCACTCGCGCGCGCCTCGCGTGTGGGGCTAGGCAGGTGTGTGCGCTTTGGGTTGCCCTTGCCCTCGCGCGCGCACACCGTGCCGAACCCTGCTGCCCCAGGTGCTTCGGCCTTGTCCTCGCGAGGAGCCCTCGATCAAGCTCACAGACGTCAGCACCCCTCATGTCCGTGCCCCCCGGGCAATGCGACGCGGTGCATTAAGTTAGAGCTAATCTATGGCAGGGGCTCGCATAAGGAGGAGTGAGGTGTTCATCAGTTTTTCTTCTCCTTTAAAAGCAGCTCTGCAGCGGTCCTGCAGCGGCTCCTGAGACCCTGAGGCATCCCTTGAGGTCTGTGACCTTCAGCTCCCCAGGAAGGGGACCCCGTTGAGTACCTGAGGCCAGGTCTTCGCGAGGTGGAAAACTACTACGCACATATCAAGCTAAGTTTTCCTATCCTAGCTTACTCAGATCACAAACGTCACCACACAGCATCAAGATAGCAAGCGTAGCATAAAGGGCATAACTGCCATGGTTCATTACATGCCCTCGCGAAGTACACCATCTTTTTTTGAATTACAGGAGAAAGGAGAGGCTAAACAAAGAAGGCCCGAAGGCGTACGAACCCGGCGCCATCGCTGCATCCTCAAGCAGGGCCTCAAGGTGGCTCGGCGCTCCACTAGTTCCCCCATAGGCGACCTGGGGCTGCAGCCGGTCTTGAGTCCAAGTTCGGCGGCCCACAGCCTCACACCGGGCTCCTCTCCAGCTTCACTAGAGCGCTGCGGCGGGATGAACCACCGACGTCCTCGACCCGAGCACGACAACGTGGGGGCCGGTCGTAGCCACCACTGCTCGAGCTCTCATCCGAGGAAGAGCTGCCGCCGCGGGAAGAGGAGAGCGCGCTGCCAAGGCCAAGCTCACCTTCGCCACCCTCGTCATCGTTGCCATCCTCTGGGCAGCACCCCATGCGGCGGCCGTCCTCCCAGAACACCCTCACATAGAGGGTCGCCAGTCCGTCATACTTGAAGTGGACGGTGCACCTTCCGCCCAGGCCTCGCGCACGGGCGAACGTCCGCCAGCCGCGGGTCAGGACCACACTGCCGGAGGCGGCGACCTCGGCCCCGACCCAAGAAGCTCTGCTGCAGTAGCCGTCGGCCTGCAGTCAAAGGCCATCAAGCCCCAAGGAAGGAAGCTCGCCGGAGAAGAAACGCGGAAGCTGGAGTGAGGTGTCGGCCGGGCTCTCCGACCACACCATGAATTTAGGGAGCACGTCCAGCGAGGAGAAGCACGGCCGAGGCGGGCGCACGATCACGTCACGCCTCCCCTCATCATGGGGGCTGCTCCGAAGCTGGTGGCCCCCGCCACGAGAATAGGTGTCATCGCGGGTACCAAGATAAGCGCCAGCTCTGGGGAGTGCGCGCCCACGCCCCCTCGGGGCCGCCGCAGGATCCGCAGGATGCTTGCGGGGACGGCCACAACCTCTCTTGGGAGGCGGAGAGGCTGGTCCCTCCTTGGAAGCCTTCCCCTTCTTGGACGCTGAAAACCTCCTCGGACACGCCATGGGAGCAAGATGAAGAAGGAGAAGAAGCAGGTGGGAGCAAGACGGAGGAAAGATGAGCGGGGGGCTCTGCCCCTCCCCCACATTTATAGCCGAGGAAGGCCAACCGCCAGCCTCCACGACTTCGCGCCATGATGATCTTCTGCATGCCGCATCGTTTCGTCAAGTCGAACAGTTGTCGAGGCAGCGTGGGTAAGCGGAGATGCCCACGTACCATCACTCGCCACGCATCATCAAGGCCGCAAGCGGTTAGGGCCTGCAGTGCTCCGCACTTGCCCTTTGGCTTCTCCTGGAAGCCAAGTCCGAGCGCGCCTTGGGCCCGGGGCTACTATCGGCATTCTGGATATTGGGGTATCCAGCCCTGCCTGCCTGTGGCCCACCACGTGGCTCCATCGACGGCCTGGTACGACCCAACTTCAACATCAACAGCTCAAGACCCTCGCGAGGGGCCAAGCCTCGCGAGGCAGACGACGCCAAGACCCCCGAGGGGATCGGCCTCCTCAGGCTGGCTCCTGAGGGGCGGAGAGTTCTATGCAAGGTGTACCTCACGAGGCTCAGCTGACGTGAGCCATGACGACCATGGCCAGGCGGGCGCCAGTGGGGGTAGAGCGCCAGTTTCCTCTTTAGTGTAAGGGAGGCAAGCCGCAGGCGCGGAGTCCTGAGGAATCAGCCAAAGGTTTCCATTTCGATGCAACAAGACCAAGACCGTCAGGACGGCAGGACGGAGGTCATCGCCGAGCCCACCGCAGCGTCACGGCTAGAGACTTTTCGTAGGCGAAGACTACTTTTGTCAGGATAAGCTGTACTACTTGTCCCCTTCAAATCCGGCTGTTGGATCCCTTCCCGCCAACATTTGGGAAGAGGACCAAGGCCACTATAAATAGGCTCTAGCCACCACCATAGAGAGGCAACTAGTTCACATCCCACCAGCTCTCTTGAGCTCAAGAACACCTCACCTCCTGAGGCCAGTTCATCCACTATACTAGTTCATCCTCATCCCTCCGAGGCAATCCACCAAAACGCTGGAGTAGGGTATTACACCACAAGGTGGCCCTGTCACGCCCAATATGCGACCCTATCCAAAAGGAACTCGAAGGTCCCACCAAGGATAGACCCGCATATTGAAACGCTTTTGCAAGGTGGATATCATTACATCA